>NC_045549.1:59925517-60247184 GCF_009769535.1 Thamnophis elegans
GGTCAGAGTAAGTAAGTATCCCTTGTTTGGTGACAAACACTTTACTCTTAATCTGCTCATTCATCAGCTTCTACCTACATTTCCACTTATTTAGGTGGGAATGTAGTGCTAGGTGAAATCAATTATGGCAACCATTTTCCTTAATAATTTATTGCCATGATGTAAAAGTGATGTTAATTAGATTTTACACCAAGAAAGCTAATTGCTGTAACAAATTAAACATAACCATCCAATTAACAAAACCAAGCACATAGACTGTATACTTTAAATCATCTCAACTCTTTAATGAGAATGAATTACGTCAATATAAAAGAATTAGAATTACTACTTTTTAAAATGTCTTGATGCTATAAATATATACTGAACCACATTCAAGACAATAAAATGTTTATTGTTGACATTTGATTTTAGATTGAAATATTTATCATTATAATTTAGGCTTAATGTCACCTATAATAAATATTAATATGTAGTAAATCAGCTTTCATTTATAATGCATACATGATTCATACATA
Source organism: Thamnophis elegans (assembly GCF_009769535.1). NCBI lineage: Eukaryota > Metazoa > Chordata > Lepidosauria > Squamata > Natricidae > Thamnophis > Thamnophis elegans. The sequence goes on from NC_045549.1 coordinate 59,926,033, forward strand.
GGCAAGAATAAAAGTTAGGAATGAGGTGATAATGTGAACTTTGAACAACATTTTAATTACTTTTAAGTTAAAGGTTGATCTCTATATCTCCAATTGATGATAAGGATGATAATTGTACAAATCAGTTGTTTGAATTGTGTGCTTTTAAGTGGCTTAGTTTTAAAAGGTAAGTTATATCCCTTATTATTATACAAATAAATATGTAATACTAGTTAATATTCTTATATTCCTATGTTCTGTAATACACAGTAGTTGTCAATAAAAGAAGAGAAATAAAATAATTGTTTTAAAAAAGTTTGTAGAAGTTAAAATTCAAAGCACTCTGTTAACAGACTGTTATTGTAATTTACTCATAGAAAGTCTACACGGTTTCTCATTCACCACATTATCTCTGAGTCAAGGGTTAAATACCCGTCTTTGGTTCTTAGTAATGAAACCTTTCCTTAAGTTTTTAATTAGAAACATTCCCAACAATTGCATCTCATTTCCAGAATTCATAAGTCTCTTTTGTAAATATATCTGCAACATCCATTGTTGAATAATATTCCTTGACAATACAACATTTCTCTTGTCAAGCAAATGCAGTCCATTCTTCACCATGTTCATAATTTCTTATGTTCATATTCTTTTCAATATTTTCTGGCAGTTCTATATATTTCAAGCCAAATGCTTTCTTCTTCACATCTGACAGCAACAGATCAGGTTCCAATTTGAATTTGAATTTTAACTTCGCCGTTGCCTAACCTATTAACTATTTTTTCTTTCACATATGTAATGTATGACAGGTCAATTGCGTTGCAAATAGATGTATAAGCTTATAAATTCTTGACTTGCTTTGCAAGGTGGGTAGCTATTAGTGTTGCAATAGATTTGTCAGTGTTTTTGTTCTTTGGGCTTTTTTTAATCCACATTTTTAAAATATTTTTTGGGGAGGGTTGGTTTTGTCTTTGATTTTCTTTTCCTTTGGGAGTTTGTATTTTAACCTTTTGAATAAAGTAAAATATTGTTGAAAAACATTGTAGAATTCTAATAAACAGTCTCTTAATTGGAGAATAAAAGACACAGAAGGTAGTAGTCCATAGTGCTTTTTCAGTGCAGGGGGCCATTTCAATGCAAAATATAGAAAAAGATCAAATAAGATTTGTTCCAGGGTAAAAATAATTGACATTAATCCAAGACAGAATCACCGTTACTGCTATTAAAATTATATGCTTCAGAATATCCATAGACTTGTACACTTGTAAATTCAGACTTTCATAGTTCATACCAATGGGGTTTTATTACAGTAATGATTAAAAAGTAATTCATGGAGGAAAGGTCAACCAGTAACTACTAGATTGTATGGCTATAAACCATCAGCTGTAGAAGCAACAGTACAAAAAGGAATGTGAGTTTCATTCATGGGCTTTCCAAAGAGACTTTGGGAAATTAAACAATTATGATCTATTCACGTGCAGACAAATGAGCATATGCACCATAAAGGTAAAGATTCCCCTCACACATATGTGCTAGTAGTTCCTTACTCTAGGGGGTGATTCTCATCTCTGTTTCAAAGCTGGAGAGCCAGCACTGTCCGAAGACGTCTCCGTGGTCATGTGGCCGGCATGATTAAATGCCGAAGGGGCATGGAATGCTGTTACCTTCCCACCAATTTTTCTACTTGCATTTTTTACGTGATTTCGAATTGCTAGTTTGGCAGAAGCTGGGACAAGTAACAGGAGTTACTATATGCACTATAGGACTGAATTATTTACTATCCTGGATTTAAAAAGAATAAGCAATATACGTTGGACAAGTGTATTAGTCATAGAATACTATATTGGGAGAAAAATCACAAAGAAACCAGTAAACATAATGGGTGAACTTGTTCCATAGGTTTTTTTAAATGCCACAAAGCGTTGAACTGCAGACACATTTTCAAGGCTGAATGGTAAAACCAAGTCTCCTTTAAATTAAACTTAACATCTCATGATTTTATGGAGACAGCTCTGTAGTCTTCTTGGTGACAATTTGGAAAGTTTAATCAATTTCTTTCTTTGTTCTAATTTAAAACTGACAGCTAGAATTTCTTTGAATATTGGGATGACCTGTCATACAGTTTCTTGGACTTTATGAAACTTAGCTTTGGTTTCCACAAATTCTTATATTTTGGATTATATGGTTTAATTAACTCATGTTAATTCCACTAAGTAAACCAAACCAAGATATTAATTTGGAAAGGTAAAACTACTTTTATTGAGATTGCATATGGTAACAGAACCTTGCAAGTATAATTGTGTTGTACAGTTTTCCTCTTCCTTATATTAGGGAAGAATCTGCGTGAGTTGTTTCTGAATATTATCTCATAATTCTAGACTCTATGAACTCCCAAATAAAAATTGATAATTAATAGTGTATCATTCTCTTGTTATGATATTTTACATACTAACAATGTCCCTTTTCTTTCTTTTTGATTTAACTTTAGCCCATAGTAAAATTAGAATTTTTAGCAACATTAATATACCAAGAAGAGCATATAATGTTTATGCAAATAATACTTTAACATTTATTTATGATTTTACCCATGGCAGTTGAGAGACACAGTGATTAAAGATAGACAATTTTGTAGAAAGCTTCATTTCACTAATAAGTGAATTTGGTATCCCATTTTCTCCATAAATGGGAATAAATAAGATTTGATGACTGAATCATAGCAATGACTAACATGGATATAAGCATAAGCATTTTAGGTTTTATTTCTTCATATAAGAACTCCTAGGCAACTTTCTCAACTTTTGAAGATAGAAAAATTAGGATTCTTTTGGCTATTTTTTTTCTTACTTCTGTAACATCCTGTGCTAGTTGTTGCAGTTTTCCTGGCAAATTTTCAGAAATAATGTGCCATTGCCTACTTCCTAGGATTAAGACAGAAGGACTAGCCCAAGATCATTCATCTGGCTTCATGCTTGAGGCAGGAATAGAATTCACAGACTCCTAGTTTTTATTTTGATCCCTTAACCTCTATATCAAACTGTTTTTCTTTGACTATTTGCAATAAAACAACATGATGAAGTGAATTTAACTCAAAAGTTTATTTAGATTTGATAAATTTTCCTACCTTCATTCCTAATGTTTATTCTATCACATTATTTTAACTTGAACACATAGGACTTTGACTAGAATTCCTTGGTAAGAGAGTCTGTGAGACATTGTACCATTACCTCATTTATTTGTTTCTAGTTCCTGAGTGCAACCTGGAATTTTAGAATTCAGGTCTTCTTGTTAAGAGTTATTATTTGACCCTGTATTGACAATACTGACATATTAGGATTCCTACTTCTGTAAAGATTTCTTCCAATATATGCACTTAATGCTGTGGGATATATTTGGAGAATATTGGGTTGCATATGTAATTTGAACCTGTTTGGGTATTAAAGCTTGCATTATGGAATACTCTTAATATAGTTTCTTATAATATGTTGGCTCAATTAAGATCTAGAAAGCCATTTTCAAAACTGTTTCAGAATTTTGAAAAAAATAAGTTTGATTGAAATCACCTCAGAAAACCTCTTGGCATTTTGTTAATGTCATACAGTTACAAGCTGGTCTAATCTGTTCAGATGCTATTGATGTTTTTAAAATAGCACACCATTTGAAGAATTTAGAGGAATAAAAGTTAGCTTATAAAGCAGCAGCCTATTTTTACAGGAAGCTGATTAAAGTAAAATTAGCCTTTAATGTGATCTCTGCAATAAGGAGCTTAAATGTTCTGGCACTGAGATCAACAAAAGTGTTAATATGAATTTGGATCTGTCATGTGTATGAAAGATCCATATATTCTTTACTATTTCTCCAGTAGGTGGAATATATTCAGACTTCTTGATGTGGTGGTGTTTTTTAGTTTTTTGTTTTGCTATGAATTGGATTTTTTGAGAGTAGAATGCTGGTGAAAAGAATTACCAAGTAACACTGAAAGGAGAAGTAACACACTTTTTGAAGTGACAAATCTGATGCTATGTCTTGGTTATCAATGTGATTTAGTATCCTTTCAACCAAAAGAGTGAAGGAAAAGATTTATGGTCACTAAAAATGTTTGTAATAATTTTACAAAACAATTTTCCCTTTCTCTTTCCTCTACACTTTTAAGTTTGTTAATTAGTTCAATATAATAAAATGAATTCTTTTAGATAACACAAATGATTTGCTGTTTATGTATTCTAGAATTTTTTTAGTGTGTGTGTGTGTTTGTGTGTTTGTGTATATTCAAAGAAGTCTGATTCCTACTAAATTCCTAGAGTAGTCCTTTCATCTCTGATGCTGTAGAACAGGAGTCTCCAACCTTGGCAACTTTAAGACTTGTGGACTTCAACTCCCAGAATTCCTCAGCCAGCAAAGCTGATTCGGGAAGTTGAAGTCCACAAGTTGCCAAGATTGGAGACCCCTGTTATAGAATGCTAATTAGACATATGATGGTCTTGTCTTATGATTTGAGATCCTTTTCTAGGAAAGACCATTTTAAATAAAGGCAATGTTAAAGATTTTGTGTTGTTGCATACCAGATTCCTATACGTTTTTAAAAATTAAATTATATATATTAAAAGTAAATCCATTTGGGGTACCTATATAGAAACAATAAACTTGATTGAATATAAACTGGGCTGAGTGTAGTTAAGAGACTGAAATCTTACCTGGAAAATCCTCTCATATGAGTTCTAAAATTGAAGAAAGATGAGAAAAAATATAACTTGTTTTTAAAAAGCCTCATGATTTGTGATGATGATATTTTAATATAGTTTCAACATTATATTAAAATACCATCATCACAAATCATGAAATTTTTTTAAAAAATGTTATTTTTGTAACCTTTCTCCATTTCTATAAGCTAGATATATTTCTTTGATAAGGAATTATGAACTCAATTTACAACACCTTACCTAATAAAATATCTGGGAAATACTGATCTTTTTTATATGGAACTATTATTATTGGGTCAGTACAAAATAATTTCTTTAAATGTGGCCAAATGTGGCCTAGTAAAACTATGCAAACTTTATCTGCTGATTGATAATCCACCACCCATCACAATATATTATACTGTCTGCCTTTTATTTTTGTACTATTATTATTGTTTGCAATGGTTTTGTTTGTAGTGCTGGTCCATGATTATAATAAAGATTGATTGATAGTTTTAACATTAAAAATTACTGTAGGTGCTCTGCAGGGGTGGGTTTCTCACCCCGTTCCAACCGGTTCGGTTGGAACGGGGCCGGCGGTGTCCTCGTGCACGCGCACAGTGCACGCATGCGTACTAGCATCTGTGCGATGCTCCAGCTGCTCCTGGAGGATCGCGCAGGCGCTGTATGCATACTGTGCATGCGTGGAAGCGCAGAACTTCCGGGTAAGAAACGCGGGTGGGCGGGTGGACCCTTCGGCGTTCACGGAAGTTATTTACTTCCGGGTTCGCCGACCAACCGGTTCGCGGGGACTGCCGCGAACTGCCTGAAACCCATCCCTGGTGCTCTGACAGTACATTCTTATGAAGGTGAATTTAAAAATAAATGCAACTGTGTTCAATAGGTTACTATGATATTATGTATGTATGTACAGCTGTGTGAAAAAGTCCTGCATGGTTTAAGGTTTATGACATTTATTTGATTGGCCATTGATTTTATGATATTTTATGCTAACTTCTATGCAAATATTGTTATATTTAAATAAATACTGGTGGTTTTTAAGTGAAAAGCATAAGCTTTTTGCAATTTGGTGCTGTTTGGATGGGGATTGTGAATTTTTTTGCATGCTTACAATGCATGCTTACAATGCATGCTTACAATGACTATGAAAACAGATTAACTGATGTATACCCAGTGGTATACGTGTTGCAATTACTAAGGCCGATGCTAGTGTTTTGTTAACATATTTATTGTTTGTGGCCCTGAAAAGGACTGTTTAGGTAAGCAAACGTGGTTACTAATATGAAATTGGCTATTATTGCTTATCACCAGGTGGCATCACTTCGGCATAGACTGTATAAGTCTTTGTACATGATCTTTGCTTACAATGTGGTGCCAGGCTGCAATAATGGATTCAATCAGCTCCTGCTTGGTTTTTGGATGCTTCTTGCTTATTTCATAACCAATCTTGGGCCACAAGTTCCCAATTGGATTCAAATCCAGGCTCTGAGCTGGCCAATCCAGGAGTCGAACACCATGCTTCTTCATTCACTGCTGGACGGACTTGGCTCAATGACAAGGAGCGTTGTCATCCTAGAAGTAAAAGTCCTTTTCTACAAGTTGCTGAGCTGAAGGAAGCATGGTCTTTTCCAGGACTTCAACATACTGCTTGGAATTCATGATTCTCTGCACGATTTTTATCCGACCAATACTAGAAGCAGCGATACAGCCCCAGATCATCACATTCAATGGATGCTTCACAGATAGATTCAGGCAGTATGACCTAAATTCTTCACCTGGAAATCTTCTGACATACTTATGATTCACAATCAAATAGAAAATGCTCTCATCAGTGAAGGTAATCTTGGCCCACTGTTCATTGGTCCACTTGGCGTACTTCTTGGCCCACGCACATCCTTGCTCATAGCCAGAGCTAAATTAAACTTCTTGATGCTTTTCATGCCTATTTATAGTCAGAGCGTATGACAACATTGATTGGTTCATAGATTTAGCCTCTGTGCATTTTGATTGTTTAGCCAAAGCTCACTGCTGATTGGTTACTTTTGATCCTAACATTCTCAAAAATTCAAGTTGTGTTTGTTTTAGCACATAAACTCACTCAAAATCTTAAGAAGACTTTGGTTATATTAATAAAAATTATGCATCTCAATCTGACTACAGAAAGTTTCATCAAAGTACTAATTTTATGTGATTTCTATGAGTGAAAACTTGATTAAATATGTAAATACAGCTTAAAACTGAAAGCATGCAGGACTTTTTCACATAGCTGTATGTATGTATGTATGTATGTATGTATGCATGTATGTATGTATGCATGCATGCATGCATGTAGTGGTTGGATCCTATTGGTTTAACAACTGATTCAATGATCGTGTGCTTTGTGCACCTGTGCTCACTTCAGCTGAGAAGATATAGGTGAATTAAGTGCAGGGGTGGGCAGGAGGGCCCACTTCATCATCAGAATGAATTGGTTAGTTCCCAGCTGATGATTGGAACTACTGGTTCACCCAAACTGGTCTGAACTGGTAGAACAAACCACAGGCTTCTTCCAACAGCCGAGTCCTCCGCTCCTGTTCCTTCCTTGGCTTTGGAACAAGCCCGTACTTCATTCTCTTTGACAACTGCTTCATTTGCAATGGGATGGGGAGAAATCCTTGCGTTAGAGGGGAGAAAAGGCTGAGCTTCTGGTAGAGACGGCCTCCTCCCCCTCTAACACATGGATCTTTCCTCACCCATTTGCAAACAAGGTGGTTGTCAAAGAGAACTAAGTGCGGGCTTCTTCCTACAGCTGAATCTTCTGCTCCTGTTCCTTCCTCGGCTGTTGAAAGAAACCCACGCTTCGTTCTCTTTGACAGCCACCTCATTTGCAATGGGGTGAAGAGAAATCCATGTGTTGGAGGGGAGAGAAGGCTGAGCTTCCGCTAGGGACAGCCTCCTCCTCCCTCTAATGAATGGATTTCTTCCCACCCCACTGCAAATGAGGCCACTGTCAAAGAGAACAAAGCCACTGTTTTGGGCCAAGAAGCGATGCCTCTGAGGGGCTCTCCCTGAGGGCCACCTCCCGTCCTTCTGTGCTGTGGAAAAAAAGAGCAGCTTCACTCTTGCACTCTTCCTGCTGATGCTGCTCGGTCTGAAACATGAGTATCATGGAGGAAAGCATTTTCAGGCCAAGGAGCAGCAGTGGAGAGAGTGCAGAATGCTTTATTTGCTGTATTTACAATTACTTATTTGACAGAGAACAATATCTGTGGGTTCAATAGTAGCAAACCGAAATTTATTCTTCATCTGTCTTTGATGAACTTTTTCATGAGTAAAGACTTTGAAACTTTTCATTCATTGATGCACTTAATATACATCTTCTGGCACACTTTATTATAGTTCTGGTTTCACTGAATGTGTGAGATCTGTATAACATTTAATCCTGAATAAAGGCAGAGTGTAGGGATCTGTGACAGAGCTATATAATTGACCATATCTTGAATTAGGCTGTCCATTATATGGTAATTACTAAAAAAACCCAGCTATTTTCCTGTAAAGATTCAAGCAAGGACTATTAGATAAAAGAAGCCTAATGTTTAGATGCAGTTTCTACGAATATAATTACATCCTGTCCTTGGTTTGTTCATGTCTTGCTAAACTAATTGCATTTAGTCCAACACTTGCTTGAGGACTGGAGAAAATTAAATTAATTTACACAGCATTGAACTGTGGGGAGTGGGGGGAGGATAACAACATATATTTAATTGCCTAACTTTTCAGTCTATTGGCTCTGAAGGTAACATTGTATATTGAATAACTGTAGCATTTAAATCAATTATTTGTAAGTTACAAGTGTACTTATCATTGGCACAACATCACTCAACTGGGACATCATCATTCAATTAATATAAAATATGTTTACTAATTCTGAAAATGAGTAGACAAGATTTTAGAACTAATGGAAAATATTCGGGTTAATTTGATGTTCATTTTTAAAAAATACATTTAAAAATTTATGTAGCAAAAAGAAATTGGAAAATAAAAGAAAGACAGGAGTGCCATTGATGATCCAAAAATGCTCCCCCAATGCATGGCCATATGCTTAGTCATGGTGTATTTTAAAGATGGAATTAATATTTCTTCTATTTTAAGTACCACTTATAACTTAGCAACTAAATATAATTCTTTCATTTATACTTTGTTTTACAAACATAAATGTAGATCTGTGGATCTAGGAATAATTATCATATCTGATGCTTGAGTAGAATTACTGGTTGAAGCCAAGGTTTTATGCTTTTTGCCATCTGCATCCAGTCAGAGTAATCATTAGCTCATTGTGCCCAAGCAGCAGTACAAGACAGCAATAACCAGTGAAGATTTTATTTAAACACAAATAAATACCTTCTGGGAAATTGAGGGATTTTTACTCAGTACAGCACTGAGAAAAATAATAATTTTCTCCTTGCAGTTATTGATTCATACAGCCATTTTCAAATGTACTGAGATGGACTCACCAAATTCCTAGCCAGGAATCCTTGTTTAGCCTTTCCAATGCCAAATTGCATGAATTCAATTAACATTCATACAATATAACTTTTGGATGAAGGGGGATTGAAAAAGGACTGTGAAAGATGGAAGGAAAGAGAAGAGGATGGCCAGCAGCAAGGTGGATGGATTCAATTACAATGATGAAAAGTTTACTGTTAGCTCATCATCACATGTAAGAGTTATTCATAGATCCACAGGTTCTATGTTTCTAAAACATAATATTGCTGAGTGAAAAAGATCTATTTACTTGCTAAGTTGTCAATGGTCTTTAAAGTAAAGATGCTAGGGGTAGATTGTCATAGAGAAAATGTGGTTGCTGAGAGTTGACGGCTTGATAGCACATAATCAATAAATAGAAAGATATGCAAATAAATAATAAAATATATACTTTGGGAAACATGCATGACAAATTTATTTTGCAATAATGTCCATGTTTATTATAAGTAATTAAAAAAAGAACATAGTATGCTCTTGGTAAAAATGTAAATAAAAATTATATTTTTTTCAGTCAGTGTAAAAGGTAAAATTATTATCTTTTCTAAATGATTCTTTCTGTAATAATTCTATAATTGTGTATTGTTTGATTCCATGAATTTTTGTTAATTTTGTCCCATTATGTTGTTTTGAAATATTACCCATTAAGTTGCTAATAGTCATCAGTGCCCAATTAACATAGATTCTTCAATATCATCAACAAATAAGGTAGTTTTCATGAAGGGCTTTCATATGATGCATGCAAAAAAGTAGATAAGCAGTAGATGTCAGAAAAGGATGAGGTTTTTTTTTTATTGTTGTTAGGAATATAATCTAACGGTTGGATTGGCAATATATAAATCATGTAACAATGCTGTATCTGTTTCTTTAAACATACTGTAAAATGTGATTAGTTGCTGTTTTTCCTCAATTGGCCATAAGAGAGAGCCAGAATGACTGTTAGTTCTCTCTGTTTGTTAGATGCTGGGCTGATCTGATCTGAGTTCCATGAGCTATTGTAAGTTTTGCAACTGTTAGCAAACTTTATGTACTGAACTGATTATATGATACTGGACTATGTTATATGGATTATCCCTTAACTGAAAAACATTGATGACTGACTGTCTTATCCGTGTATGACTTGGATTGTTTGATGGACTCTGATACCTCTATTTCCATGAAAGCAAAAGCCTATTTAAACTGCAGTGTCTCTGTATGCTGGTTTGTGTGTTCTCCAACAACACTCTCACAACGCTTCTTGAAACGTACTTGCTCTCCCAACGGGGAGCTTACCTAACAATTGTTATAATTTCTGAAGCTAGTTTTTGTTTGTCAAGAAACACCAGAACCAAAAGATTTAGTGTTTTTTGGGTGGTGGATAATGCCAAGACCAGATATATGTTTATCAAAGTATATTGATGTTGTTTTGTGCATGCTGTGAAGGCTTGAGGAAGGATGGAAAGGTTTTCAAATCCATTTTGGATAATGAAGTATCATAATGGATGTCTGTGATGCTGCAGGAGGGAACAATAAGCTAAGCCTCTGGAGTGACCTTGTGTAGAAGCCAAGGAAGAAGAGCTGTTTTGTGGCTGACATTCAGACAAAAGCCACACTGGACACAGCTAGGTAGAGATTGCACTCGCTCAGAACTGGTGTACAATTGAAATGTAAGGTCCTGCCTGAAGATAGGGGGCAGCTGTGGCCAAGAAGCTGTTTGCATAAATCCATCTTGAGTCCAATTGCACCTGTATGTTATATGGAAAGCTTTTCTCTTGATCACATATGCCTGGGTCAGAGGTGGGTTCCTACCAGTTCTCACCTATTCGGTAGAACCGGTTCGTCAAATCTACCGAACCGGTTAGAAGAGGTTCCACCAGTGGACCCAGAAGGCAGGCCACACCTACAGAAGAGGTTCCAAAATTTTTTGAAACCCACCACTGGTCCTTGGATATGATTATTCTACACAATCATGCTCATATTTATAAAACTCAGTGCCTCTGTGAAAGGTAAGGATGACTACTGCGTTTGTGGTGCAATCAGAACATTGCGTGTGTTGAAGTTGTTTTAACACAAACCAAAGATGCCTTTAAAAAACAAGTTTACATCATATTCTTGTGCATGCCAGTGCTGTGTGTGAGGTAATTTAAGGTGGTTCTGACAAGTGTCATCGGCATCTTCATATCCGGTCACATGGGCAGCAAGCCACTCCCATCCGGTCACATGGGTGACAAGCCACTCCCACAAAGGAGATCACATCCACAGAGTAGGTTCGAACAATTTTGAAACCCACCACTGGCCTGGGTCACTGCCCAGTTGGACTACTACAACATGCCGTATAGGGGCCTGCCTTTGAATATTATTTGAGTATTATTTTTTGTTTCTGATTTTGTTTAGGGATATATTTGTTTACCTTTACCTGATATTAGTTGCCGCGAGCTATGATTATGTGATTCGGAGGCCATATAAACTGAAGTAATACAGTAAATGAATGAATAGAAGAAATGTCTAGAAAATAACAACTGACTTTCTAAATTATAAAATTAATTAATTGGGTCTGAACTTTCAAACTTCATTCCATTAGTTTCAAATGAGAATAATAAAGGAGAATGTTTTAGGAACACCCCATATCAATACATTTCACATGGAAGATACAGAGTAATTCCAAAATAAACATTTGTAAACATATTCATTACTCATGTGTGTGATGGTTGTAAATCTTTATAAAAGATTAATTCTTTATATACAGTGCTCATGATTTACTCTATCCCAAACAATCCATGTGCATTGAAAATTACCATCTGCGTAATATGGCCCAAGTTTCTGCCCTGTTCCCTGCTATTGGGAGTACATATAGGGAATGTAGAAGAAAATAGGGTTTGATGCAAATCCTATAGCAAATCTTCATGAATATTTGCTTTGACCATAGTAATTTTTGATTGTGATCACTAACTTCTATCAGAATGAAGAATGTATAGAAGAGTGTATGAAGTATGAAAAAGCTATTAATTGTGAAATGCATTAATAATATCACCCTCTATTTTAAAATCCATGTTTCAGCTTGTCACAATTGCTTTTATGCTTACATGTAATAAACAAGGAAGCCAATAAACTTCATGAAGAGGTGGCTGAATCTTTTCCCTTATGTCCTAGATGTTTAAAATTCTCACGCTCACAATCCTGTGAATGATGTTTAATATGACAGACCTGCCACAACCAATCCCTTAGGAAAGAAAAGCCTTTGATTTCATTTGGTTAAAGCAAAGAGTTATTTTTCTAAGAGTGTTGGTTGCAGAAATGCAAGGCAGCCCTGAAATTACTGGACTCACTGATTACAAATATAAGGTGTAGGTTTTCCCCCATCCCACCCTTCCCCCTGTGACCAGTCCGTTTCCAGCCAGACGAAGCTTGCCAAGATATTTTGAGAACTCTGAGATGTTTGTGTCAGGTTCCAAGCAATGCATCTACCACAAATTAAACTCTGAGGCATTCCTTATCTCAAAGTACAAATTTATTTAGATGCATCATATTGGCACTAACTGGTGAAAAGCCAGTACTGAAGTTCCTGGGCTTTTCAGCCCAATATAAGTTTCAGGTTCTCAATTTTCCAAAATAACCTGTCACATTGTCCAACCAAGATGGGAACTGGTTGCTTGGTGACTTCTCTCCTCATTCTCTGGTTACCCAGCCATTGGAATGTGATTGACTTATCGGCTAGCTATGATGTTATGACTGAAAGCTCTATCCTTCTTCAGCTCCAAACTGTGTCAAACCAAATTCACATTAGAATATCCAAAAATACAAACAATCCCACATCCAAATCAAATTCAAGCTTGACAGTTTGGGGGTAATCTGCATATTTCCTAGGCCATGGGATGCTGGTACAAACAGGTTCCAGCTGCTTTTGGCCTTTTCACCTGTCATTCCCCCTTGCTGATTTCCTATCACGTACACACAAAGCTTTATTGCCCTTTGATCCCTCTCCTTTCGTCCCTCCCCTCCTTCTTTCCCCTTTCATCATTCCTCCTTCTTCTTTTGATGGAAGGATGAGGCTCTATGAGGCCCCAGCCAAGCCAGGCAGAGCTGACATTAAGCCCCCTTTGACAGAGATGTTAGTCCTGTAAAAGAGAAAAGAGACAGGAGGGAGAGATACACAAAATTTCTCAGTTAGCAAACAGTTCAGCACACCTTATCTGGGTATTGGTGATGGATTTTTTAAAACCAGTTTGGGGGCTTTAATATATTGAGATTCGACCCCTTTCTAAGGGGGGAAATGTCTTCCAGACTACCAAACACTGAATTTTACTGATGTATATGAGAGTCACAAATTTCTTTGACTGCAAAGTTCTGCTCTCTCTCAATCATAATAGAGGTCGGGAGCTGGTTGCAATTTGGAATGGAAGGAAGATGTCATTTCTGGTTTCAGTAGGTTACAACGAAATAACGGGTATACATGTCTGAGTATTTTTGGCAGCTCAAGTTCTACAGATACTAGGTTAATAGTAATGGGGAAAGGTCCAATGTATTTTGGCCTCAATTTTTTTTAAGGTTGTCTAGATTGTAGGAATTTGGTAGAGAGATACCAAACTTTAAAGTCCTTTAGCTTGATGCACTTTTTATCAGCCTGTTCTTTGAATGCTTCCCTATCTTCATCCAAAGCTTTTTTCACCACTGGCCAATCTTTCACCAATACAGTCAATGGGGTGATCTGAGGTAGTTCAAGGACAGATATAAAGTCTTGTCCTGTGGTCACTTTGAATGGAGTGAACAAAGTTGTGTATGGACACCTGTAAAAGGGACAGACCATCAGGGTTTTGGTTGGTTGTCCTCTCCCAGCCATCTGGGCAGACCCAACCCTCCAGGAGGGGTTTCCAAGGATGATGATCTCTTTCCTTGAACTGACATTGTTTTCACCGTCCCCATGGTAGAGGGGGTTTCCTCTCTGGGTTGACCATTTCTGGAGAGCTGGCTTAATGTCAGACCTGCCCCAATCTGATCTCTTAGGAAAGAAAAGCCTTCAACTCCATTTGCTTAAAGCAAAAGGTTCTTTTACAAAGTGTTGGTTCAGTAAAGTCAAGCCAGCTCTGAACATACCATGCTCACTGGATACAAAAATAAGGTGCATGTTTGTCCCCAACCCAACCAATACTTATGGCCAGTCTGTTTCCAGCCAACTGGAGCTAAGATGTTTTGAGAACTCTGAGATGTTTGAGGGTAATCCACATATTTCCCTGGGTGCTTGGCCATGGGATGCTGGTACAAAAAGGATCCAGATGCTTTGGTCCTTCTCACCTGTCATTCCCTGCTCCCGATTTCCTGTCATGTGCATACAAAGCTTTATTGCCCTTTCATCTTTCCCCCTTTCATCCTTCTCCCCTTCTTCTTTTTATGGCAGGATGCCTGTGAGGCCCCAGCAGAGTCAGGCGGAGCTGCCACAATATTTTTTAAAATATCTTTAAATAAATAACTGTATGGATTCCTATGCTCTTGCAAGGAAGAGCTGGCGCTCTTGCAAGAAAACATGGCCTTGTGAGGTTGTCTGCTTGTCTTTTTAGAGCAATAACATTTGCATAAGCCTTTTCCATTGCTCCATAATCCTCTGCATTTCATTGGCTTATCCTTGCCAAGCTTTTGCTCTCAATCCTTTAAGATTTACCTGTCTTTTCCTATTAGCCTAGTTAAAATAAATGAGAATATTCGTGACAGACATTTATTTTCCTCATGTCTCATTTTTGGCTGTGACATACCATAAAAAGAGGCTTGCCCTACTCTTCTTTGTAGTCACAGTAAAGGCCAAAATTAGAAAATAGGTACACAAGGAAAGAGTGACACAGCAGAATGCACAGAACCAACTCTTTGTGGTTTTGCATGGTTTGTTTCCGTTTTCATATAATTAAAAGCTCAAACTTGGCAAGACTCCTAGCTTGGATAATCAGATGAAAACAATTTCAGGTAACTGAATGCCAATAATATCAGATAAATATTTACATACATTTTTTTAATATAATTATTGCAAAGCAGCTCAATTTGTAAAATTGACTCTGGAAAAATAGCAATAGCAATGCAGTTAGACTTATATACTGCTTCATAGAGCTTTCAGCCCTCTCTAAGCAGTTTACAGAGTCAGCATATTGCCCCCAACAACAATCCGGGTCCTCATTTTACCCACATCGGAAGGATGGAAGGCTGAGTCAACCCTGAGCTGGTGAGATTTGAACAGCCGAACTGCAGAACTGCAGTCAGCTGAAGTAGCCTGCAGTGCTGCATTTAACCACTGCATACAAGAGCAACAAAGATGGTTAGGGTACTAGAGTCTAAAACATATGAAGAACGCTTGCAGGAATTGAGTATCTCTGGTCTAGTGAAAAGAAGGTTTAAAGATGATATGATAGCAGTATTCCAATATTTACATAGTTTTTATTTTTTCATTTTCATAACATATAACCACATATATACTATTACATAACCAACATTGTATTATATTATTAAGTGTTTACATCAATTCGTCTTACCATCAACTCCCAAAAACAATTATAGGCTCTTCTGCTCTCCATACACCATATTTGTACCTTATCCCTCAATTTCTTCTCCCTCTCTTCTTCTCCTCCCTACCTCCTTTCTTTCCTCTGTCGTCCTTTACTTCCCCTTTGTCTCGCCTTCTTCTCTCTCCTTTCCACTCCTTCTTTCTCTCCACCTCTTCCCTCCATGCCCTCTCTCCTATCCCTCTCTTCTTCCCTTACCTCTCTCCTCTACTTCACACCCTTTATCTCATTTACTTGGTGTATTTCAGCCGCTGAGCGAGCTCCATTTTATGTTGATGGTATTTATAATTCCTTTTCAATATACATATTTAATTTTAACATATATCTTCCTCCTTCTTTTTTAAAAGAGAGAAAAAATGTATAGTAATTGTATTTTTAACCCTCCCCCCACATCTATTTTGGGCCGAGATGTAGATCTGGTTACAATTCCCAGATATTCTCATCATTATATTTATATAATTATGCATCTTTACACAACCCAAATTTGTAATTCTGCCTTTATAATCTCAATAATTTCCCATTGTAGGTATATTTCATGTTCCCTCTCCATTTTTCGATATCTTGGCTTAGGTTACCCTTAATTGTCTTTAAATAACAATCCTTACTGTTCAATGTTCATTACATTACCTTAATCTACTATAAAGAATAACAAGCAGTGCACATCTCACTTTGTTCATCATTTTAGGAGTTCTATAAGTGTCCATATTTCATATATTTTAACCCATACTTAATTGTCCTTCCATTGTCATATTCAATCAATTCGCAACTCAGTTTAAGTATCATGCATAAGAGTGAATCACATACCTCTGTTTTACATTTTCCCCATAAGTTTCATATTTTTCCATATTCCATATATTTAACCTTTATTTAATTATTTTTCCATTATCACATTCAATCAGTTAGCAACTCAATTTTATTATCATGTATAGTAGACCACATATCTCAGCTTTATACTTCTTCATATAACAATTTCTAATTGTCTGATTTTTTCCTAGTAAGTCTTTTGTCCCACTTCTCTATTCCTGTCTTCTCTCTTTTCTTTGTTTTGACATGTCCACCCTTTTCATTTTTCCCTATGCCACTATCAAATCCAGTAAAGTTTTTTGTCTGCTTTTTATTTTCCACTGCTTCTACCCCTTCATTATCCCCTCTCTTCTTCCTTCACTTCTTCCTTCACTACCTGCTTCTCTTCAATATCTGCGTTCAAAATTCTATTTAGACTTGATTTTAATGATTTATGCACTTTTTAAATATAATTTCACGTAGTTCTTCAATTTCCCACCTTTCCATAATATCCAGTTCCAAAGTTACAGTTAGTTATACAGTTCTTATTTCAAAGTTCTGGTCCACCTTAAATTTAGCTAATTCATCTAATGAGAAGAGGAACAGGAGCGGGAGCCATTTTGATCTTTTGCAGAAAAAAAAACTTCGTATTTTTCCAGTTCTTGATTTTATTATTTTTTGCCCCTTATTACCTTCCACCTCTCGTTGGTTATAGTTGCTCAAAATATATTAATTGGAACAAACTTGCATACAGCCAAACTCCAATAAGTTTCTCTTCACCTCCTGCTTTTCCAAATTCTGATTTATGGCAATTGGTTAATTAAATCTTCCTGCTCAGAGTTTCGCATTTCATTTGTCACACAGGCAAGATTAGGTTATCAGTGAGAAAATATTGCTTTTTTCTTGATTTTCCCCCCTTGTTACATTCCAACTCTCATTAATTGGAGTTGCTTAAGATGTGTTAGATAGTTGCTCTAACAAAGCAAATCTCCTCGGTATGTTTTGGTTTCCGTTTCAACCTCCTAGTCTCTTTTAAAAACACAATCTTTTCAAATCCAAAAGCAAATTTAGAGTTTGTATTTGAGTGGGTTTTTCACTTCTTCACTTTCTCCTTTTCTGTCTAAATTGTTTCAAGCAAATGGCTCTTTTTGGGCTAGTGATTCAATCCTCCATTTCCCCCCTTCTTTCTTTCTTTTTTGCCAAATTCCAGATCTGTCCATCAATATTATTTATAGTCTCAAGGTTTTTTGCTTTTTCCAAATTCTGATTTACGACTGTGGGTTAATTAGATCTCCTTACCAGGCTTTCATCTCGTTTCCTGCATGCTACTGTTCAGTTGGCCTGAAGTCAGTTTCTTGTGCAGCCATGTTGCCATGCTGCCAATTCAGAGAGCAAATCTACGACCTACGAGGGATCTGTTGCACTCCCTCTGGATCTGATGAGATGTTGGCCCTTCTCCCCCCCCCCCCCCAAGGAGGTTCTGATCCAAAAAGGATCATCAGACAGAGTTCATGTGAAACTCTTCAGAGCTTAACCCTTCTCGTCTGTCCAGCTGGAGAACTTCCAGTCAGTATTCCAATATTTGAGGGGCTGCCACAAAGAGGGGGGGGGGTCAACCTATTTTCCAAAGCAATAGAAGGCAAGACAAGAAACAACAGATGGAAACTAAACAGGAAAGAAGCAGGATACATTTTCCTAACAGTGAGAACAATTAACCAGTGGAATGGCTTGCATTCAGAAGTTGTAGGTCCTCCAACAGTGGAGCTTTTTATGAAGAAACTGGACAGCCATTTATCTGAAATGATATAGGGTCTCCTGTTTGAGCAGGGCTTTGGACTAGAAGACTTCCAAAGTCCACTGTTATTCTGTTAAATGTAGTTTGCAGACTTACCTTGAAAATAAAAAATTGGAAAAATCACAATCTAAGTCCTATTGCCACTAGCAACAAGAGCCAAATGTATTAAATTATGAAGGTAAAACCCAAAACATCTGTAAGGTTACCGGATCCATATATGTCAATCACATCATGTTATCTCAATCCTAAAACATCCATAACTGCATGAATATATAGTTTTTGGCCTGAAAAAATATTGATTAGCTTAGATATTTAATAACATCATGCTAAACATTCTAGTTTAGTAGATTTGAGAATTGGTGCAAACAATCCTCCTCCTCCTCCTCCTCCTCCTCCTCCTCCTCCTTCTCCTCCTCCTCTCCCTTCCTTCCTTCCTTCCTTCCTTCCTTCCTTCCTTCCTTCCTTCCTTCCTTCCTTCCTTCTTCTAGGTGTATATAAGCTTCTTCTAGGGCAATTTCAACCAAACTTGGTACATGAGCCGAGGTGGCGCAGTGGTTAAATGCAGCACTGCAGGCTACTTCAGCTGACTGCAGTTCTGCAGTTCGGCTGTTCAAATCTCACCGGCTCAGGGTTGACTCAGCCTTCCATCCTTCCGAGGTGGGTAAAATGAGGACCCGGATTGTTGTTGGGGGCAATATGCTGACTCTGTAAACCGCTTAGAGAGGGCTGAAAGCCCTATGAAGCAGTATATAAGTCTAACTGCTATTGCTATTGCTATTGCTACACAGATGACTTACCCTCTAGAAACAAATACTGGGGGGGGGGGGAAGACCCTTGGTGTGTGTGTGTGCATGGAATGGAATGGAATAGTATGAAATGGTGTATATAAGCTTTTATGTACTAAACTGAAAAGTTTGGGTGAATAGCCAGATCTTGTTCATAATTCAATGAAAGCAAGAGTTGAAACGAAATGATTCATCGATGGCATGGTAAGCGATTTGTTATGTCTCCCTAACACTGCTGGTGTTCACTGCATGCTGAATAGGTAAATGTGACCCAGCCCCATGATTAATGGAAACAAACTAAAAGTGCATATTGGCTTCAGTCAAAATCTGAATAACAAGTCAAAACCCCATCAATCAGACCAAATTTGAAGGTCAAACGAAATATCAAATAATTAAGAATGCTTTTGTGAAAGATCTGGTTTTTATAATATTTCACTTTCAATTGTTCTGTAAATGCCAGGATTTAGACAGGGAAGAAAGAAGGAAGTGAGTCAAGTGGCTGATAGGTATTTCCTTTAATTGTTTAAATGTAATTGTTAATTGGATGTAATAAAAAAGTAAAGCTTCCTCTCACAAATATATGCTAGTTGTTCCCAACTCTAGGGGGCGGTGCTCATCTCCATTTTAAAGCCGAAGAGCCAGTGCTGTCTGAGTGGCCAGCATGACTAAATGCTAAAGGCGCATGGAACACTATTACCTTCCCACCAAAGGTGGTTCCTATTTTTCTACTTGCATTTTTATGTGGTTTCGAACTGCTAGATTGGCAGAAGCTGGGACAAGTAATGGGAGCTCATTCCGTTACGCAATGCTAGGTATTCGAATCGTCGAACTGCTGACCTTTCTGATTGACAAGCTCAGTGTCTTAGCCATTGATCTACTGCATCCTTATTGGATGTAATATTTTATGCTTTATCTAGAAACATAGTAGGACAGAAAACCAGTATTATGGCAATTACATTAATGTCCATGCCAAAGAGTGATACAACAGGTTCCATGGCATATTAAGTGTCACATTCTCCATGATATCATTGTGTTCAGTTGCTCCGACACTGGAAGTTTTAAAGAAGAGGTTGGATAACCATTTGTCTGAATTGGCGTAGGGTTTCCTGCCTAAGCAGGGGTTTGGACTAGAAGACCTCCAAGTCCCTTCCAATTCTGTTATTATATTATATTATAGTTATTAGAGACTGAAGCTGTTTTCTTCGCCAAGGTCCCAGAATGGACATGGATTTCAGGGTTTTGGTGCACTGGGGAACAGCGACTTGGAGTGTAATGAAAGAGAACATCTTGATGATGCTCAGTGAAAGTCTGCTTAATGAAGAACACTCTAAAAATTTATGAGGCCAGATATACCACAAATAGCTATGTGGATATCATGGTTGTCTAACTCTATCCAGTTTGATTGTTAAATATGAAAATGCTTGAAAGCATTCAAACCACCCAAAAATCCTTTGAGAATACACTTTAAGTGGCTGTGCTATAAGCTAATTGTTAGTTCCTTTTAGCAATTTTTTAAAACTAAAACTTTTATATTGTTGATGCTTGTAAATGTTATTTTATGATCAGTAACTATTGTACTATGTTACGAGGAATTATAGAGTACGATGCATTGGAACTATGAAAAATTACTATTTTTTAAAAATTACAATTAATTTAACTGTTACATGCCTGGATATCTATCCCTTCCAATATTTAAATGGTCTACTTCTGAGTACTAACACATATAATACTTCTGTATTTCTCTCTTTTTTTAAAAAAGGCAATTGAATGGAAAAGGTATATTAATATGTTAAGTACTAATTTTATTGCTTTGCACCACAACCTGCTTTTAATTTACTTTCATGGTTACAAAAGACTTGCACTGGACCTTGATATAATTTTATGTTTGACCTTCAGTAATTACTTATTTTACATCAGGTTTAAGTACTTATTATTTTACAACAATTGGGTAAGGTAGGAAATTATTATTTTAATAGACACTTTGAACCTATTTGACATTTTCCACTTTAGAAGATCATCTGTGTAGAAGATTGCCATAGCCATTCCACAAACTGGATAAATCTGACTGCTTATGGTTATATGCAATAAATATTTATTTATTTAGATATTTATTAAATGTAATGCATGGCTTGACCTTCAGTCAATTTATCAGAGTTACTTATAATAAAATACTTTTAAAAAGCACAATCAGTATTAGAGGTCATTCACTCTAAAATGGATTATTTGGATTAGAAATTAAAATCAGTTCATGTCAGGATATTTGACTATTATTGTGCCTGATTTATCTAGACAGTTTGAATCTTTTTCAGCTGGTACTACGAAGAGATTGATGTGATTTTGATGGAAATAAACGCAAGTTGCTGAACATCAGTAATCCACCCATAGAACTACAACTATATATAACTTTTCCATCAGGTTTTGTTGAAGGCCACAATAAACTTGTCTTCCCGATTAAAATAGATCAGCTAGACGTTTATCAAGACCACCATAATAACACAACATTCTTCTTGACAAAAACATAATTTTAATTATGGATGTTAGATATATGTCTTTGATGGATACAGAATGTATTAAACCTTATAGAATGTATTCATAATTCTACTTTTTTTTCTGTTAACTTCAGAGGTGGGTTCCTACCAGTTCGCACCTATTCGGTAGAACCGGTTCGTCAAATCTACCGAACCGGTTAGAAGAGGTTCTACCAGTAGACCCGGAAAGCAGGCCACACCTACAGAAGAGGTTCCAAAATTTTTTGAAACCCACCACTGGACCTTGGATATGATTATTCTACACTATCATGCTCATATTTATAAAACTCAGTGCCTCTGTGAAAGGTAAGGATAGCTACTACATTTGTGGTGCAATCAGAACATTGCGTGTGTTGAAGTTGTTTTAACGCAAACCAAAGATGCCTTTTAAAAAAGAAGTTTACATCATATTCTTATGCATGCCAGTGCTGTGTGTGAGGTAATTTAAGGTGGTTCTGACAAGTGTCGTCGGCATCTTCATATCCAGTCACATGGGCGGCAAGCCACTCCCATCCAGTCACATGGGTGGCAAGCCACTCCCACAAAGGAGGCCACACCCACACAGTAGGTTCGAAGAATTTTTGAAACCCACCATTGGTTAACTTCACATTTTAGAAAGAACTTGAACCATCATTAGGGTTATTTTCTAATGAATTATTTCCAATGAACTGAAAGATCAGGATGAGAATATTTTGTGCTAACTTTATGATAGAATTAGAAAAATTTTGGAGCAGGACTTTGGAGCATACTTGCAATTTAATTCACTGAATGGTGGCAATGAAGAATTAAAACATTGAAAATGGTATATCCATATAATATCTTATTTACACAAATGGAAATGGAATAGATATTTGGGACTTCTACATGGAAGTCACTAGATGCCTACCTGTTTACTGAATGATGATATAATTTTGTTTTAGTGTGATGTTTGAAGTCAGTGGAAGCCCAGTTTAATCTAAGCCAGTGGTAGTCAACCTGGTCCCTACCGCCCAGTAGTGGGCATTCCAGCTTTCATGGTGGGCGGTAAGGATTTGCTGTAACTCTGCTTTATAAATTTTATAAAGTAAAGTTACTTCCCTACTTTATAAATCACCATTACTGTGGAACGGGTGGGCGGTTAGAAAATTTTACTACTAACAGAGATACAATAGTGGGCGGTAGGTATAAAAAGGTTGACTACCCCTGATCTAAGCAAAATTCTCAGATCAAATCTAATAATGATCTGTCATTATTTAAGGCTGTTCTACTCTATAAAAATAGAAATTGTTTTTAAAGATAAGTTTTTTTTAAAAAAAAATTACATTGATTTCTTCAAAGATAGAAGCTATGCGTATCCCTTTTCCATGCAGGCTTTGTTTTCTGTTATCTGGTTTATATAATGATAATATGTGTTCTCATTAGATATAGCGGCAGATAGTTGGTAACAGTTAATATATGTGTTCGAGGAACATTTTGACCACTAGGTGGAACTATGAAACTTTATCTGCTTTTGTGTTTTGTTTTAAAAGTGAGACAAATCTTTTCCAGGAGCAGAAGGCCACATATCTAGTTTTTTTGTATCAGTGTATCACAATATTCCTTCTGTTTCTATATGCCATGAATTCATGTAAGTTCTTTAATATTTGCCTTGGTTTTGGAGCTCACTTTCACCTAAGTTTCTGAGGTCTGCAATCAGCTTTCTTTGCTAGATTACAGTTATGCTCATTTCAGCTTCAGAAAAGTCTCAGAGAAGTATAGCAAGTTTCCCCAAAACATGGCTTTTATGGAAAGAGTCCACAGTTGAATTAATGCATTATTTCTGGCCCACAGGAATCCAGCATTTCTTCTTCCACAATTTAAATAATATATTTTCTGTGTGTTTGGAAAAGGGGTTTAGATAATCTTGCCTGAACTGAACTTTTAATGTTAATTTCTCAGCAAGGTAGTGAGCACATACATGCACTGTACACATATGTTTAAATTAATACTTAGATTAAAATAATGGTAAATTATAGTGCTACCCCAGAGGCCTTGAAATGGAGATGAGTACTGCCCAGGGGTGGGTTTCAACCAGTTCGCGGCGGTCCCTGCGAACCAGTTGGTTGGCGAACCCCGAAGTAAGTAACTTCTGGGATCGGCGACTGGCCCACCCGCCCGCCCGCGCTCCTTACCCGGTTTTGACGAGTTCTGTGCTTCCACGCATGCGCAGGACGCATACAGCGCCTGTGCGATCCTCCAGGAGCAGCTGGAGCATCGCACAGACGCTAGTACGCATGCATGTGCCGCGCGCGTGCACGAGGACGCCGCCGGCCCCGTTCCAACCGAACCGGTTGGAACGGGGCGAGAAACTCACCCCTGGTACTGCCCCTATAGTGGACAACAGCTATCGGAATAAAATCCCAGGGACTCCTTTCCTTTTCCTGAGAGAAAGTGACTGGCCCAAGTTCATGCAGCTGACTGTGTGCCTAAGGCAAGTCTAGAACCAGTGGTGGGTTTCAATTTTTTTTAGAACCTCTTCTGTAGGTGTGGCTTCTTTGTGGGAGTGGCTTGCCAGCCACATGACCAGGTGGGAGTGGCTTGCTGGCCATATGACCAGGTGGGAGTGGCTTGCCAGCCATGTGACTGGGTAGGCATGGCCAACTTGTAAAATGTGGTGAAACTTACTTAACAACGCTCTTGCTTAGCAACCAAATGTTGGCTCAGGAACTCTGGCATTGAAGAACACAAGTCTTAAAGCTGTCAAGTTACAAGACCCTTGTGCCCCTCACCCTTTAGGAAAAAAAATAACCTGGCGGTGTTCAAACTTGACAGCTTTAAGACTTGTGGACTTCAAGTCCCAGAATTCCTCCTCTCACTCTTCATCTTGATGATGTGTGGACGGGCGGGAGGGAGGGAGCTGGAACTGGTTCTAAACCGCATTGTAGATTTGTGGAACCTCTTCTATAGAAGAGGTTAGAACTGGCAGGAACCCACCCTTGTCTAGAACTCATGGTCTCCCATGCCTTAACCACGACACCAAATTGGCTTCAAGCCCTACTACTAACTCTAAAATGCTAGACATCGGTCTTGCTTGGCCTATCAGTGACAATGTTGACCAGGAAATAGAAGCAAGATCTTTAAACTCCTCAGAATACAATGGATAAAGAGCCTGGCAAAAGAGGAGTCGCTTATAAAAATGGTAGTTTATAAAATGGTAGTTTAAGCTTCGTGTGATCAAAATAAAACCTGCAGAAACTGTTCCTGAGCCAGAGAGAACAGGGGACAGGTGTTATTTAAGGCTGTTTATAAAGCTTACAACTTACTGTAGGAAGTTATCACCCAGCCCTCTCCCAGAAAAATGAAATATCCTAGGAAATATTGAAAAGGCAGAATATTTCTCTGGAAGTAAAAAGAAAGAAACATGTTTTAAAAGACAGAATAGCTGCCTGTAGCTTCCTGCCCATCCCCACTTTGTCAATGGGCCATTAAGAAGGCCAAGCGAGTCCACTTTACATAATAAAGGCTTCTCCACTTCAGCTCCAGGGGGATGGGATTAAAGCATGATAATATTGGCCCCAACTGACCACCTGGCATCTGAGAACTCAACCAAACCTGGATTCAAAACACAGCCTAGAGAGTAGCCCCTGCATGGCCCCATGGAAGTCTGACAACCAATCAGAATACATTTCTTACACAGGAACAGGAAACAGAGAGGTGGGACTGAACAGGTTATAAAAAGCCTAGCAAGGCCCTCCCTCAGCCCTTCACTTCTTCTCCACCAACATTGAAGCATGTGATCACCTTTTCTGTTCAGGGCTCAAGCCACGTGGTCCTGTCCATCAATGAACCATCTTTCCAAGCAGCCTCCATGTCTCCAGTGTCTTTTTCCCCACTTGGAGCCGAACCCAGAAGGACATTTCTTTCATCATTACTAAACCAACTTTTGATAACAAACTGTTCTTGGGGCTGACAATCTTTTGCATGTTTTCTGTGACTCCTTGACCTTCCTGACTAACTTGACCATGCTCTATTTAAATCCCCTGGAGCTGTGACTGTTGGAATTCTGGATGCTGCTTCTTCCTGACCTTTCTAATATCAGTGAAAGACTATGAATTGATTCATGGCTTTATAACTTGGCTAGTAAGTGAATAGATTTACAGCAGCTTTGTTTAATTTTCTGCCAGTGTCATTTTAGGCTGTGAAGCCAGCCCAGTAGCTGACTGGAACGAGGGAGAGGAAGTAGGGACTATGTGGGAAAGAGGAAAGAGAGAGACATATCTCTCGTGTTTCACTTTGCAACTCTCCTTGTGGTGCTGATCAGATTGATCTGTATTCCCTTTGAACATAATTTAGTGCGCCAAATCCCATGTTCAAAAAAGATCAGCTAATAAATTATTAGCTGAGCTTCTTTTGAACATTGATTTATTGTTTCTAAACTTGTGTTCAAAAGATGTCTAGTTAGGACTGGCACTGTTAGTAACTGTGCGTTGCAGCAGGAGAACAATTCCTGCATCTGTCACTTTGTCTACCTGTTTTTATCTCCTGCTTCACACCATCTTCATTCTGGTGGTCAAATGTTAGGTGGGATCATTTCAAATATACTGTATTTCTTACACTAAAAGACTTATTTCATCATTAAATCCCATTTTCTATACCTGATGAATAAGGATGCAACTATTTGGTAACAATTCAAGGCAGTGGCAAAAGAGGCAGCATATGGATTGGCTGTGAAGGCTGAAGGGTGAATAGCATTTTAACTCACAAATAGAGAAGGACCATATGTCCTTTTATTTATGATGTGTTAGAGGCTACAGCTTTCTTGTGCCCTGAGAAAAGGTGGATGCAGAAGAATGCTGATGCTGGGATTCAAGTTATTCCAGTGGAAATTCATTAAACCCTTGCTCCATGTTGTGGATAGTTTTGATAGTTTCTGGAGGACAGTGTAGCAGCAAAGGAGTTCTCAGAAGATTTTGTTGCAACATGGAATGCTGGTTAGCAAATGCAAAATAAAATTTGGTTGGTCGTGACACACACACACACACACACACACACACACACACAGTTTCCTTCTACAACTGGAACTTCTTTAACAACTGAAATCTTCTTGGAACTGCACTTTTATCTCAAAATACCAGCTAACCAGCTAACCAGCTAACCAGCTAACCAGCTAACCAGCTAACCAGCTAACCAGCTAACCAGCTAACCAGCTAACCAGCTAACCAGCTAACCAGCTAACCAACCCTAACCCCAACCCTAACCCCAACCCCAAGCCCAAGCCCAAGCCCAAGCCCAAGCCCAACCCCAACCCCAACCCTAACCCTAACCCTAACATAACTTTTGGTATTGTATTCTGCCAAAATAAGCAGGGAGCAATGTGGGAACAAACAATTCAATTAGCCTGAATATTCATGTAGTCAAACTCTACTTAAACTATTTAAACTATGATGATGTCTTGCTTATTTAAGCAAATTTGATAGACTAATACCGATTCAGTTGTATTTGTCAGCAACATAATCAGGATAAAAAACCTGACGCAGTCTTTACCTGTTTTTAAAAGTATCTGATGTTCCACATTTTATTTTTGCCTATATTTCAAAGAAATGTTACCCTACCATTATGTTCACCTGAAATTATATATTACCGGTAGCAGATAGATTCCACAGTGAAATAATTATAACTCAGCAAGAAAAGAATGAATATTTTTAAACTGGGGTGGGAAATGTTTATTGCTTTTTAAAAATTTGGAGGAGAAAGAATTCCTGTCTCATTTCTGAAGCAAGGTCAAATAACTTTGACTAGAAACTTTTGTTTCTATGTATATTTGCAAACCCATAAAAAAATAAGATAAAAAAATAAAAAATAACAATAGCAGGAATTTCAAGCATGAAATATGGAACCCTTATCAAACTGTAATCATTTCAGAATGAGGAAAAGGAATTTTGTTTAGAATTGATGTGGACTATGTCTACAAGCAATCTGTTTAAATAATTAAATTAAGTTAAGTTAAATTCATGGAAAGCTGAAAACAAAATTCCTAAAAAAGGTAGAAGATATTCAAGTACAGTTTGATGAGAAGGAGTACCAATGAGCTTGGGTCAGTTATTAGATAATAATAGTCAAAGTTATTAGAGATGCTGAAATTGCAAAAAAACAACAAAAAATCCCTTTCTTACTCTAAATTGGTCATATCACATATTTAACTCCTATTACTTTGCACTGTACATAATATAGCCAAAATAAATATTTAAAGGCCCCACTAATATAATTAGATTCTATTTATCTTTTTCCATTGTAATCCAATGGCTCTATATATGTTCAATTGTGAGACTGGACTTAATATATGTAACATTTTATATATATCATTTCTGCAGTTTGAGCAACTGGCTTATTTTTCACAAGAGAATGAAAGAAATTCAAATAATTATTGAGGAGCCACCTCATCCCATTTGAAATGTTCAAGCTGGGGGGACGGTATGTTGTGGATACCATCTGTTAAAGAATTTTTACTGGTGGGATCTAAGAAGACACCCTTCTCTGCCATTATCCTCACTCTTTAGAATAGGGGTGTCAAACTAGATTTTATTGACGGCTGCATCAGGGTTGTGTTTCACCTCAGGGGCCCAGGGTAGGTGTGGCCAGGGGGGGCATGGCCAGCTCAACGTCATTCCTGTCGAGTGCCAGTGGTGGCTTGAGCGCTTTGCCAGTGAAAACAGGCTCTCCAGCTCTGTTTTCGGCTGCCACAGTCTCCTGGAACCGTCTGCCAGTGAAAATGTAGCTGAGGAGACTGCATGAAGCTCTCCTGAGCTCCATTTTCAGTGGCAGAGGGCTGCAGGAGGCCGTAGCAGTCGAAAATGGAGCTCGGAAGCCTGTTTTCGTTGGTAGAAACACTGCGGACCGTTCATTTGCTCTTTCCAGGGCAGCTCCGCGGGACAGATCTAAGTACCCGTGGGCCGGATCAGACCCCCCCGGGTCTTGAGTTTGACACCCCTGCTTTAGAATATCCTACCCTCAAAGGTGAGCCAAGCCCCACTTTCTTGACCTCCGAAACGAGTATTAAGATTTGGTACTGCTAACTGGCAGGGGAATTGAAGAGTGATATGTGATCCTGGGGATAGCTGGAGACAGAATGCTCCCTCTATATTTTAATAGTTCTAATATATTAATTTTGACTTTGTTAATAACTGTATTTTAACTTTGTTGCATTTATGTTTTTGTACTATTTCCATATAAAATTAATGCAGCAAAATTAATGTACAAAATTAGTAGATTAATACAAGATTAATTCAAAATTAATTCAAGATAATAACAGAGTCACAACTCTCATTCACCATTAAGTATAAGTGAATTCCTTGAGAAAATGTTTCTGATTTAATAGCATAATTTTTCAGTTATTACAATGAATTTATCACAATAAGAATTGAATATTGAGTATTAAAATAGGTTCCTTTTCATTGTTGCTGTTGTTTAAAATAATAAACAATGACTTAGTTTCAATTGAAAAGATATTCTGCTTACTCATGATGATCCAAATATTTAATAGCATAAACGTTTTACTATAATAAGAGTTCTAAATAGAAATAGACAAAATGTTGTATTGCATAGAAAATGCAACATAATTATTATGGTGTTAATTTTGCAGCTAAGCTTATCTAGCATAGAAAAAAGTACAGTTTAGTCAAGTTAAAATATTGTGATTTAAAACTAAATTTCTGACTTTAAAAGAATATTATATTCTTGAAAATGACGACTGTACTGTATTAAATGTTATATATTATACAAATGTCTTATTATCTCTCTCTTAAGTTTAAAAATACTGAGTCTTTAAGATTATCATTACATTGATAATACAATAAGTTAATGCTTTTATTTCTGTGAATTGTTTATTTGCCTGCTTGTTTATAGATGAGGTCTATATGCTTTGTCTCTCCAGTGAGTCAATGTGCCATGCTTAATGATGAAGAGTTTGTCTTTTTTCAGCTGTTCTGAACAATTCTTCCCAAATTAGGTTGAAGGTCTAGCTTTGAAGATAAGGTATACTGTACTGTAATATGCAGGTAGAAAAGTTTTGATTTCGTATGATATTTTCTCCCAATGTTACCTGAAAAATATTTGTAAAGATCTGAATAAATATTTCCATAATCCTTTTGTAGCTGGGTGATACCATGCTAATATTTTACTATATGTCTGAGAAATTATGTTTTAAAATTACTCAATTATAAATTGTAGAATATTGTGATTCCCTCTGTATTCTAGAACACTTGTTTTGACCAAGTGTTCTCCATACATCTTCATACACTTGTGGTAAATGGGGATGTTGTTTGAAGTTGTTAGAAATATTTTGGCTACTTTTTCCATACATTCATCAACTAAAATGATCTATAAATAATCCTTTAAATTTCTACTTTATTGTTTTTGTATAGTAAGATAAACCAGTTTTACAATTAAAGTAACAGCTTTTGGCACTGTGTGGGCATGTGAGCAACCTAAGCAACTTGTTAGAAGCTATTTGAAATTGGTGGCCTCTTCTTGGTTATAAAAGAAAATTGCAGGCAAATGACAAATTGTAATTTCTCATGCATCAAACCTTCCATTGGAAGATTAGATGGCACTCAGTCAGTACATACTGTGATTCATGAGAAATTTATCATAAGACCAGTAAAGTCCCATAAACTGAAACTTTTTGCCAGGAATTCTAGCAATTCTATGTTGCTATGCAGAGCTGCGGCAATAACAGGTTTCTGCTAGTTTCTCTTTGAATTGCTCAGCTGTGATCGAAACCTTGTCTATGAATTTTTTTTGAAGGAATCTGTATCTGATGTCATGGTTTTTAGATTGTTTTCCCTGTGTAAGGGAACAAGACAATATAACCACAGTTGTGTAGTTGTGCATATTTTTAAATTATGTTTTGCATATCTGCCTTCTAAGGAACAAGGATTAAAGCTGCATTCAATGGATTCCTTTTTTGTGGATTGACGTAGTGGATGAGGATTAATGATATAGGTAAAATTTCTGTACAGGTACTGGTTGAAATGTTTATCCAGTTTGTAGATGGCCCAATTCTCAATGACAAAAGATTTTAAAACGACACAACAATAAAAATAAAGCAGGTGGCAGAGCCAGGAAAAACAGACACTTGATTTAATCTCCTAAATCTACTGCTTCCCTGTCCTGTCTCTTTGTACATAATGTACTTCTTCGGCTGTGAATGAAAGTAATGGAAAAGATATCAGAAATTCAGTGCCATGTTTCATGATATGTGACCTAATAGTGCCAATTACATTTTGTAAAGCAATACAAGTCAAATTTACTGCTAATATGTGATCTAATATGTGAATACCATGCCTGATGAAGCTATTTTCTGTGGTTCTGTGAGAGCCCTATCTTATCTACTCATTTGTAGGAAAAGGAGTGGATCAGGGTAGCTAAATTTGACAACACTCAGCAGTGGTGGGTTTCAATTTTTTTTAGAACCTCTTCTGTAGGTGTGGCCTGTTTTGTGGGAGTGGCTTGCTGGCCATGTGACCAGGTGGGAGTGGCTTGCCAGCCATGTGACCGAGTGGGAGTGGCTTGGCAGTCCTGTGACTAGGTGGGTGTGGCCAACTTGTAAAATGTGGTGAAACTCACTTAATAACGCTCTTGTTTAGCAACCAAAATGTTGGCTCAGAAACTCTGGCATTTGAAGCACACAAGTCTTAAAGCTGCCAAATTACAAGATCTTTGCACCCCTAAACCTTTAGAAAAAAACCCCCAGGGGTGTTCAAACTTGACAGCTTTAAGACTTGTGGACTTCAACTCCCAGAATTCCTCCTCCAATCATGTTGGCTCAGGAACTCTGGCATTGAAGTGTGCAAGTCTTAAAGCTGTCAAGTTACAAGACCCTTGCACCCCTAACCCTTTAGAACCCCCCCAGGGAGGTTCAAACTTGACAGCTTTAAAACTTTAAGGTTTAGATAGGACGGGGCAATTGGTGAGCCAGCCAATCAGTGAGCAGTAGGCAGGGGCAAGTATGGTGCGGACCGGCAGGGGGAGGGAGCTGGAACTGGTTCTAAATGACATGGTAGATTTGTGGAACCTCTTCTATAGAAGAGGTTAGAACTGACAGGAACCCACTCCTGACACTCAGGCTTTTGATGGTAACTTTCTCCATCATTACAATCCTGTGCTGGTGCACTTGATTTCACGAAGTGCACCATATCTTTCATCTGTCTGGGTATGCGTGTGTGTGTGTGTGTGTGTGTGTGTGTGTGTGTGTGTGTGTTATATTATATAATGCTTCTAGTTCTAAAGTTCAATCAGTGGGATTTATAATTCATTTATGAATTCAATACAATCATCCAGAATTAAAATACAGTGTAATAATTTTGTGTACTTCTGAATAGTTGGAACCATACATTTGTCATTATTATTCTTAGATTTGTCTTTGGCCAGATATAAGGTTCAGAAAATCTTTTTTCTTTATCCAAATGTCCTATCCCATATGATAAAGATAAACTTGAAAAGAATATAAACATTTGAAAAGATTAAATCTCAAAGTTGAGTTGATACACAGAATGACTTATTTCTCAGACTGAACAGCACATTTAAAGAAAATATTAATTTAATTACTTTTCCAACAAGATAAATGCAATGAGTTAAATTTCTAAAATAATTACAGTGAAATGTAATATCTGGTTTAGATTCTTTACACAAATCCAAAATGATGTTTTATTGTTGGATTTGTGTAAAGAATCTAAACCAGATATTACATTTCACTGTAATTATTTTAGAAATTTAACTCATTGCATTTATCTCATGCAGCTGGGTCAGAAAAGGCCCTATAATCAAACTAGGCAAAGATAATTTATGTCAGATTGTCAATTATCCTTCATGCCTTATCCTAAAGACTTTTGAAACTCCAGCAAATACACCCTAGTACAAAATTGAGTTATAGTCTGATTCAACCTCATGGTAAAAATTTGAATAAGATGTCTCAATATATACTGAAGCTCTATTGGTATTCTCAGATCAGGAAAAATGTCAGTCAACTTTTTCAGTGATTAACTTGCAAAGCTAATGACACAGTTAGAGAATACTACTCACTTGTGAAACTAATCAGTTTCATATAATATTCCAGAGTGTAAAAAGAATGAAGCTATTAACATCTGATCAGATACTATGATTACATATAATTCAAACTATAATCAGGAAAATGTCTCTTCAAAATGGATGATAATGAAACTCATAACATCAGACAAAAACTGTGACTTATTCTCTGGCCATTTTAAACGCAAACAAGTTTACTTCTTTTTTGCATTACATTGTTCTCGATTATTCAGGCAAGAGTCCAAAAATATTGTATACAAGTTGTTTATTTATAGTGTTATTCTTTTTGTACAAAAATGTAAAAAATGACTTTATGTATATATAATTTGATTTTACACTTACAGGATTCATTTCACATATGATTCTTAGTATTTCATTTTAACATTCAGTAGCTAAGTGCTCAGAATAAGAAATATGTGAGAAATACAAATATTCTTAAAATATGCCATTTTTAATAAAACACTAGTCTAAGACTTAACGTAAATTGTGCAGCAATTCTATAAGTATCTTTAAAAATCAGTTATTTAAGAATTTTTGTTTATAACATCATAAAACAGCACTTTAGCTAATAGCCCAGCTGGCAAAAGTGATTTTATTACATTTCTATAGGAAAAAAAAACTTAAGCCTGTGTAAAATGAATTATCAGAATCCATCAGATTCTTTTTCAGACTAGGATAATCTGGTTTATTTTCTATTTGTATTGCAGTTCTGTTTTATTTTTCATCCTGTCCTGATCATCTCTAGCTTCACTTATGTATTTCTTTCTGAGCAATTTTACTTCAGGTGTGCGAAATTTCCTGACTTCTGCTCTGTTGATTGTTCAGCAGCCTTACATGTGGATCTTCTTCCACTTTTCTTTCCCTTATCAGTAAAAGATTTGCAGCTGCATGACTTTTCTCAGCCTGAGTTTTTATCATGCTGAGTTGAAGGGATAAAAGAAAACAGCAGACAGAAACTTGCCAATTTTGATGCACATTACATTGTTGATTTGATGCCAGACTCCATCAAAGACGTATTTCTGAGGTACAGTCTCTGTTAGGCTACAACAATTGTGTACCTACTCTGTAAATATTGGTTCTTTGCTTCAAACTTTGCATTGCTCGCATCAATTTACAGCAGCTTCCCTCTTTCTGATGAATAGCCAAGCCATGGTCTACAAACAGAGATTCTTGCATGCTTCTCTTGGGGTGTCCTGTCCCCTTTTAAACCTTCTCACTCCATCTCTTATCTTTTTAGAAAAGTAAGGCTCTATGTCAGGGGTGTCAAACTTGTGGCCTGTGGGCTGGCCACACTGGTCATGCCCACCCCTGTTTAGTGAAGGAGGAAAAGTCATGATAGGTCATGTGATGACAACATGATGCTAGAAGTTTGACGCCCCTGCTCTATGTGATAGCATGTCAGAGTAACCAGCCCAAGTGACTGACAGCCTTGAGACAATTTTCTCACAATATCTGTTATAAATTCTTTAGTAATATTAAAATACAATACACTCCCATTTTTCCATTTAATTCATTAAAAATAATTTATACAAATAGCTCAGGAAAATTTGTAACAAGCTTTCAGTTTACATAAGAATGATAATTGTCAGAAATTCATTGTGGGCCTAAATTTAATTAAATATAGTTAGTCCAATTATTCTGAAGGATGTAATCATTCTGTCACATTGAAGTATAAATATAGCAAAAGGTACACTTTGGAGACTAGGTATTCTTGAAAAGTTCTGTGAAGGTTTCATGAGCTATATCTTATGGGGCCTCTGGTTATCCACCATCGATTTAACCTATTAAATTTATATTACTGATTGCGGAATGGATAAACTTTATTCTTTCATTTGTTCTTCAATGTTGTAACTAGGGGCATTCATTGAAGTTATTTGTTAGAAAGTTCACCATTCACATTGTACTGAGATATGAACAGAACAATGAAATTCATAACTTCCAAATAAGATATTATTCTTCAGATCAGATAAATTTCTTTATTATTGTAAAAACTTTTTTTTTCATATCTTGCTCATGAACTTTTTGGGAGAAGCTTCTTAAGACTGCAGAAGGCATTGTGCTTAACCAAATAGTCCTTTACAGTACATCCCAGTGGTGGGATTCAAATAATTTAACAACTGGTTCTCTGATGACCAGCTGGGCAGGCGGGGATCAGTAGTCATGTGACTGGGTGGGCGTGGCCAACTCAACATCATTCAGGTCGATGGGCGCTTCGCCTTAGCTGTTACAGTGTAACAAGGGTTAACTGGAGAGGCAGTTTTTGTAAGCAGGGTAATCAAGATTAGGCTAGAAACAACACCAGAATGTTTCCTTCCTTACTTCTTTACAAGATTAGCTCTGTAAAGTGTGTGTGTGTGTGTGTGTGTGTGTGTGTGTGTGTGTGTGTGTGTGTGAAACAAAATAAGATTTCTTCCAACAACCGGTTCTCCGAACTGCTTAAAAAGTTAAGAACCGGTTCTCCTGAATAGGTGCGAACCTGCTGAATCCCACGACTGGTACATCCTATACTATAAAGCCATTATGTTCAGGTGTTAATCCCCTGTAGAAAATTCTTACGATCTTACTGAGTTATATTAAGATTTGAAGGCCACCGTTACAAGGGTGACCTCAAAGCTATTGCTACCATTCAGTATGACATCTCCATAAAGTTTATTAATTGTCAGAAATGTATTCCTGGCCTATGCTGACAAAATTCAGTTTTTCTTGAGCACCTACAAATGAGAGTCCGTGATGGAACACTAACATTATTAGCTACTGAAGTAGAAATCACAGCAATCGAAAGTTGCATAATGTTCTGGAGAAAGAGTTTTTAAAAGAAAACTGTTTTCAATAGGTGTCATGAAAAGATTCATTCATTTAACTTTCATAATCATATGTTACTACACACCTTCATTCCACTATTTAAAGTTCACTTTCAATTGTCTTAGCCTTCTATAGTGAAGCATGTTTCTTTTCCAAGGTTATAATGGACTTGCTAATGGCATATTGACTGCAGTTCCTTATCATCCATCTTCAGATGGCAAGGTGTTCATTACTGTTCACTTAATAATTCCCAGTTTTCTTCACATCCTCATATAATTGCCTTTATTATGAATCCATTCTTCAGTAGTCACAGCAGCACTCAGTGTTTAATGAAGTTAAGTTTCAATGCATTGTTTAAAGTAGTATTTTATGTACTTCCAAGTTACAAAGACTGCTTTTTTTCCTCACTAGGGCAGCACAAACATATGACAATAATGTCTTTAAATACCCCAGATTTAAACATAAGCATAATTTTTTTTAAAGGTTTGTTTATGTCTGTCTCTCTGCGTGTATATTCTTTCTAATATTTTCCTGAAAGTGCAGGGTCTCCTTTTTCATCAACTGTGTGATACATTGGGTGTGACTAATTGGCTGAGCCTAACATCTTGGACTTAAAAGAGAATGATTGGCCCAAAGTTACAAAGACAGCTTTCATGCATAATGCGGGACTAGAAGTCTCCTGGCTTCTATCATGGTACCATAGCTGTTCTTAGCACTCCACTCTTCTGGACAGGGAGCTCCGATGTTGTTCCTAGGATCTGTTGGAACCATTCTCCCAGCTTAGGAGGCACAGCCTCAAGTTCTCCTACCACTACTGGGACCACTTTGGCCTTTACTTTCCACATCATGTCTAGTTCCTCTTTCAGATGCTGGTGCTTCTCACTTCTCATACTGCCTTCGCTTGGTACTGCTACATCTATTCTCACTGCTGTCCTTGTGTACTGCCACAATATCTGGTTGATTGACTAGTCTGACCTGTCCTTCTGGATCTGGAACTCTTATAGGATCTCAGCCCTGTTATTCTCCATTATCCTCTGTGGAATCTTCCATATGAAGTTGGAGAGGTCTATCCCCATGATGGCGAACCTATGGCCCTCTCTGCTGGAACATGCACCATTGCCCCAGGTCAGATCTGTGTGGCATTTCTTTTGTGAGCTTCTGTTTCTCTGCAAATGATGAAACAAGGTCACGAAAGAGAAAGATCTTACCTCTTGCCACACTGCCGATGTTGGGATGCCTGCCTCCCACTGGCCAGCTGGTTTTCAGCTCTCTGCTGCGCATGTGTGCATGTCTGTGTTCACACGTGCATGCACTTTTCAGTTTGAGCATATGGGCACATGCAGTTTGAGCACTCGGTGTCTAAAAGGTTTGCCATTACTGGTCTATCCCATCAGTGGTGGGTTTCAAAAATTTTTAGAGCCTCTTTTGTAGGTGTGGCCTGCTTTGTGGGAGTGGCTTGTTGGCCATTTGACTAAGTGGGAGTGGATTGCCAGCCATGTGACTGGGTGGGAGTGGCTTGCCAGCCATGTGACTGGGTGGGCATGGCCAACTTGTAAAATGTGGTGAAACTCACTTAACAACACTCTTGCTTAGCAACCAAAATGTTGACTCAGAAACTCTGGCATTTGAGACACACAAGTCTTAAAGCTGTCAAGTTACAAGACGCTTGCACCCCTAACCCTTTAGAAAAAAAACCCCAGGAGTGTTCAAACTTGACAGCTTTAAGACTTGTGGACTTCAACTCCCAGAATTCTTCCTCTCGCTCTTCATCTTGATGATGTGCGGACGGGCAGGGGGAGGGAGCTGGAACCAGTTCTAAATGGCACGGTAGATTTGTGGAACCTCTTCTATAGAAGAGATCAGAACTGGCAGAAACCCACCCCTGTATCCCATATGCTGTGTGTATGTTCCTATATACAATGCTACTTACATAGTTGCAGCATTCAGTTACTTGATCTTCAGGGATTGTTTCAGCAATTCATCTTTGCTTTAGGTTTCATCCATGGCCATAACTTGACATTCTCTCAGACTTCCTATATTATATAATAAAACCCAGATTAAATTTTGATAACATTCAATGGAAAAATTCTACATAAATACTTAGAATCCAAAGGTGGTGGGGACCCATATTTTTTCCCTAAAAGTTTATAGGTAGTAGTTTTTTTTAATTATAGTTTACAAGAATTCAAAGTTCATATACCTTTTTCTTGTTGGAACTATGCCATTTATTTAGTTATGTTTTCTTTAACCTCAATGATCCTGGTTATTTAAAGAACAGAGAGAAAATGTCATGGTAGCCATGCTTTACACTCACTTGAAATTGGTGTGATGTTGAAAAAATAGGGACAATGAGTCAGAACCAAACCGAACGAGCAAAAATAATTTATGTTATTATGGAAAAAATGAAAATCAAGATAGCAAATGACTGCAAGCAGGTTGACTGTAAATGCCGTCTATCTGAAATAAATTGTCTTCAAAATCTGTACTGCAAGAAATGTTGTAGGAGCTACCCCAATAATATTATTTCACAGAAGAAAAAACTGCTAGGCACAAATTCTTGGAAAAATGGCCTGATAATTACTCTTTCTGTGTCTATCTGTCTCACATACACATTTTCCATCATGTTAGTTTCTGTAGTTTTCCAAAAAGAAAATATTCATTTTAAAAATTAATTCTATGTAGCAAGTTCTTTTCTTTCTGCTTCGTTCTACTTAAAAAAAAATATTCCCAAGTAAGAATGTGGAAAAACAAACAAAAGCAGAAGAGGTCTATACCTTTCTCCATTTGTTCCCCTTTAAGATTTAATGCTCTATGCACGATTTTAAAAAGTTTTCAGCTGAAGTCAGATGGAAATTTTATTCCCGCTCGTCAAATTTTATTCACAAACCAGATCAGCACCCATGTGCTTATTTGTGGATACAGAAAAAGAAGATTGGCAGTTATACAGTAGATACTTAATGTGACATGCACTTTGATCTTATGAAAGATATTCAAATAAAAATAAAAATGCAAGAGCTCATTTTCACAGTTAACAGTAATTTAATTGGTTGCAGTGATCCACCTTTATTGGCATCCTGGGATAAAGATGTGCTTCAGTATATTAAAGCCTTTTGATTTTAATTGAGAAAGTTGAAGCAGGCCCATAACTCTTATCCTGAAATTAATGGGGCTTAAAGGGTGATTTACTTTGACTAAATCATGCCCAGCAAATTACATAGGCTTGCACATATTAGATGATATGAAACTTTAAGCACTATTAAATTGTATAATTTAAAGGATCCTTGTTTATGTTTGTAGAACTGCAAAGTGTTGCAGAACTGCAAAAAATGTTGAAGGATTTCAAAATGCGGCTCCTAAAGGTTCATAAATTCACAATGTTTGCAAAAATCATATTATGTCCCATAAAATATACAAGATTAAAACTGCTCTGATTCTTTTTTTGCCGTTGGCATTCAAAAAGTTATCTTTCAATGTGTCTTTATTGCAATGCAGAAAGGTTCTCTTTCCCCTCATAAAACATGCTTGCTAAGTAAAATAATGTTATGTTTCAAATGTGAATAAAAGTAATGAAGTAATATAAGGCTATAGATATAGGTAAGAATTTTGAGC
This sequence comes from Thamnophis elegans, assembly GCF_009769535.1. NCBI lineage: Eukaryota > Metazoa > Chordata > Lepidosauria > Squamata > Natricidae > Thamnophis > Thamnophis elegans. The sequence continues at coordinate 59,965,087 of NC_045549.1, forward strand.
TTTTTCTAAGGGACGGAAGGACCGGAAGGAAAGTGTTTAGATTCCTAATCCTAAATAGGTATTTTGTGGGTCTCTCTTGTTTAAATCTCTTGAATTGAACAAAATTAATTCTACTTGATAACAAGATTAACATTTTATATGGCATATATTATGACAGCATAACCCCTTAAAAATGAGGGTTTTTGTGGTTGGCCCAAAGTTGCAAAAAAGTTGAAATATTTTAAGTTACAACTTTGAAATATTTGAAATATTAATGATGGCTCATATGTTTTGCTGCATTCATCCAGAGAAAAGAGATTAAAGAATGACCATATATGAAGAAAAAAGTCAGAAAGCAACTACAGAGGACAAAAGTAGGTTATACAATCAGAAACCACACTACATGAGTCACAGTGACACAGCGGTTAGAGTGCCGTACTGCAGGCTACTTCTGCTGATCACCGGCTGCCAGCAGTTGGGCAGATCGAATCTCACCAAGTTCACTCAGCCTTCCATCCTTCCAAGGTGGGTAAAATGAGGACCCAGACTGTTCGGGGCAATAGACTGACTCTGTAAACTACTTAGAGAGGGCTGTATTTATTTATTTATTTGTCTTGTATGCCACCCACTCCCGGAGGACTCCGGGCGGCTCACAAAAGACAAGGGAAAGGGGGAAACGAGACAAAGACAACATATTAAAAACAAAACCAACATTCACAATTTCTATGGAGGTAGATGCTTCTCAGCCCCCCCAGCCTGCTGGAACAGCCAGGACTTGGTGGCTTTGCAGAAGGCCGGGAGGGTAGTAAGGGTCCAGATCTCAACAGGGAGCTCGTTCCAGAGGGCTGGAGCTGCAACAGAGAAGGCTCTCCCCCGGAGAGTCGCCAGCCGACATTGGCTGGCAGATGGAATCTGGAGGAGACCTAACCTGTGAGATCTAATTGGTCTAAGAGAGGTGATCGGCAGGAGGCGGTCTCTCAGGTACCCAGGTCCGATGCCATGTAGGGCTTTATAGGTAGCGACCAGCACCTTGAAGCGGATTCGGAGACTAATAGGTAGCCAGTGCAGCTCGCGGAGGATAGGTGTAACGTTGGTGTACCTTGGTGCACCCACAATCGCTCGCGCGGCTGCATTCTGGACTAATTGGAGTCTTCGAACACTCTTCAAGGGCAGCCCCATGTAGAGCGCATTACAATAATCCAGTCTTGAGGTCACAAGGGCGTGAGTGACTGTCTGAAGGGCCTCCCGATCCAGGTAGGGTCGCAATTGGTGCACCAGGTGAACCTGGGCAAAGGTCCCCCTGATCACAGCCGACAGATGGTGTTCTAACGTCAGCTGTGGGTCCAGGAGGACTCCCAAATTGCGAACCCTCTCTGAGGGGCGTATAATTTCACCCCCCAGCCTGAGAGATGGAATAGTAAACAGAGATGGGTTCCTACCAGTTCGCACCTACTTGGTAGAACCGGTTCGTCAAATCTACCAAACCGGTTAGAAGAGGTTCCACCAGTGGACCTGGAAAGCAGGCCACACCTACAGAAGAGGATCCAAATTTTTTTGAAACCCACCACTGGTCCTTGGATATGATTATTCTACACTATCATGCTCATATTTATAAAACTCAGTGCCTCTGTGAAAGGTAAGGATGACTACTGCGTTTGTGGTGCAATCAAAACATTGTGTGTGTTGAAGTTGTTTTAACGCAAACCAAAGATGCCTTTTAAAAAACAAGTTTACATCATATTCTTATGCATGCCAGTGCTGTGTGTGAGGTAATTTAAGGTGGTTCTGACAAGTGTTGTCGACATCTTCATATCCGGTCACATGGGTGGCAAGCCACGCCCATCCGGTCACATGGGTGGCAAGCCACTCCCACAAAGGAGGCCACACCCTCAGAGTAGGTTTGAACAATTTTTGAAACCCACCACTGGCTGTAAAGCACTGTGAAGAGGTATATAAGTCTAAGTGCTATTGCTATTCCTATATGTCATAGCATGCATGCCAAGATGACATGACCAGAGCCGGAAAGAAAGCCTTTTCTGTGTGAACTAATGAAACAGAGACTCAGTCTTGTCAACTATTCTATACCACATGCTCTTTTGAGCAATAAAATCATAGTATCAAAAACATTTAATGTCAGTGCTTCTTTACACAGCAAAATGTCTGTCATGATTGGGGAATGAGAGTTTGGACTGAGAGAATAAAAATGTAAGGGGAGAATGTGTAGAAAAATGTAAGTAGAACAAACATTGGGGAAAAGTAAATATGTTATGTCCAAATTGTATTTAATAAATTGTTAGCATTTTGTAATATAACCATATAATAAATCACATAGGTAGAAAAAGATACTTTGTTTTGAAATGGAAAGTCCGACATTTTTCCCCATTAAAACTGAGATTGTTGGATAAGAAGCTTTAAAAATCTAATATGAAATTATGATTTGGAAGCCTTTCCACTCCCTCATCTGCTTTAGAGAAATGTGATTATCAACATGCATCAGCAACATGCAACTAAATGTCATTTCAGACAGTAAAAATAGTGCTTTGCAATAATAAAATCTGCATTTACCTTGTCTGTAGCAGCCCCGACTTATGCAATAGTTTTCCTCCTGAAATCCAGAGGGCTCCAGAGGTTTTCTTAGCCTTTCTGAAAACCACAAAAATGTTCCAGATCTTCTGAAATCTTGGGCTTTGGACACAGGATGAACCCAGTATAGTGTGTGTTTGTGTGTGTGTAGTGTAGTGTGTAGTGTGTGTGTGTGTGTGTGTGTGTGTGTGTGTGCATGCACGTGCTGGTCTTGTTGTATTTGGGTCTTTCCCCGTACAAGATTGAGATTGTCTTGGCAACGTTTCGGTGAGGCCTCACTTGCCATCCACAGGCTGGTGTTTTTGGCTTAAAGCGTGGCCGGAGCTGCCATCTTTCTATAAATCTTGGTGAGGGTGTGTGGAGTGCTGGCTTTGTTTCAGTAAGATGTGTGGCTGTATCATGATTGGTAGATTGGTGCTGATTGGTGCTGGCTGTGGGTCTGTTGTTGTTTTGTGTTGTAACGGCCTGGGTGGTGGGTGGGGCTCATTTGTTTACCAGGGCTAGTTGAAGGCACCAGCCTGAAGATGGCGAGTGGGACTTCGTCGAAACGTCACCAAGATACTCTCAATCTTACCTGGGAAAAGACCCGAATACCCCAAGACCTGCATGCCTGTACCCGTGAAAATCTACGAATATATATCAGCAAATGTCAGCAAAAGCACACAAAACTCCATGAATTCAGGGTTTGTTCCCGACAAACACCCCTCCTCACAGTGTCTCCTTAAATCTCAGTCCCCAGGTGGGCCTTGTGAAGAGGTTGTAGTGCTCTTCTTCCGAGTCATGGGTCTGTGCTGTTCCCACCTCCACTCCACTCTCCATGCTCATGGATTAGGATAGGGCGGTCCCTGAGCTCAGTTCCTCTTCATTTCCTGCTTGCCCTCTCTTGATCATCCTGCCCCCATTCCTCCCTGCTAGCAAGCCGTCCCACTCCTAAGGGGCCCTGGCCTGCCTCCTCCCCACATTCCCCCAAAACCAACAAAGCCATCCCCATAGTCTCCCTTGGCTCCAGCTCAGAGCAGATTCAGGGTCTGACAGGGACATGACAGGATGCCACAAAATCATTATAACCTCCTCACTGCCTCTTTAACTCAAATGTTATATAAAACTGGAATATTACCAATGCATTGTATTCAAAAATAGGAAGCCATAAAATAAGAATTCAAGGACTTAAATAATTAAGATGGAAAGCCACAAAATTCTTGTATTTGAATATAATTTGAGACAACTTGAGAGACCGCCTCCTGCCAATTACCTCCTCACGACCGATTAGATCACACAGATTAGGCCTCCTCCGAGTTCCATCTGCCAGCCAGTGCCGACTGGCAACTACACGGAGGAGAGCCTTTTCAGTAGTAGCTCCGACCCTTTGGAACGACCTCCCAGTGGAGATTCGTACCCTCACCACCCTCCAGACCTTCCGCACAGCCCTTAAGATCTGGCTATCCCGCCAGGCCTGGGGTTAAAGATTAGGATCTGTCCCCACCCGAATGATGAATGAATGTTGCTTCTATTTTTTAATCATGAACTGTCTGTATATGTCATTACGTGTATCCCCTCCCCATAGGTTGTAAGCCGGCCTGAGTCCCCTCAGGGAAAAGGGCGGCCTATAAATAAAAGCAAAAAAAAAAACTTATTTGAACCTACGGGAATTGAGAAGAGGAGTAGCTAGGTCATAAGTCTTATCTGACTGCCACAAATAAGTTAGTTGTACCATAATTAAGGAATCACTTGAGTGTAATTTTGAAGCATCTGATATGTTCACCTTTACTACTAATGGTGGGATTAGAAGGACATGAAAAAAAGGAGGCTTCCCCAGTATTTACAATCATTCCAATACATAATTTCTTGGATGTAAGTGACATTGCTGAAAGAAACTTACTCTTACCTAAAGAGGATTGCATTCTCCAAAACTTAGTTTAGGGAAGGCAATAAATAAATAAACGACATACGGGTACTCCTCAACTTCAACAGTTCATTTAGTGATAAATTGAACTTACTATGGCACTGAAGAAAGTGACTTAAGACCATTTTTCACACTTATGACCATTGCAGCATCCCCATGGTCATGTGATCAAGATTCAGACGTTTGGCAACTAACTCATATTTATTACAACTTGGAGTCCCAGGATCATGGATCCCATTTTGTGACCTACTGGCAAGCAAAGTCAACGGGAAAGCCAGATTCACTTAACAACCGTGTTACTAAATTAACAACTGCAGAGATTCACTTAACATCTGTGTCAAGAAAGGTCATAAAATGGGGGGGGGAATTCACTTAACTTTCATGCTTAGCCACAGAAATGTGGGCTCAATTATGATAGAGCCGAGATGGCGCAGTGGTTAGGGTGCAGTATTGCAGCCACTTCAGCTGACTGCTATCTGCAGTTAGGCGATTCTAATCTCACCGGCTCAAGGTTGACTCATCCTTCCATCCTTCCGAGGTGGGTGAAATGAGGACCCAGACTGTGGGGACGATATGCTAACTCTGTAAACCGCTTAGAGAGGGCTGAAAGCCCTATGAAGCGGTATATAAGTCTAACTGCTATTGCTATTGCTATGATTGTGAGATGACGACCTGCATAAGTATTTATTTATATTTATCTGAAATAAGGAATGTTTTTATTAAATGTAACCTGTTTTAATTAAATTCTGTTACCCAAACTACCATTTATTATTTGACATGTTTTACAGCAAGCACAAATGTTTGATTGCCGTTGCATGCCAAATAAAATATTTTTTGCTATCTATATCCCCAACCCATGCTACTACCTAAATGTGTCAACAGCAATTTAAGTCCATTGCTTGAGAAACTTGGCCAAGAAAACTCCCAAATGAGTTTTTTCTGGATGCCATGTCAGTGTGATGGATATGTTTCTACTATTAATAATTGGTTTTCTGTTAGATACAGAAAACATCTTGGTTGGATTAAAAATGTATTTGGTACTTCCTTTCACTATCTCCTGTAAGCAGGGTTACAACAGCTATAGAAATGGAGAATTCAAGTTCTCTCATGAGAACAAAGAACCATTTGCCTTGAGGCTGTTTTACTTGTATTGTTGACTGGTATATCATCTTATTTTCATTTTCCCTACTTCTTATTAAAAATTCAAAAGTATCTGGCACTTAATGCTTAAAATAAGGAACTATTAAAGGCATTTGGACATCTAATTATATCACTTAAGTGGAACCCCCCCCCCCACCATTTTTATGGCATAGAAAAAGTGATACAACATCAATATTTCCATATTTTAATCCAAGACAGAACATAAAATATATTGACATATGTTAAGCATGTTTTCAGTTTATTTACTATAGTGGCATATAATAAAATAAATTAATTTTTAAAACAACAAAAGTATATTGTAAGAGTCTCAAGATTCTACTGATTTTCAGTGTTGAAAACAGTAGATTCCTCTCTTATACGTACTTGTAGGTCAGCTAAACCGAATTTCTTCTTTACATAGAATAACAACATTGCTTTAATTTCTTAGGATACCCAGCATTAGTTATGTAATGAATAACATAAAAGCATCATTTCAAAGCGTATGGAAATATATGGAGATTTATTAAAGTCTCTGTTTCGGTTGTTGTCTCTGTCTCTCTCCTCCAGGTATCACAAGAATTTGAAGAATCTGTTTCATCAGAATGTCAAAAGAAACAATTTAATGCCTCAAGGTTCATTCACTCATTTGTCTAGGAGAAAGGGAAGTAAAGTGAATTAGTGAACGATACATTTAACATGTATGAGATTTTTGCTTTGGCTATGGTTGACTTTGTTCTCTGAAGAATGAGATAGGTATTCTGACCTATGCAGTATTGATTTAAACATATGGAACATATGTTTTAGAACTATGCAATCTTATCAAAGTAAACTCTAAAGATATTTATGCAACTGTAGGATTGCATCTTTAAATGATTAACTCTTAATGAAAGTCATTTTCTAGACTACTATAATAATGACATACTGTGAGAAAATGCATAACCTTATTGTTGTACTGAGAAAGATTTTTGCATTATTTTCCTAATGATGCTCATTTATTATTTTACAAAATTCCTCTGCAATTTTACTTGTTATGAAGTGATTAAAGGTCTTGTGAGTTTCTCCTTTTTCATTAGACCTGGTGGCCTCACGTGTATGTGTTAATACCAGAGGAAAAAAAATATGAGGCTTTAAAGCCTATTTCAGATTGAAAGTGAGGGTAGTCACTGAGTTTGCAGAACAATGCAGGAGAGGAGATTATTTATATATATACATAAGCCCCAATTATGGGAGGAAACTAACTCTCCCTTTATTTATCAGCACAAATAAAAAAACACACACACGCATATATATATATATATATATATATATATATATATATATATATATATATATGTGTGTGTGTGTGTGTGTGTGTGTGTGTGTGTGTGTGTGTGTGTACACACACACACACACTATATATATAGTGTTATATTTGTGCTGATAAATAAATAAAGGGAGACTAGTATAGATCTATTTCAAGCTATTTAGCTCTCATCAGCTAGCCATACCCTTACTGGGATTTGAAACTGTGCTATATTACATCTTAGGCAAACGTCTTAGCCATTAAGCCACATTAAGACGTTTGCCTAAGATGTAATATAGCACAGGTTCGAATCACAGTAAGGGTATGGCTAGCTGATGAGAGCTAAATAGCTTGAAATAGATCTATACTAGTCTCCCTTTATTTATTTATCAGCACAAATATAACACAAAATGTGTAACAAAGGCAACAGTAAAAATATTGGGTTTCTGTCGTGATGGACTCTTGTGACGAGCCGATTGACAGATAATGGAAGCTCTTAGCTTCCTCCCATAATTGGGGCTTACCAGGGGTTGTGACACTAAATCTCTCTCTATCTATCTATCTATCATCTATCTATCTATCTATCTATCTATCTATCTATCTATCTATCTATCTATCTATCTATCATCTATCTATATAAATTTTAAACAGTCTGAGAATGGCTAATGCATATTTCTCTCTGCATGGATGCCATTATGTCATTTTGGGTTTGTTATAACTAAGTGCTGCTTTTTTTTTTTAAAGTACATTATTAAAAGAAGCTTTGTATATAGACATACATAATTTTCCTGTTTTCAAGCCTTGGAAGTGAAGCAGAAAGTAATTCAATTCTTCCTGTAGCAGTCAAGTTAATGGTTTTAACATTCAGATCATATATTGAGCTTGTGTAAAGCATGCTCAATAAATAATAACAGACCGCCTTCTTACAAGTTGTTACAGCTCTTTATTAATCCTTTTTTTTAAAAATGGCCATGCATATTCAAAAGCATTCTTAACACATTAGAAAGAAATATAGGTGAAAAAGTAAATAATCACTCATATTGTATGCTCCTGTTCTTTTCTTTTTTCTTAACTAGCATACATTGTGAAGAAATTTGCCACTGCTCAGGGCTTGCTTTAAAGTAATAACCAATTAGAGTCCAGGACCGCCTTTTCTATTTGTAACTGTTCAGATGTGTTGGAACAACTCCAGAAATTACCCACCAGCACCAGCCTCATGGTTTTAAGAATTGAAACCTTCTGGTACTTCTCAAGTAGAGTTGGTTGGGAAAGAATAGTCTACAATTTGACAAAACAGCACTAATTCTTCTTATGGCTACTAGTTGTTATTTTAATGGAGAATTGCTAACGTTTACTAAAATTTTAGCAAATTGTGTGCTAGAAAATATATATTTTAATATTATATATTTTTCCTTTCCTTTCCTTTCCTATAAAAACAGATATCTAAACATGGTACCTGTCCAATATTGTGAAGGAAATAAAGACCATAATCTTAAAGGTATTGCCTAGGAAACAAAGTATGCTGAACATGAAAAGACTTTTATATAAATATGCCCAGTGCTTTAAAATTTAAAAACACAGAAATGAAGGAACCATTTAGACCTTTTTCAAACCAGAATTTTACAAAATATTACCAATGTGATCTAATGGTAGATTTAACCTCTTTGAATTTTTGAATTGTTTTTTTTAAATAATGAAAAGAAACAAAAACAAAACAAAACACAAAGAAAAATATATACATTATCAAGGAAAAAAGGGCACAAAAAGCTTTTTTAAAATTGAAAAATACAGCAAAGGAAAAAGAAAGAAATAGCAGTAAATAGTTGCTATGCTATGTATAGTTAACAAATGCAGTTATTATTCAAGTACATATATTTCTAATAGATTTATCTATCTTGTTTATATATCATTATTATTTTTAAATATTTTTTTATTTTTAAACAAACAAAAATGAACAAAAAACATAAGACACATACAACCTTCTTCCATTTCATATAGCGTGTCATTTGGTTACAAGATTTTTTGCGTCCTTCACATGGTCACCACTTACAATTATATATCAAATCACAAATTGTTCATTAGATTAAGGTGACCAGATTTTCAGATTGGAAAAGAGGGACACCCTTGACCGGGGGGGGGGGGGCTTGATTAAAAATTTTTTTTTTTGTCAAAAGGTCACCCCGGGACACTGAAACCAGCATAAATACGAATCTGTTGCCAAACAAAATTTTGATCACGTGACCATGAGGATGCTGCAACGGTCGCAAAGTGTGAAAAATGGTCGCAACGGTTGCTAAGTGTGAAAAATGGTCGCAACGGTCGCTAAGTGTGAAAAATGGTCATCAGTCACTTTTTTCAATGCCATTGTAACTTTGGTCACTAAATGTTTTCCCCCTCCTCAAGACTCCTCACTTCTTCCTTCATTCCTCTTGCTTATCTACCTTCACCTTATCTGTCTTCTGCTCTTTCCCTCTCTTCCTTCCTTCCTCCCTCCTTCCATCCTCTTCTTTCCTCACTCACTCCCTTCCTCCTTTTTTCTCTTCCTTCCTCCTTCCATTCTTTATACGATATAAAATTCAATGAGGGTGAAACACACCAAATCTGGCAAAGCTGCCTTGCACCAACCTGGCCTGCCCATAGAATAGCAGCCACTTTGAGACACATAAACCTGGTCTGAACATATTGCATCACAAAGATTTGCAAAGATCACATTTGCAAAAAGGAACATTTCTTGTAGTAAATACATTTTATAAACAATTTAAAAATAAAAATCCCCCCAAAATAATAAAAAAGGTATTCTATAAATAAAAGAAATCCTTAAAAACCATTGTTAAGTATTACACCAGCAATAATTTATACTGTCACCATTTCAAACTATCATCAGAAATACGAATCCGTTGCCAAACATCAACATTTTGATCGCGTAACCATGAGGATGCCACAACTGTCGCTAAGTGTGAAAATGGTCGCTAAGTGTGAAAAATGGTCATCAGTCACTTTTTTCAATGCCATTGTATCTTCCTGATTATGAAAAGTGCAAATTCACTCAGTGTCAATCATGACTCCTGAGTCCATTTCAAAGTATTGTGCATAGAAATTTTAAAAATGGCTTGTTTCAATTTATTTTGGATAGAATCTTTTTTTAAATAGTTTAAGACAATTTAAAAAAAGAATCAACACAGAATAACACTATTTTTAAAAATCATATGCACAATAAATAAAATATTATTTTAAAATACATTAAAAAAATAAAAGAAAAAACCCAGCTCACTTACCAGCAGGCAGGCAGAGTCAGCAGATCTTCGTAGGGATGGATGGAAGCACACAGGGAGCCTATATATACGCAACTGCAGTAACAATGACAATGATGAAGGATTGGATTGAGTTAAAGAATAAAAGAATTCTGATCTTAGAAGGCCATGACCTGCAGGCAGGCTGGCATAATTTCTTATGGAATGAATGACAAACATAAAACGCACAAATACTTTCAAAATCATTTAATTAGAACTTTACTGCAACAATGGCTCAAAATCAAAAAAATCCACTATGTGAAAACCCCAAATTGGCTATCACCAACAGAAAGAACGACACACCCAAATTTTACAGATTGGAACAAAATTCTAAGATACAGAGATCTAATTGACAGACAGGGAAATTTAAAAACAATTGAAGAATTGGCAGATCAGAATATGAAAGGTGATTGGCTAACCTACCTCCAAATTAAAACTAAATACAATAAAGACACTAAAATATATGGTATTGAAACAGAACCACACGAATTGGATAAAATTATTCAAAGTCTGGACAGAAAGATGATAGGGAAAATATACAAATTCCTCTTGAAGTATCAAATGGAAGAGGAAATTGTAAAAGAACCAATGATAAAATGGGCACAGAACTTTGGCTATAACATTGAACTAGACAAATGGGAAAAATTTTGGGGAATAAATTTAAGAATGACACTATCAATCCCATACAAGGAAAACCAGTACAAAATGCTTTATTATAGATGGCATCTGGCACCGTCAAGGTTGGCCAAAATTTCAACAAATACCTCGCTAAATTTCTGGAAATGTGATTCAATACATCATGGCACATATTATCATTTATGGTGGACTTGTGAAGAGGCAAAAAAATTCTGGAAAAGGATCAAAAATTGGTTGGAAGAAATAACAAAGGTTAAGTTAGATTGGAAACCTGAACTCTTTCTATTAGGAACACAGGGATCTTCAAACCTGAAAGCTTAAGACTGTGGACTTCAACTCCCAGAATTCCTCCTCCAGTCATATTGGCTCAGAAACTCTGGCAGTGAAGCATGCAAGTCTTAAAGCTGTCAAGTTACAAGATCCTTGCACCCCTAACCCTTTAGGGAAAAAAAACACAGGGATCTTCAAACCTGACAGCTTAAGACTGTGGACTTCAACTCCCAGAATTCCTCCTCCAGTCATGTGGCGGCGACATCATCTGCTCCATCTTTGGGTTTTTTCACAGGGGCAGGGCTGCCGCTGAAGATGCCGACGAGCCTCCCCCCCACCAGAATAACTCCTGCCGCCTCCCCCTCCTCCTCCAAGAGGACCACCACATTTGCTGCCCAGCGCTGCAGCCGAGGTGAAGCCGCCAAAGCTCCCGCAGGTGCCCCCGCCCATGGTAGCGGCGGCGGTGCCTGCCTCCCCCTCCGCTCGGAACACCTCACCTAAGCAGGGATGCTGGCGGGAGCTTTGGCGGCTTCACCTCAGCCGCAGCGTTGGGCGGCAAATCCGGCAGTGCTGTTGGGGGAGGAGGAGGCAGCAGAAGATATTCCGTTCGAGCAGAAAGCAGGGCAAGGGATGGGAGGAAAGGAAAGAGCCTGAAGCGCCCGAAGCGATGGGCTTCCGGAAGGCGGAAAACGGGAGGGGGGAGATACCGGCAGGTCAGGCGTCCAGTAGAGCCATCTCGGTGCCGCCGAGGGGGGGGACGCCAGGTGCTGGGCTGCCTCTGACTCGCCCTCTCCATGGCTCCCCAGGGCTGCAGCAAACCAAGCAACAAAGCGAGCTAGAAGGACCGCCGTTCTCTCCCAGTCTGGGGAAGTCCTTTGCGGGCGGCCAGTTCTAGCCGCCTGCAAAGGACTTTCCCACGTTTGCTTTCCCACACAATCTCTCTCTCTCACACACACACACACACAATCTCTCTCTCTCTCTCACACACACACACATTCTCCCACGCAGAGCGGGAAAGGCGGGACCAAAGCCTGGCCGCGAGCGAGGGAGCGCGCGGCGACCAGCAACGCCGGTGTTTTCCCCCCCTCCTCCTCTCTCCGCCCCGAGCGAGGGAGCACGCGGCGACCAGCAACGCCGGTGTTTCCCCCCCTCCTCCTCTCTCCGCCCCGAGCGAGGGAGCACGCGGCGACCAGCAACGCCGGTGCTTTCCCCCCCATCTCCTCTCTCCGCCCCGAGCGAGGGAGCACGCAGCGACCAGCAACGCCGGTGTTTTCCCCCCCTCCTCCTCTCTCCGCCCCAAGCGAGGGAGTGCGTGGCGACCAGCAACGCCGGTGTTTTCCCCCCCCCTCCTCTCTCCGCCCCGAGCGAGGGAGCACGCGGCGACCAGCAACGCCGGTGTTTTCCCCCCCTCCTCCTCTCTCCGCCCCGAGCGAGGGAGCACGCGGCGACCAGCAACGCCGGTGTTTTCCCCCCCTCCTCCTCTCTCCGCCCCGAGCGAGGGAGCAAGCGGCGACCAGCAACGCCGGTGTTTCCCCCCCCCTCCTCCTCTCTCCGCCCCGAGCGAGGGAGCACGCGGCGACCAGCAACGCCGGTGTTTTCCCCCCCCTCCTCCTCTCTCCGCCCCGAGCGAGGGAGCACGCGGCGACCAGCAACGCCGGTGTTTCCCCCCCTCCTCCTCTCTCCGCCCCGAGCGAGGGAGCACGCGGCGACCAGCAACGCCGGTGTTTCCCCCCCTCCTCCTCTCTCCGCCCCGAGCGAGGGAGCACGCGGCGACCAGCAACGCCGGTGTTTCCCCCCCTCCTCCTCTCTCCGCCCCGAGCGAGGGGGCACGCGGCGACCAGCAACGCCGGTGTTTTCCCCCCCTCCTCCTCTCTCCACCCCGAGCGAGGGAGCACGCGGCGACCAGCAACGCCGGTGTTTTCCCCCCCATCTCCTCTCTCCGCCCCGAGCGAGGGAGCACGCGGCGACCAGCAACGCCGGTGCTTTCCCCCCTCCTCCTCTCTCCGCCCCGAGCGAGGGAGCACGCGGCGACCAGCAACGCCGGTGCTTTCCCCCCCTCCTCCTCTCTCCTTAAATAAAATTAAATTATAATAAAATTACAATAAAATTATCAGAATAAAATAATACATTATTTATTTATTTACTCACCACCAGTGAGTAAGCGCAGCAGCTGCAACCCCAACAAGAAAGAAAGACGAAATAAAATGGAAACTCGCGCATGCGCCCTCAGCTAAGGAGTCCAGCCAATCAGTGAGCTGGTTGGGATGGAAAATTTTCAGCACGTGGCGTCCTGAAAATTTTCCATCCCAGCCAGCTCACTGATTGGCTGGAGTCCAGGCCAATCAAATTAGTGAGAAGGAGGCTGGGCTGGCTTAAATTTGTAGGTAGCATAGAACGAAACGATGAGCCAGCCCAGCGAGCTAGCTAGCAGCTGATGGGCGGGGGAGGCTCCCCCGCCCAGACTGGCTTATCGTTTCGTTATGCTACCAGGCTACCTACAAATTTAAGCCAGCCCAGCCGGGGAGGGCGGGCGGGGCGGCGGCTGTTTTTCACCTCGCCCAGAGAACTTCCACGTGGCTTCTGCCGGGCGGCGAGAGAGCCGCGGAAGCGAGTGAAAGTTGTCTGCAAGGGCAGCAAGGCTGAAAAACGGACTCTGCGGCAGGAGAGCCGCAGGGGAGGGCGGCGGGATGCGACCACGCCTCGCAGACTTGCGGTGTGGTCGCTGGGAAGCCAGGAAGGCAAGCGCACAGCACAGGCGCCGCCACAAAGCTCCGTCCGTGACCGAGACAATAAGACAATAAAATTATCAGAATAAAATAATACATTATTTATTTATTTACTCACCACCAGTGAGTAAGCGCAGCAGCTGCAACCCCAACAAGAAAGAAAGATGAAATAAAAATGGAAACTCGCGCATGCGCCCTCAGCTAAGGAGTCCAGCCAATCAGTGAGCTGGTTGGCCAGCTCACTGATTGGCTGGAGTCCAGCCAATCAAATCAATGAGCGGCAGGCTGGGCTGGCTTAAATTTGTAGGTAGCATAGAACGAAACGATGAGCCAGCCCAGCAGCTGATGGGCGGGAGCTGCGCGCGCCAAAAAAAGCGTGCCTTTTTAAAAAGCAGGCGGGACGCGGGAATATGCATCAAAAGGCGGGGGTGTCCCGCCAAAAGTGGGACGTCTGGTCACCTTACATTAGATAAACCTAAGTACATTATTATTAAATGTCAATCTTTCAACTGTAATTATTATTCCTTAATTTTAAACAAGATATTCTGAATAGTGAATCCACACATACAACATCCTTTTGCCTCAATAGTTCAACTCTAATTATTATTCCTACATTTTAAACAAATTAGTCTATATATTGAAATCATATATACAACATTATTCCATTACATCATTCTAATCTGTTTAATAGTGCTAAACCCTCACAGCAGTGGTTCCCAAACTTGGCAACTTTAAGACTTGTGGACTTCAACTCCCAGAATTCTCCAGCCAGCAGAGTCCACAAGTCTTAAAGTTGCCAAATTTGGGAACCACTGCCTTATAGTATTGCATATATCATTCTATTATTCTTAAAATATAAAAAGCTTTCCCACTTTTTCCATTACCATGATTTTTTTATCTAACCATTGATAAAACAAATCCCAAACCTTGTAAAATTGTTCATCTTCTTGCCCTCTAATTTCAAATGTCAATTTACTCCTTTCCGCACATTCCATAATTTTTTGAATAATTTCGTCCTGAGTTGGTATTTTCTAATTTTTCCATTTTTTTGCAAATACAATTCTAGCTGCTGTTAAAACATTTACAATCAAGTATTTCAAGTCTCTATTATTATATATTTCTGGTATAATTCCAAATAAAAAAGTTTCTGGTTTAAAGTCTATACGTTTTTGTGTCATTTTTTCCAACCACGTGTGGATCTTAGTCCAATATCTTTTAGCTTCTGCGCAAGTCCAACACACATGGTAATATGAACCCTGTGTCTGATGACATTTCTAACACTTTTCTGATTTATTCTTGAACATTCTTGTTATTCTTGTCGGGAGTAGATGCCACCTGTAAAACATCTTGTACAAATTTTCTTTATATGCTGTTGACATTGTCATTTTGTAATTTTGGGACCAAAATTGCTGCCACTTCTGTAATTCAATTTCATGCCCAAAAACCGCCCCCCAGCTATCATAGTTCCTTTAACTTGTTCTTCTTCTAACTTAAACTCTAGTAAGTGTCCATAAAGTTTTTAAATTACTTTTTCATCAGTACCCATCAAAATTTTATCTAACTCAGTCATTTTATCATAAAAACCTTCCTCTTTATGGTCCTTGTCATATCTAGATTGTATTTGCACATATGAAAACCAATTCATCTTTATACCTTCTTTTTCAAGATCTTGCATAGATTTAAGCTCACCCTCTATATTCAATATTTCACCATATGTAACTGTTTGTTCCTTTTTGTATATTATTGCGTATGAAAAGGATTCAATAGTTGATAGCCAGACTGGAATTTTTAAATTATCTATTATTATTATACAATTGTATCACAGCGGCCAGTTGTTTCGCCAGATTTGGCATTGGTTACTAGTCGGGCCCCATCCAGGGGCCTAGGACGTCGTAACGTATTTTCGTAATATGCGTGCAGATCCAAGCAGTGCGGCTTTTTGCATTTGACTGATGGTGATTTTGTCTATTATTATTATTATTATTATTAATAATAATAATAATAACAATAATAATAATAATAATAATAATCTATTATAAACTAGCATGTTGTTAACCTTATGCATTTTGTATTCATCAGTCCAATATTTTGTTACATTTGTTTATACAAGATCTAGATCTATAGACAATCTACTCATAGGTGGCAAGTGCTATGAGATCTTCCAGCCACAGAATGAAAGGTTCCATACACATCTTTCTAATGCTGCAATATTAATCTTTGGGCCCTATTAAGGGGTTGGAGAATCCATTTACATTGTCCATTGTCAAATTCCAAGTACTAGTAATATTACTCAGAAGAATATCTCCTGAAAATTTCAGTTTTTGTTCTTTAATTATATTTATATAATCCAGTACATTTCCCCCACATTTAGTAAATGTAAAACATCTTAAAAATATATTTTAACTAAGCATTATCCTTATTATATCTCCAGCAAAATGGTGTTTTGACAATTCTTTTCTATACAAATGTAATGGAGTCCAATAAATTCAAAATACTATTATTTGTTGTATAAGTTGTAATTTAACCCTCTTGCTACAAAAGTTTAAACACACTCTCTAGTTTTCTAGACAATATAGAAAACTTCAATTCTTTATTTCTCTAATTTCCCTATCAGTTGGTCCTGTGCAATATCCCCATTTCCATACAATTTATCCATATCACATTTTCTCCTGGTTCTTAAAATTAAGATTCTCCATAAAGTCAGTTTGGTATGAGAAAAAGTGTCAAATATTTTTATTAGACATATATTCCATAGTTATCTAACTAATGTAATTGTTTCCAGAGATACTCAAGTTTTAGTATATTTAGCACCTAACACTGCCCAGCCAGCCAGAAGTGCTACATATCCCAAAATTGCCCATCTGAGAAAATTAACATGATTCATTTCATATTCTTGGCTATCAATTCCAAACCCAGAAATCCAGATTAAACCCTCCCCATCAAATAATTGTTCAACATCTACTAATCAATCATTTTATGACATAGAAACATAATTGGCACTACCATCAAGCTGCAGTTTAATATTAGTTTTAGTATTAGCATTATGTTTTTGTGGTGTATTATAGTACAAAACATTTATTTATATTTATTTCATTTTAGAAGCACAACAAAATACATACAAATTTATATTTGCTGCAGCACTCTTACCAACAGCAAGTAATTGTAGATGTTATCTTAAAACAAAGGTGAAAAATAAAGTATCCTTTTATTTTATTAAAATAATGATAACATCACAAAGATGTATTTATAGGGGTAAAAATAAATGGTGTATCAAAAAAAGGTTGGTGTGACTATGAGTTATTTTTGTAATATTATTTTTGCTCCATTCTTCTGTGTCTTATTATATAGGGGGTGGGGAGGAAAAGAAAGATGCAGGGTTCCTATTCCTTTCCATATCATATTATCCAAACAGTGGGGCATGAACAGTTTGCTGGTATGTCAAAAAAAAAAATTCTACATCCGGATGTACAATTCTAAAAGTACAAAGATGTTTGTGTTCTGAAGCAGCAGGTAAAGTGGGAAAGCAGAGCTGAATTATTTCTGCCTCAATTGTAATGTACATACCACTGAGAATCTGGGTCTCTTTTTTTTCACTGAATGCATTCTTTCTTCTCTCCAGCTGTTGAGCTTCACTTTCTGAAAGGGATAAGTTAATAATTTTGATAACTTTGTAGTGCCTACTTAGTAATCCAGAGAAAAACAACAAGAGTGAAACTGACACAAGCTTTGGTAATTGCTTACCTTTTTAACCATTATAGGAGCTAGCATACAGTTCACTAGATTGCAAGTATTCTCCCCTACTTTTAATTTTATTTTGTGGAATGGCATAAGAGTTTTTGTTGTTGTTTTTCTGTGGGACCTGAATCAGTTTGGAGTCGACACTGATTTACAATTTTTTATTCTTAGCATTTCAAAATCAGTAGAAGAAATGATCATTGAAAGTCTATAATTTATTCACAAATTATTCTCGGCTTTTTGCTAACATACCACCAGCCTAAAGGTTGCACTTTATCTTTCCTTCCTCTTGTAAACTTCACTGAGAAGATGCTCTGTGCTATAGGTGATTAGTGGCATCCATTGATCTTATGCTTCTGCGGATTGATGAAAACAATATTGAATTGTTACACCGCAAACTTTGCCTCATTGGGGGATGTGTATAATTTGTAATGCATGTAAAAGAGGGATAAGGTTTGTGTTGCAACAATGGGATGCCTCTTTTATCAGGCTGAGCCCTTGCCCTCCCCCATAAGTATTGCTGTGGGAGAACACGTTGCACCTTTAAATCTATGAAACTTGTTACAGTGATATCCTCATTTTGCCAATCTCTGTTGCATAGTCTTTTGCTCTTTAACATGGATATTAACCTTTAACAAGCAAAGTCCTGTGTCATCTTAACCTTTAACTGGCAAAAATTAAGCAGTCCGCAAAATACTTAGCTGAAAATTGCATACCTAAACAGAAGAAAGATTTCTTTGTGCCAATATAAATTAAACAGAGCATGCATGCATAGTGAATAATAGTTTAAAAAACATTAATCAGTAGAACCCAGAATAGTGAAATATAGTTTGAAACATTTATGGTTTTAAAACACACTTATTGAATGTGACTACATTTCCAGGTATGAAGAATTAATGTACTTCCTGAGATTTTCCACACATGTTCCCTTGGAGGTATTGTAATATTGATGGCGATGTAAATAAAGCACAATAGCATAATATATTGGGTCAACAGCTGATTTCACAGCTGGAATCTTGGGCTTGCCTACTTACTTGTAAACTATCCAGAACAGCAAACAGGATAATTTGTGATTTCAGTTGATTAAAAGAGATGGATATAAACAGAAATAAATAGCCAGATGTCCAGTTAAATTATAGAAATCTCCACCATTATCATGGACAGTAAATAATCCATAATGCTGTTAATACATTGTAATGCAACTTCTCTATTTTACTGGAGAGTCTGGTCTGTTTTTCAAATTTTCTAGAAATGTCAATGCTGACATTGTCCTTCATTCACATATCCTTTTTCTTCTGTAACTTAGTGTATCATTAAAACAATGCCATTAGGATCAATTGACATTTTCTTCACCAAATACTTTGCATTAAGTAATTAGAACATTGATTGTACTGTTTTTTCAATAGCCGCTTGTCTTACTTATGCATGTTGCTTTAGATTTCTTTTAAAAGATGCTAGAAATATATAGATATGGATATAGATGATATATACATATCTGCAATGAAATTTATTATAAAACCTAAAGTTTTACTATGTGGTGTTACTGCTTGTTTGACTTCTTGAGATTATTGAAAACTATGTTAATCTGATCAAATGACCTTAATCTATTAAGGTAGCATTGAAGGTCTATGATATAGTAGATAACTGAAGTCTAAATCTTCTATAATTCTCTGTGCAAATTAAGGAATTCTGCTTCAACTTTGTATATCAGACTGGTTATAAACTTATAATTCTGCAGAATCTTCTGGTAATAATTTGAAAACTTTACAGTATCCCTTTCTAGAGATTTCTGACAGAAAACTATTTAGGGGCACTTTCTTTTCTTTTTCTTTATTCTAAAATTGCCAAAGATATCATCCAGATTTGAGCACTTCTGTATTTTGTTTTTCAGCAATAAATATTTAGAACATAGAATAATACAGTTGGATCATAGCACAAGTTCTAAGTTGTTTCTCTCCTTGGTTAGTTCCCATCCATTGTTTTTTGTCTCGCCTTTTGATACTTTGGAAAATAGCTTTTAGTTAGTTTGATAGTTATATTTTATCTTTTTAAAAATAATTTTTATATTGTTTATGTCTTGTGAAATTATCTATCTCCCAAGGAAAGAATAGCTACCCGGAGTTGCTGGGAATCATGCAGTATATAAATTTAATAATTTTAATTCTATTAGGGATAAATTCTCTATATTACATATCTATCTACTTTATGGCTAGGGAATTGCATTATAGCCCTTTCCTTTCCTTTCCTTTCCTTCCCTCCCCTTCCCCTTCCCCTTCCCCTTCCCCTTCCCCTTCCCCTTCCCCTTCCTTCCTTCCTTCCTTCCTTCCTTCCTTCCTTCCTTCCTTCCTTCCTTCCTTCCTTCCTTCCTTCCTTCCTTCCTTCCTTCCTTCCTTCCTTCTTCTAGGGCAATTTCAACCAAACTTGTCACATATTTTTCAGATGGGCCACTATATAAATATGCTAAATAAATAAAAGAAAAGAAACACACTGTGTGGAAGTATTTCCTATCTCAAATAGTGTTTTAAGGGAGTAGAATTTAGGCATATTCCTAAGAGACATGAGAGTGAACCAGCAACACCACTTAGTATGTATGGCAATGGCTAATTATGAACTGAAAATTATTTAGGATAGTTTCAGATGTTAAGATGTAACCCATTTTAATTACCTTTGCTTCATTTTATAGACAGATCTGTTATTGTTCCTTTCCAATATATTATCCTATTATTTCAGTTCTTAATTAAAGCACAATTAAGAGAAAAGCAATTGTCCATGCAATCTTTTTTTAAAGACTCTGTTTTCTAAAAGGCTCTGTGGAGACTACAGAAAGTGAGCAGTAACATATTTTTTTTTTAGCAAAGAACAGTGGATTAAATAGTTAAGATGATTTATGACAGAAAGGGCCATTAGTTACCAATAAAGAACTTAAGTTAATGATCCAATGTTGTCCTAACAGGAATGTTAAATTCTGCATCATCAATGAGATATTTTTTCATCTCTGGAAATGAAGCAGTGTCAAAATAAAATCCACATTTGGATCAAGCAGGAATCGTATTAATGTAATTGTATACATATTTTAACACACATTGCACAAATTAAGATGACATCTTTTTTTTTTCTGATTTGAAAACTGTTTTATTTCATTTTCATTTTCATTTTATACAATCACTTATATACTGTGCATTTAAAAAAAAACAATAAACACAACTCATCTTCCACCATGGAAAACCAACATAGCACTTCAATCCTCCATACACCCTTTCTTCTCCCCCTCCTTACATTCCCCTCTCACTCCCTCTTTACTTCTCCCTCTTCTTTCCCTCTACTCCTCACTTTGGTGTATTTCTACTATTCATTAATCTATTCAATTTATATTTTACACTAAAATTAAAAAAAAAGAAAAAAAAGGAAAATAAAAGGAAAAGAGAAAAAAAAGAAAAGAGAGCAACAGTATACAAGTGCATTCTTATTGTTCTGAAAATTGAAACTATATTTCCACCCTCCCCCCTCCCCCCCATAAACCTCCCTCCCTAACCCCCTTCCGACTTCCCAGGTCCCATACCCGGCATAACTCTTTATCAAGCACAGTCTGGAGTATATTAAAACCAAATAGATTAGAAATTAAAAGATAAAAGATAAAGGGAAAAAAAAGGGAATAAAAAAAAAACAAAAAAAAAGAAAAACGGGAAAAATCAATAAACTCTCTACATTAAGCTCAGCTTCCCATCATTATTAAAACTTAAACAATGTACATCATTCCTAATTTCAGTTAATTTATTACTTGCAGGATTTCAAACTATGTTGAAACCAAGTAAGTTAATCAAATGGAATTCTCTAGCTAGGGGCCTTGTCTCTTTATCTAAATATCCAAACCTTTAATTTGTCCCTTTTACCTCCTTCTCTATAAAGCAATTTAAACACTCAAATGCTTCTCTCGGTTTCCTTTTCCAACTCCTCCCATCCTGCCTCTACCCGTGTCCATATATATATATTATTTTCATCCGTACTCCTCTCATATTTGCTCCGCCTTCCTGCGGACTCTCTGAGTATATCCTTCCAGACATTATATTCAAATAACAGTTTATACAAAAATCAGCTTACTTTCTGGCTCAAAATAAGCTCTAATTGAACCTTCACTACCCTCCCAACTACCCCACACTTCCCAACTCCATTCATCCTAAACCACAATCCAAGAACATCACGATCTCCGCCCTCCTCGCCCTAGAGAATAAATCATAAACAATTTAAATAAAAATTCAAAGTTATCCATCAAGTCTTTTTTAAGTCCCATACAATATATTTTCCGAGGAAATCAGCATCACTTCTTTCAGCCTTAATGTCTCTTCATCGGTATGCAACTGTACCATTTTATACAAGACAGAAATCAGAAAGTATTATTCAAGTTAAAAATTAAGCAAATGTTTTGGAAGCATAACTAAATCCTTGTTCTCTGCTCTTCTGCCCTTCCGGAGGGGGAAAGCGATACCTCCCGCCTTGTAGTTGTGTGTTTTGTTGTTTCTCTTCTACTTCTCCTTGTCTTTCTCCAAGTCCGGGTGATTCAGGAAGTCCCGCCTTCAGGATCTTGTAATAAAAATCTCGGGCTTCCCAAACAGAGTTGAGGCGATGTTTTTGATCATCAAATGTAACTGTAATACCAAATGGCACTTCTCATCTATACTGTATCTGAGAATTTCTGAGTTCTTTAGTTAGAAAAACATAGTCTCTCCTGGCTCTTAACATTTGGGGTGGTATTTCTTTGAAAACAATCAGGTCCTGTCCATCAATTCGCAGCCTGTTATTATAAAACTCTTGTATTATCGCATTTCTGGATTCTCTTGTAGCAAAATATATAATTATATATCTCGGAAGCTGTCTCTGTTTTGCTACGCACGAATTATGGCGGTAAATTTTTTGGATCTGCCAATCAAAGTTGAGTACCGGACTTCCCACCGAACGACTAAAAGCCTCAAAAAAGGTCTGTTTCAAATTCTCCTGTTCGTTTTCACGCAATCCCCTAACTCTTATTGCAAACGCAGTCTTCTTATAATTTGTCATGACAAGTTGTTTTTGTGCGTTTTCAACTTCCTGTTGTAACATTTCAATTTTATATGTCAGGTTAGAATTAGCTTCTTCCAAAAGTTCCAGTTTATCCTCCATTCCAGCAATATAATCTGTCATTACAGTTATAACCCCGATCATATCCTCCTTTGTTTGAGCAATCTTGGCATCAAGTTTGTCACATAAGTCCGAAATAAGTTGCTTCATTTCCTCTCTAAATTCTTTAAGGGTTTCAAAAAGAAATTCTTTCGTTAACAAATCTCCAGTAGAGGACGTAGAAGGCAAGAGCTGCGGCTTTATAGCAATTGCTTGGGATGTATTGTTAAAAAAACGTTTAGATTGCTTTGACTTCAGAGCCATTATAAAAAGGAAACAAACAAAGTCTCTGCTCACCTTGATTTAAGATAAAATACTTTCAATAAACTTTTGGCAATTAGTAAAGAGAAGTCTTCAGGAAAACAGGGCTAATTAAATATATCATATATCAAATGCGGAAGCTATAAAATCGCCATTTTGAAAAGCAGTTAGACAAAGGAGTTTTTTATAAAATTGAAGCTGGTATTTTGAATAATAATAAAAAGAAGGGTTCTCAGGAATGGTAGCTGCTCGGATTGATTTTAAATAGCTTAGTTTTGTCCTGAGGGGGGGGGGGAAACCTGCCTTGAGCTGAAAAAAAACAGCCGAGAAGATCTGGCTGGAGTAAAAAAACCTCAGCTTTTGTTGAACCTCTTCTCCGTTCACAGCGAAAAACAAAAGGCTGTGAACTACAAAGAGGATTCTAACGACTGAGTTCCTCCCTGCTCCTTTCTTGCCTGAAAGGAGAGATATCTATAGATCTTTTAGATATACAGACCAGAACTCTGAGGGCAGCTCCGTTGAGCCACCGGCGATGGCAGGCCCCTCCCCCGGAAGCTCATCTTTTTCTTTACCTGGTTTATACTATAGAATGCCGTAGAAGACTCCAGAAAAAAAATCTTTTAAGGGTAAAACTGTAAGTATTCTTTTACTCTCTCTATAACACATCTGTATAATTTATTTTACATCAATCAGAGTTCATTATTATACAATCATACTTATATATAAAACTCTCTGTATAATTCTATTTCCTGCATTGGATTCATAAAAAAAACACCCCTATTTTAAATTAGAAGCTGAAGGGTGTAAAATTCAGAAGAGACAGTTAAGGTAATAACTGATACCAGCATGGGTACTTTGACAGATGATTATAAATCCTGGAATTATAAACAATTAATAGCAATGATATTAATATGCTTTAAATAGTAGATAAAAAACATGACTGCAAAATCTCTTGCCACCATAACTTATTTGTGGGCTTAATAACAGAATAAAAGAGTTGGAAGGGACCTTGGAGGTTTTGTAGTTCAAACCCCTGTTCAAGCAGGAGACTCTATACCATTCCAGAGAAATGGCTGACAATCTCTTCTTAAAAGATTCTAGTGATGGAGCATCCACAACTTCTGAATGCAAGCCACTGGTGAATTGTTCTCCTATTAGGAAATTTCTCCTTAGTTCTAGGTTGCTTCTTTTGATTAGTTTTCATCCATTGCTTCTTATCTTGTCTTCTGGTGCTTTGGAAAATCGGTTGACCTCGTCTTCTTTGTGGCGGCCAATGAAATATTGGAACATTCCTCAGGACAGTATATGCTGAGTCACTATGGAAGAATAGGCCTTTAGTCTTGTCTAGCAGGGCACTTCTTATGCTCTACTGCATATTCATTTTAGAACTTATGATTATTTTCATGAGGACATAGCGTTTGAGAAAATCATAAAGAGGAATTACATGAATGATGTGTTTTCTTCCAAACTTTTCTTATATTATAAAAAATTGTCTTTCATTACTGTCATGTTATTATTATTTTTGCTTCCCTGTCAAACTCCAAATGCTTTCACACAGATGAAGGCTGCAGTCATAGGCACTTTAAATTACTGTAGTCAGTCTTCCTGGAAATTCTGTTATAAAGATGTGGAACAAGGTTAGAGTTCTGCCTGACTGTCAGAATAAGTAAGTAAACTGCTGCAGGAAACTTTCAGGCTGAAATTGTAGAAGAACTCTGTCAATCCATGGATCTTGATCTCACCTTTCCTCCTAACGAATTGTATTTGGTGGTCAAAAAAGATACTACCATATTTCTTTTGATTTTCTGGATGAAGGAAATGTAATGAAAATGCTTTCCAAATTCCTAAGAGCCATGTAGCACACTGCATCTCAAATGCAATACTGAAGAGAAAAGCAAAACTAGCCCAAATTAAAACAGGTACATAGATTTACATTTTCGCACCTTGGTTATAATGACTCTTTCCCTCTACAGCTTTGAGTTCTCTCCTTGGACTATTTCAAATCAGTATGATTCGGGACTATCTCACAAAAACTCCATTATCTTGGTTTCTCAAAGGAAGTGCTTTTAATGATGGGGCATCATTGTGCATTTAGTGCACTTAAACAACATATTAAAGATTTGGAAATCCAATAAGATTTGGTTGCTGTTCCTAAGAATGTTTACTTGAGCAGTCAATTTCCTCTCTTTTAACGCAGTACGATATTTATATCAAATAACCCTCCCAGAAATCCGAAGGACACTAACCTTAGTACCCTGTAATGCACTTCCCATGGCAGTTTTGGAGTACCGATAACAAAAAACACCTTATAAGCTGAGACTGTGCCCTGTGGACAAGGGGCCATTGAAACTGTAGCTCACATCATGCTATACTCCATCTTCTTAAAAGGACTCACAGACTTAATCTATAACACCTTGACTAATAAAATATCCAGGAAATACTGTTTTTTTACATGCAGCTACTGTTATCAGATCTGTATGAAGTTGTTTCTATGAATGTGGCCAAATTCTGCTATGTTGTATGTAAAATTAGGCAAATGTTAACTGCTCACTGTTAATCCACCAGCAGTCACAATATTGTAGATTGTAGATTGTAGAAGTTTATTTATATGCCGCCCTTTTCCCTGGGGGGACTCAGGGCGGCTCACAACCCAAGGGGGGGGGGAGACAAACTTTAACATATAAGACAATACATAGTTAAAAACACAACATTCATACCATTCGGGCGGGTTACAATCTTAGTCCCAGGCCTGACGGGATAGCCAGATCTTGAGGGCTGTGCGGAAGGTCTGGAGGGTGGTGAGGGTACGAATCTCCACGGGGAGATTGTTCCATAGGGTCGGAGCTGCCACCGAGAAGGCTCTCCTCCGCGTAGTTGCCAGTCGGCATTGACCGGCAGATGGAACTCGGAGGAGGCTTAATCGATGAGATCTAATAGGTCGCGTGGAGGAATATAATATTCTGTCTGTCTTTTATTTATTTTTATTATTGTTTTAATCCTTTATTTGTTGGTCTGTGATCGTAAAAAAGATTGATTGATTGGTTGGTTGGTTGGTTGAAAATACTTTAAATAAGAGAATTAAAAATAAATAACACATACCATTAGAAAAAACAGCCCTAATTTAGTGACCACCATTGGGACTGGCAACTAGGCTGTTAAGCAAAGGAGTCACTGAATGAATTGCAACTATGTTTTGTTCTGACCCCCCTCGTTCCACACCAACACACACTCCGAGCCAGAGATAAATTACAGCATTTAATTAACAAACAAACAGGTCCTTGGCAGCAACCCAGCATAGGGAATCTTGGGCAGCAATAAACACAGATAAGGCTTGGCAGCAATCCAGCCTGCCAAGCTCATACAAAGTTCTCCGACATTCAATTCTGAGTTGACTTCTGCAAAGAGAGGCTTGTGCATAAGTAGCTTTTTATAGTCTGGAGAGGAGCCTAATGACCACCAGCTGAGTGCAATTACCTCCTATAATTGCGTAATTGTTCCAGATGCCTATTAGCTCTTCGATGGCGTGCATCCAGGAACAACTCACTACTGGCTTCCAGCTCACTCTCCCTTGTCTCCTCCCCACTGGTCCAAGGCTCAGGTGCCTTCTGGTGGCCAACCAGCCTCTCTGCGCCCTGCTCAGAGTCGGAACCCTGTCCAGGATCCTCCACATCCTCCAGAGCTGACTCATAGGGCCCCTCGCTGTCGGAGTCTGGTGGCAGCTCCAACGGCTTCTGCTGGACCACAACATGTTTATGATCTTCCTTCAGAAGATCCTTTAAAAGGACTTTGCTTTGCTTTACATACCTGTGAAGATCATATTTGTGAGAACTAGTTATAAAGGTCATTACTTTTTCATCACTGTTTTTACTATGCGGACTACTTGTACAATAAAAAGCCATTCAATCACAATGAAAATCTAATGATCTTAGCTTCATCTGGCCAATATGAATATTACAGTTATATATTTCATAAAGTTTTATAGTAAAAAAGATTGATTGGTTGGTTGGTTGGTTGAAAATGCCTTTGCTGTTACCACCAGAATCCTTCTTTAATGCTAGCTCTTCTGGAAAACAGAATCCAACTAAAGTTTCATGCTGCATTGAGTAAAAAGGCTGTGTGAATTGATGCAACCATGTTAACAGGATTCCATTGCCTGATGTAATGTGGTAACTTTTCAATGTTGCATAAATCATGACAATATTTAAATGTTATTGTGATTGAAAAATCAGGATATTATATGTACATTTTTGTTTTAATTTCATGTTTTTAGATGCATGGATTTGTTTTACCAACTTACATATATCTCATATATAATATTGTCCAAATACACTTTTTATGTATACATACAGTGTTAACTCAAATTTGTGTTTGAATGTACAATGTGTTTTATTAGACTGCATGACCTCTGTGGATGCCATATGCTAAATAAAATAAATAAATAAGCAGGCTACCTGACAAATCTAAGTGGCTTACAAACAATAATTATTAGGTCTGAAATATCAATGGAAAAGAAACTACAGTAATGACAATTAACAAAATTAAAATAAATATAAAATATAAAAAAGATTATTGGAGAAGACGATATTCTCCTTTACAAAATAGCAGAAGAAAAACTGGAATGTATGTGTATTTTTCTGATTGGTGCAGGTTCACACAATTATGGATAGTCTTTTCAGTTAGTAAGAATTATTAGGACACCCTATAGATTCAGCACTTTTATACTTGATGCCTAAATGAAAAACATAGTGAAATCAGCAAGAGGCAGGAATATTATGTAGAGATAACAGCACTAGAATCCCCAGTGAGAAGAACAGGAACAGAAGTGAGATTAGCTATATTGCTGCTCATTTTTCACACTGACTAGCAAAGCAAAGAATACATTGCCTGAGATTACATTTTATGAAAACTATTCAGCAATATAAAACCATTTGTATTTTTACTGCAATGAAGTTGAACATCAAGAGTTTCCAATTCAAAATAAATGACCTTAAGTGATTCCTTTGTTTAAGTTCTGGTCTGAAAATTCAACCTTGCTACATTAGATGTTTATAGCAAAGCTGGGCATGCTCTATTATATTGGGTTTGATTGAGCTAAAACCAATTCAATTATTCAAGTAGAATTTAAAAAAAAATTCCAAAGTTTGAGAAAAAATTACTCATGTGCAAAATCCTTTCGAAATCATTAAATTAACCTTAACCATCTAGCCAATTTAGAAAATGTGTTAAATTTGTTGACTCGGTTCAATTGTTTTTGAATAAAATCAAATCATTGTACAAACTGTAATGTTCAATCTTATGATTAACCCCACCTCCCAAAACAAAAGCAAAAACAAAAACCCCTCCAAGTTTAAATGGAAACATCCTCTTTATTTTCTTACAATGATAAAAAAAGAGAGAAAATACTTCCCTCCCCTTCTGTCCCCTTAAAAAAGAGGAGTAGTTTGTTGATATGTCCATAGGTAGTGTGCAGATTTTCACATTCAACTTGTAAGATGAAGTTGTTTCTAAATAGAGGGTTTTTTGTAGAAATCTCCAGTAAGGGAGGTTTCAAATTATTACCATAACAAGTCTGATATAAAGAGCAGAAGCTATATACAATTCAGTGACGTGTGGTGAGGTTTATGGCTGGTGAGGCAGTCCTCTCCCCCGACACCCCACTGACTAAAGCATTTTCTTTCGCCCGCCTGTGCTCGTGGCAGAGCTCAGGCGGGCTGTTGCGAGCTCAGGCGGGTGAAAGAAAGTGCTTTAATCAGTGGGGTGTCGTGGGAGAGGAGAGAATGCCTGAGCATTGCATTTATTAAAGAAAAAAGAAAAAAAGGAAATTTGAAGGAAAAGAGGGAGCGTGGGGTGGGGGGCATCAGAAACAGAGAAAGAGAGGAGAAAAAGTGAGTGTGACGCTGCAGCTTTAAATAGTATGACAGAGTTGAAGCCTCTAAAAATGTGCCCTCTACTATGAGGCAGGAGAACTGCGTGCCTCCACTACCTCAGGATTTTTTAGGCTTTTAATTCTCACTTAACTCTGCTCGAGCACCTAAAAAGTCAGACTAGATGAGGCATGCGGTTCTCCTGCCTCACAGTAGAGAGCGCTTTTTAGAGGCTTTTTTAAACAGGCAGTCATTCACGGTGTGGCAGCAGCTAGCTAGCCTAACCGCAGCACTCACCTTTTCCCGTTTACATTTTTTTCCTTTTCATGATTGACAGTGGTGAGGCTGTGCCTCCCCTGCCTCCCCTGACTGCATGTCACTGATACAATTCCTTAATTTGTACAGAGAGTTAAAGAATATTTAGATTTTAACACATTCGTCTCTCATGTCTTGTTCTACTATACTTCGAACCATGCAATGGATATATAAAGTCTACACAAACCTGTTTGAAGAGAATCGGCAACTGGCAGATAACCTGAAAGTATTCTACTGTAGGTTTGAGAGGAGATCAAGGTGATCAACTATCGTTACCCTCCTCATCTCAGACACACCAACAATAGCCAAATCTCCTACACCCAACTCCCTTCTTCTGGGGCCCCATCTCTGTGCGAGGTCTATTTCATAGACAAAAGATTGGAAAAGTACTAGGCTCACATGGAGTAACTCCTCCTTGCTTGAAAGTCCGTGTCCATATTTGTAGATGGATTATAAGCTTTCTGACAGATAGAAAACAGCCTATAAGGATGGCACATTTTGCCTTGGGAATCTTTGCCCACTCAAGTGGGCAAAAGTGTCAGATTGCAAAGGGATGTCCTGGGCACAGCCCTCTTTAAGTCACCCACAGATTTTCTGTTATATTCAAGTATGGGCTGTGATTGGGCCATTCAAAAACTTTGACCGAAGAGTTCAACCTTGGTCTCATCAGACATCACACATTTTCCCATATGTTTTTGCCAGACTTGCTGAAGGTTTTTGCAAAATATAGGCAATCTTGAATGTTTTTCT
Source organism: Thamnophis elegans (assembly GCF_009769535.1). Taxonomy (NCBI): domain Eukaryota; kingdom Metazoa; phylum Chordata; class Lepidosauria; order Squamata; family Natricidae; genus Thamnophis; species Thamnophis elegans. The sequence continues at coordinate 59,994,972 of NC_045549.1, forward strand.
TTGTAAGAGTAGGCTTCTGTCTTGCACCCTACTCCACAGCCCAGGCGTATGAAGAACACAAGAAATTGTTTTCACATGTAGTACATGCCAGTTCTTGCCAGAAATTTCAGTCCCTTTAATATTGCTGTTTAATAAAGCCTTTGTTTTTTCATCGTTTTTGTTGGGACAATCAGTTCTTAGTAATTGTCCCATGTTTGCTCCACTCTTTAATAATTGTCTTCATTTTGTTCTTGGCATATCCTATGCCTTGGAAATGCTTTTGTATCCTTTTCCTGACTGATACCTTCCAGCAATGAGACCCCTTTCATGCTTTGTAATTTATTTGCAGACCATGGCTTTGGTTGTAAGAAGCAATGAATAAATGTAAGCAAAATCCTATTAAAACAGCTGAACTTTATATGGACTTGATCAGAATCACTTTAATTGAGGGCAGGTGTTATTATTTATCATAAGTTTGAATATAGTTGGTAATATCTATAAGAGGGCATACACACTTATGCAGCTACATTATTCTAATTTTTATTGTTATTATTCCCACTATAATAATGTGCACAATGCTGCATAAGTGTGCAACATCCTCTTAAAAGTAGGAATGTCACTGTGTTCAAAATTGGATATACTTTTCAGTTGAGTTTTATATGTTATACTAAAGGGTGGAAAAATATTTGATTTTTTTTTTTTACATCTCAAAAACCTGGCATTTTAACATGGATATGTAGACTTTTTATATCCATTGTATTTGATTTAGGAACCTTTTTTTAATTAACTGCAGGTTTTGGTTGGTAAAGGAGAACATCCTTTTTTAATGGATTGTTCTATCTATACCGTATAAATCACAAAAAACGTACTCAATTGTTTTAGCTATTAGTTTGTTCTAAGATTAGAAATTTGATCTATTTTTGCCTATATAGATTAGTTAGCATTTTATATCTGTTACTATTTTTTCCTCTTTTCAATCTGCTTGTTTCTTACCCTGTTTTAAGTATGGATTAGATTACCCAAAAAAAGAAATAGTCGTCATTCATTTTAACAGGATTGAGCTGCTTAAAAACAACATGGTAAATTTATTTCTTACATATTTAAAAAAAGAATCTGGAAAATTTTTGACTGTTTGCAAAATGATAATCTGTATTATATTTTCTATATTATGAAGTTTCATATGTTTTAATTTAGTAAAATGGAATTCTACTAAATTATAATATTAGGTATTATTTATTTATTCTTGATATTTTAAAAACCATGATTTTATTATCTTGCACAGTATCTATGAATTACAATTTTTCCAGCCATTAGAAATACTTTCTTTTTATTGCTATTAATATTTGAGTTTTATTGTTGGTAATGTTTACTGTGTTGATAATATCTAACATGATTATATTGTAGTTTGTCTCTATCTCTCCTATAATACAGATTTCAAAATACACAAACATTAAAAGAAGACTAAGTACACAAAGCAAAATTTAACTAACCAACAATTAATTGTACATTATTACAATTATTACATATATTTGTTACATATATTTTCATTTGTGTTTCACTGGTGGAAAAAAATGGTGAGTTGTTTCTATTTATGTATGAAAAGGAAAGTAAATCACATAATTTACAGAACATTTTGATTTAACATTTGTAGAATTAGGATGTAGGATGAATCTGGCATGAATTGTGAAATAATAATTCAATAAATGTTTTGCAGAATCATAAAATAATAGTTTCATATTCAGGAATATACAATTTTTTTTTGCTGTTAGGATATATGCAAATCCTCAGAATCATTTTCTTTGTTATTACAAGTTGTCAAAAAAGTGTATCAGATGCAGTATTATGTAGTTGATTGAAACTGTACATATCAGTTTTCTATATTTGATACAGTCAATTGACAACTAAATATCATCTATCTATCTGTCTGTCTATCCATCATCTATCTATCTGCTTCTGCATATTCTAAATATAATGCAGTAATTCTTAATAGTGCATGTAACTACTATTCTATGAATTTAATTGAAAAGGATGTTGTGGTGAGAAAGCAAGCAGAGTCATGTGTACAGAACAATGGAAAAAGAAGGGTGGAGGTAAAGAGAGAGATTGACCCAAGCTTTTGTCCTTCAGAAATTGTATGAGTGTGTGTGTGTGTGTGTGTGTGTGTGTGTGTGCGCGCGCGCACATGTAAGAAAGAGTGTGTGTGCTTGTTATTGTGCCTATATGACATTTGCTCTGGTAATAGACTAATTTATTCTTTTCATCATTCTGATTTCCAAGTTTGAAATCCTTAAGTGAATTTGTTTAACCAGCTTTCTATTAATTCTGTTTTCATATTTCTTTTCCCTTTCTCCATACTTCTCTCTTACAACATATACCAGTCTTTTATTTGTCTTATATGTTTGAACATGTTTAAACATGTTCCTTTCCATTTATCCTTCCCACAAATGATTCATCATTTTCTAATAGTTTCTTTTTGTTATGTAAATGATGTATTTTATGTATCAAATTAACCCTGAATATATATTTATTCCAGTCTTTTGTTGTCGCAATACATAACTGTCCTAGGAATGTGTGTGTGAACATATTAAACAGCAGCATCAGAGAGAGAAAAGTTGAAGGATCAGTCAAATCAGGTTATCACTTCTTTTCAGCTATACAATTCACTGTTAAAGTCATGAATTTCAAAGGTCTTGCAGAATAAGGTTTTATTGGACTGCCTTTCTCCTCCAATTCCTCAGGCTGAAGTTGATCTGTGATCAGTTTTGCTTCTAGCTATGCTGAAAATATTGTGAGACAGACAATACTGCTTCTTACTTACCATTAGGAATGTAGAGAGAAAGAAATAGCCACGAAGAAATAGAAAGTTTATGGAGAGCGGGAAAGAAGAGAAAAGAGGTAATAGGTGGGAATCTAATCAATAATATAATGGATGTTCTATTAAGTCCAAAGTGCTTCCATATTACAAGGGGGGAAATCAGCTTTTGTTCTGGTGTCAAATATCTAATGCTAGCCAAACATAAGTTGACTCAACTGTCAAACCTAGGTGCCATGACATTGAACACCTTTGAACCATATTTTTAACTGCTGCAAAAATCATCTGTGAAACTGCTCTTGGAAGATTTAGCATTAATTCAAATGGCCCTGTTGTTAAAATCATGGACCACAGCAGAAAAGCATATAGGAATGAAAAATGTGCCACCAGAAGAGACACCGTGAAATAAAGCACTACAGTAATTAGAGAGGAGAGGAGAGGGAATCCATTAAATAAAAAGAATGGTTCTGATACTTGCAGAAACCTCCATATGTTATATTTTGACATATTTCTAATTTAAGTTTTTTCGTTTTGTTCTTGTAATCTTGTAACGCCTTATGTGCTCATTTTTCTCTTTTAATTCATTCTATTTACGTTATGGCTTAATGATAATAAGTAGATAGGAAGTAATATGGAACTAGAGCCATTATATATGTTTTGCCATTTTAATGGTAACTAGTTGCCATCCTCTGACTTCTTGCCAAATGCAAGCCTCTATTCTTATTTTAATTAATTTCAAAATGTTTCTTTTAGAAGAAAAGCATGCATGTAATAAGGATGGACTCTCTATTTATCTGACTGTCTTCTGTCTGCCTGTCTGTTTGTTTTGGTTGTTCTTTTTATAGTTGGCCACTTTTACTGCTTTTTCTCTGGTAGTTGCTTTAAAAACCTTTAATTCCTTATATGTTGTTGGTTGCGAAGTTATGTCCGACCCATCGCGACCCCAGGGACAAGGTTTCTCCAGGCCTTCCTGTCCTCTACCATCCTCTGGAGTCCATTTAAGCTCACGCCTACAGCTTCGGTGATTCCATCCACCACCCAGCGGTGGGATTGACTTACTTTCCCAACTACTTTGCAAATGTGACCACTTTATTCACACACACTGCTTCTACACATGTGCAGAAGGTTGCACTTTATGTTGGGATGAGTGGGTGGAACCTCCCACAGCCGCTGCTACCGGTTCGCTTGAACTGGAGAGAACCGACTGAATACCACCTCTCCAGCCACCTCATTGTCTGTCATCCCCTTCTTCTTTCGCCCTCAATCTTTCCCAGCATGAGACTCTTCTCCAGTGAGTCCTTCCTTCTCATTAGGTGGCCAAAGTATTTGAGTTTCCTCTTCAGGATCTGGCCTTCTAAAGAGCAGTCAGTGTTGATTATAAAAATTGTACTTTGCATAAAGGATCCCTCAAAATTCCTCTCAGAAACAACCAACAGATTATTTTAATCACACAGCATCACCATTTTATTTAATTATTTATTTTATTTATAAAATTTATATGCCGCCCAATCCCAAAGGACTCCTGGCGGCTTACAAAAAAGAGAAAAAAAGAGACACATAACAAATAAATAACGAGAAAAAAAAACGGTTTAAAATTGCAACACTACATACATTCATTCTAATCGGGGCTGGACCTCAACAGTGAGGTCAGCAGCCCCAGGCCTGCCAGAACAGCCAGGTTTTTACAGCTTTCCTGAAGGCCATGAGAGTGGGTATGGTCCGGATCTCTGGGGGTAGCTGATTCCAAAGAGTCGGAGCAGCCACGGAGAAGGCTCTCCTCCGGGGGCCCGCCAGCCGACACTGTCTGGCTAACGGCATCTGAAGGAGGCCAAATCTGTGGGATCTTACTGGCCGCTGGGAGATATGTGGCAGTAGGCAGTTTCGAAAGTATGCTGGCCCTAAGCCATGTAGGGCTTTAAAGGTAATAACCAACACCTTGAATTGCGTCCGGAGACCAATTGGTAGCCAGTGCAGCTCGCGGAGAACAGGTGTAATGTGGGTGTACCTCGGTGCACCCAATATCGCTCGCGCGGCCGCATTCTGGACTAACTGCAGTCTCTGAATGCTTTTCAAGGGTAGCACATAAACCAATGAAACCCCTCCAAAACACCTTGAATAAACTCTAAAAATCAGAAGCCAAAGGAAAAAAAATGCAGGTGTTTCCCACAATATGCAACATAAGAACTGTAACAACCACTATGTAGGATAGGCAGGTAGAAGGTCAGAAGAGCTCATCCATGAACTTCAGCTAGAAGTCAGAAGACATGATGAGGACTCTTTAATTTTAGACCACATGGGTGGATTCAACCGTGGTTGCATCTGGAAAACTATGGTTACCCTAAACCAAACTAAATACAGAAGCAGGGGTGGGCTGCTGGGGGTTTGCATGGGTTCGGGTGATACTCTAGCTAGGATTCTGCCCAGTTCAGTGAACCACCAAGTGCCAGCTCTGACTGGCCATGACCACCCCTACCCTCCGATGAATCTCCACGCAGCTCGTTTATTATGCCAGGTAAGTGCAGGACCCATGCGGAGGCTCAGGGAGGATGGAAAATGGGCTTACCGGAGGTTCTGGAAGTCTGGAAACAGGCCTGTTTCTGGCTTCCGAAGGCCCTCTGGAGCCCGGGAGAAGCAGTTTTCGCTGACCTGGAGGCTCAAAGAAAGCCTCCGAAGCCTGGGGATGGTGAAAAATGCTTTCCCTGCTGTGGTGCAGGAGGCTGACTAGGCCATGCCCACCATGGCCATGCCCACCCAGCAGTGGGGCAGCAAAATCACTGCTCCACCCCTGCTAGGAATCCCTGGAAACTTGACATTCTGACGCATTAGATATCAATAGACATAGATCACATATTTATACCATAACAAAGATAATAAAAAAAAACTAAAAAGGAAAAAGAAGACCAAAAAATATTCTCTTATCAATAGTCAACTTAATAAACCAAGATTAACACTGGCTAAGAAAACAATGCCCACCAAGGAGAAAAACACATCCACAACAAAGGGGCCAGGGCAAGCTACTGTATATAAACAGGGAGCAAACTCTATACTCACTATATGTCAACTAGATGATAGAAGGCATCATTGGATGAGTAATGAGATCAAGACAGACAATTTGGTCTAGTGGCTAAGGCACCAGACTAGAAACAAGGAAACTGTGAGTTCTAGTTCTGCTTTTGCCATGAAAGTGAGTTGGGTGACTTTGGGCCAGTCACTTTCTGTCATCCCAACTCACCTCACAAGATTATGGTTGTGGGGAAAAGCAGAAGGAAGATGTGTTCTTTATATGTTTGCTACCTTGAGTTGTTTGCAAAAATAATAAAGGTGGGATATAAATAAAATAAAATAAAATTGTTGGAGAGAGACTGACAGAGCCAGGGACAGGAATCAAGTGGAAAATTAGTCTGGAGCAGGGGTGGGTTCCTGCCAGTTCTAACCTCTTCTATAGAAGAGGTTCCAAAAATCTACAGTGCTGTTTAGAACCGGTTTCAGCTCCCCCTCCCCACTGCCCATCTGCACATCATCAAACTCAAGAGAGAGAGGAAGAATTCTGGGAGTTGAAGTCCACAAGTCTTAAAGCTGCCAAGTTTGAACACCCCTGGGGTTTTTTCCCTAAAGGGTTAGGGGTGTAAGGGTCTTGTAACTTGACAGCTTTAAGACTTGCACACTTCAATGCCAGAGTTCCTGAGCCAACATGACTGGAGGAGGAATTCTGGGAGTTGAAGTCCACAAGTCTTAAAGCTGTCAAGTTTGAACACCACTGGGTTTTTTTTCTAAAGGGTTAGGGGTGCAAAGGTCTTGTAACTTGATAGCTTTAAGACTTGCGTGCTTCAAATGCCAGTTTCTGAACCAACATTTTGGTTGCTAAGCAAGAGCATTGTTAAGTGAGTTTCACCACATTTTACAAGTTGCCCACACCCACCCAGTCACATGGCTGGCAAGCCACTCCCACAAAGCAGGCCACACCTACAGAAGAGGTTCTAAAAAAAATTTGAAACCCACCACTGGTCTGGAGTCATTACCAACCTCCCTGCCCTGCAATGCCATTGAACATATCTAATACGTTAGAAAACTGTAACTTTAGTTTCACAAGTATCTGTTCATTACGTGTAAACAAATAAAGGATTGGACTTGATTGAATTTTGCTCTGTCATATCTGCACTTAGGTCTGACACCTGAGATTTTGGTGATAACTTTATTGCCCATTTGCAGAGCTTTAACGAACTGGCAGAAGGCTAGAATGGCATTGGATATTTAAAATTGGGGCAGAGAAAAATATTTGTTGATCTGAATGTCTCTTACAAACTGCCATGAATACTACATAGGTAAATTGCTATGAGTACTAAGGGTAAAAGCCAGGGACTGTCTTGGATGAGATTTCTTAAAGTCTTTTTTTCTTTTTGCTCATCTTTTGACTTTTCAATATTTCACCTTACAGATATTATAAATATAAATGTTAACATAACCAGGAAATGGGGCCCCAGGCCTGGACACAGTACTATTACTATACACCCCTATAATGGATGCTATGGTATATATTAGGGCTATGCTCTGCTTTGCTGATAACAAACGTTTCTGTTTTATTGATTATGATTTTACACCCAGGATGATACTGTAGAAAAGTTGTTTTTTTTCATCCCAAACTAATCAGGAGAAAAGAAATCCAATTATGGGGCAAAAGGAAAAGGGCCAACAGTAACTTTTGGCTCATTGTTCTGAACGAGTAATGATTCTTTGTTTCTAAATAATTTAAATGCTTTGGTTTTGAATGCTTTGGGCATTGGGATTTGAAACAATAATGCATTTTATTTCCTAGTGTTGATATCTGTCAGGAAAACAACAACTCTACTCTCGATAAGTAAAAGAGGAAATGCTTCACTTTAAAATCTTACCACGTCTCTTGGCAAGAATTTGACTGTTGCCTAAAAGCTAATTTTCAGAAGTTTATAAATATCTTCTCCAATGACAAGAGCTCACAAACAATTTATAGCTCGAATGAGGTGATTTGGGCCTTTCAAGATATTATACAAATGTTTCAGAACAATTTCTGCTTCATATAAATGTGAGTAAATGAAAGAGTTTGTCTCCATTCCCGGATCCAAAATGTCTTTACTTAAAAATTAAACCACACTATTCTCAGTAATAATGAATTGTCATGAGAAATGATCCCAGTTATGGCTGTTTAAAGCACACAAATATTGTGATGAAAACAGTTGCCTTTTTCTGGCATAAGGTACATAGGGTATAAAATAAAGGAAACAAAATAATGATTTCTTCTTTGTTTACATGTTTGCCGGACTTGCATTTTTACAGCATTTATCCTGTTTGATTTATTAGCTTTCCAGAGCAAGCTCTGCTGGGCTGATATGTTCCTTGACATGTAAAGCACCTTCAAAGGCCTCCTGCTGCGAAGTACTATTTATTATTCATAGGATTTGCTGGGAAAAATAGAAGAGAAATGCAGCCAGAGCAGGGACAATCACCTGCTCAGGTCAAATATTTTGGCTTCTAAAGTCTCAGAGGTGACATTCTTCTGATTTTCCACAACAAAATTACTAGAAAACAGGACATAAAATGCTAATAACTATGCTATTAGTCATAATAACTAGGGACAACAACAGCAGCCAAATAATTTGGAGGGGGTTTTTTTAATAGAAAAGAAATACAATTTTAAAGACTTATCTGTTTTCTTTTTGATGGAGCTTGAAGGAAAATCTAATGTGGTTCTATTTTTTTTCACTCTAGCCTTTATTTTACTCAAAAGAAAGTTAAAATATATAACTCCAAAAAATAAAAAGACAAAAAACAAAAGAAAACACAAAGTAATCATTAAATAGAAATTTTAAGAGATTAAAACATTGCACCAAAAAATACCTGCCAGTACATACAAACGTTACCCCCCTTAATTGAATACTGATTAATACATTGCTATAGTACAATATTGGTTCCCACCCTTGTGAGACAGCCGCCCTCAATGTTTACACTAGGAAAACGTTTTCCAAATTATTGTCTTCTTTATACTATATTAATGACAAAATAGTTAACAACAACAACAACAACAACAATAATAAAGTCAAGATCTTGTGGGACTTCAGCTGTGAATCTCATCAAAGATTAACCATGCAATAATAATAACAATAACAACAACGACAATAATAATAACAACGACAATAATAATATCACAAAATTGACAAAATGGAACTAAAATGCAGTGGATTGATTACAAGAAGGAATTTGACTCATTACCCCACAGCTGGTTTAACATCTGTCTGGAATCAGCAAAAATGTTTGTACATTTTTGAAAGCAAATATGCAAAAATGGAAAACAGTTCTAACAGCAAATGGGGAGAACATTGGTGAAGTCAACTCTGCCTTGTGTGTGTTCATACAGCCATGTGTTGGTCTAGTATGATGTGCATGCCCAGCTGACATGTTATTTTAGCATGTTGTGGATAATTGCGGCATGAGAGTACAGCTCCTGTCAAGGTCATAGTACATTTTTTACCTTTGAAGATGACTTGAATTATACTAATGTAGACTCTCTCTCACACACAAAAAAAGATAAATGCTGAATTCCTTTTAAGCAATGTAGACCTTTCCCCCAATTCAAACAGTGAGTACTACAAAGGAAATTCATATTAATTACAAAAGTGAACCTATTTTACTTTTTTGCTGATAAGGCTGATCAGCATGTTAAAGCTGATCATTGATTAGTTAACCCTTAACTAAACAAACTGTCGATACTATTGATCAGATGTTTGTGAATCTGTGAATGTTTCTGGGTTTGATTGTTAAAAGAACTTCACAGAGAGCTGGAGGCTAGCAAGATAACAAGGAAAGTCATTAGACTCAGCTGTAATATTGATCTAACTGGGAAGAGATGTTTGTTCAGATGGTGATTAGTTTATATCAATTTCTGGTTATATCTGAAAACAATGCAGATTCTTCTGGTCCATTAAAGTCAGAAACTTCCTTCAGGCTGGTCAATAGTTATCAAAGACAAGTTATTTTTCCTGATGGCCACACATAATATTCATCATTTCAAGATGCACATTCAAAGGCCCATTTGTATCTTCAGAGAATGTGAAATGTATGTTTGTGAAATTTTCAGTTTGTTTGCCAAGGTGCTACAAGGACATACTGAAACTACTCAATCTGCATTACTTTAGAAAGGGTCTAGACTAATTCAATGCCCTAATCTGAAGCAAACAATAGAAAATAAATTTTATTATTCTGTTATTCCATAATGTAACTTTATTGTTTGTTTCTCACCAGAATGTTAGGAGAATAAAATGGGGAATGTCACGCAAAATAATGCAGGAAATTTTGAACGATAGTTTGTATTTATTTATTTTTAATTACCCATTTAATGCACACAACAAAGGGTATGATCAAATCTTCAGAAATAGCATTCTTTAAGGAAGGAATAGCCAAATTCTCCATGGTACATCTGAATTGAAATAGCTTTGTGAAAAGAAAAAAAAATGATATAAATTGTGGTGTCTCTTTGACTGTAATGGAGTCAATCGATGTGGACTGAGGTGGGAGGAGGAAGAGGAAAGAGTGCATGAATCTTCTTGCAAAATAAATTAGTGACGTAAAATGCCCAGGATTAGAACTATGAAAGAAAATACAATGAAGATTTTCAAGACCTTTCCCTGCAGAAATATTCTATGTTTGGGGCCACCAATGATTAAAACTAAAGCTTACTAATATGTCAATAGATCTGATCCTTACTCCCGTATAAAATCTGTTCACTTTCTTCATATGCACTCTCTATAAATAGTAACATACAATGAACTTTCTATCTGATATTCATATTTTTTCAATGAGCAGCATTACTCATCGGGTGTGAAAATCCTCATCCCAGCCTTCTGCACATTCCAACAACATATCTTTCCAGGCACAATTAATCCTGTTCATAGTTTTAACATCATTTGTTTTGTGACCCTTTGTTTCCTGTAGAGGAAAAATAAGATACATTCTCTAAATTATTAGTCTTCACATATAAAACAGTTTGCACCATTTGAATGACTGAAGGATAAACATGATACAAATTGACCCTCTAAAAACCACACTGTTAAGAGTTTTATCACTGGAACATAGTTGTTAAATCCATATATGTTCTGACCCCCTCCTCCGTCCAGTAACGAATGCCGAGACAAGCTTAACTGGAATGTTACAGCACTTTATTAGCAAGAAACCAAAACCTCGGTGGCTGAAAGCCAAGCAAAACAAACAGATAAGAACCTTGGCAGCAACTCAGACTTCGACAGATAACAGCTTCTCCAGCGTTAGGAATCCTGCAAAACCAGGCTCCTCCCAGTCTCTCTTTAAATACTATCTTGAGAGGAGCCTAATTACAGTCACCTGGGTCCAATTATCTTTGGTAACTGCGTAGCTGCTCTCTATGTCGATCTGCCCGGCATTGCCGGGCATCCAGGAACAATTCCCTTGGCTCCTCCCCACTGCTCCAATGCATGATGTCTGGATCACACTCCCTTGTCTCCTTCCCACTGGTCCAAGGCTCAGGTGCCTTCTGGTGGTCAACCAGCCTCTCTGCACCTTGCTCGGAGTCAGAACCCTGTTCAGGGTCCTCCACATCCTCCAGAGCCGACTCATAGGGCCCTCGCTGTCGGAGTCTGGTGGCAGCTTCAATGGCTCCTGCTGGGCCACAACACATATAATACTTTTAGTTACTTTGAAATATGACTGAATACCTCCCTGCCTCCAGTCCCCATTCTCTCTGAGACACTGCCTAGTATACTCACATACATATACTTCATGTAAGTGTTCTACTTTTACTTCAATTTCATTCACTTTTTAAATTTATGCCATATCAATTTTTCCAAAGATAACGGAATGAGATAATGGTCTGTCTCACATATGAATACTGTCATCACCCTCAATACTTCACGGAGTCCTAAAAATTGATTATAAACAATTCATGTTTTTCAATTCATCCCTTTGTCATGTGAGTAGTCTTATATTTAAACCATAAATTAAAAACCGGTCTTTTTTTCTAAGGAGATTGTCCTTTCATTCATTTTTGGGTCTCTGAGTAGCCCAGCCACAACTTCGCTTTTGCTTCATCTCACTAATCTATTAATATCATCTGACAGATTTATTTTCTGCTGAACTGTACAGCAATGTAAAGAAATAAGAGATTTCATGAACTTCAGCTATAGAGTTCAAGGCTTCTTCTTTCTATTAATAGATAATTTGGCGGGTTGCTTGAAACTGAGATATATTTATATTTCTTTCTAACCTGGAAACTATTAATTCTTGCCTAACTAATCTCAGTTCTTCTAGCTTAATTATTGCTTCCTTTTCTAACATTTTCCAGATGCCATGGTTATTGTCACAGACCATATCTTTGGTTAAGACTGTCACATAATATTTTATAGTAACATGGAGAAAGGTAAAGATAAAAGTTTCATCTCTCCTGTTGTATCTAACTTTAGGGGTTGGTGTTCATCTCCATTTCTTAGCTGAGGAAGCTGAAATCCCTTTCCATGGTCATGCAGCCACCCTATATACCAAAGTACACAGAACACTGTTACCTTCACACCAAAGTGGTACCTATTTATCTACTCACATTACATGGAGAAAGTATAGACTATGTTACCAACTTTAGTCATGCTAGTGACATATGTATCATTTTATACTAGAATTGTTTTGTGCATAGTTTGATTAATGCATTATAAAGTTCAATTTTACTTGAAGCAAACTTAGATCTCTAATGTAGAGACTATTTTTTAAACCATGTTGCCTGCCATGTTTTTTTTAATGTATTCTGATTATACATAAATATTGTAGACTAAATATGTTGTGAATTATTATTTGGATAATCACATCATTTTTGAGCCGAGGTGGCGCAGTGGTTAAACGCAGCACTGCAGGCTACTTCAGCTGACTGCAGTTCTGCAGTTCGGCTGTTCAAATCTCACCGGCTCAGGGTTGACTCAGCCTTCCATCCTTCCGAGGTGGGTAAAATGAGGACCCGGATTGTTGTTGTGGGCAATATGCTGACTCTGTAAACCGCTTAGAGTGGGCTGAAAGTCCTATGAAGTGGTATATAAGTCTAACTACTATTGCTATTGCTATTTTTGTTTTAGTAAAAGTTTTGCTGATAATATTTCAGTTCTTTTATAATGTTATACATATTACTATTCTTTTTATTTTATTATATTTTATTGTAATACATTTTACTGCATTTTCATATTTTCAAACAGCTTATAATTAAAGCAACATATATGATAACATATAAAACACAATATGGAATATTATAAATGAAAATTATTGTAAAAGTATCCCTAAAATAAAAATTATTAGAAACAATTTAATACAAATTATCAAATGATCTATGAGCAAAGATATATGGCTTGATCAGGCATGAAAGGAATATTACACTTTAGTTCTTGGATGTTCAACTTTTAGGATTTCAATCTAACCTAAGAGCTATCACAGGTAAAAACACCTATAAGCCTTAGAGCAAAACCAAAGTCCCAATGGCAAGAAGTGACCATTCATTCAATTATATGTTTTATCATATAGACAACTTTTTATTATCAATTATTATGGTCTCTGTTTCTTGTGTTTTTCACTACCAACTGCTTATTTGAATTAACAAATGCTTGGAATAACCCAGTTGTTTACATCTGTCAGAAGCATTATTTTGTACATTAAATATCAAAGTGATTTTTCCAGAAAGCTTTTCATTAGATTTCAAAATGATTTTTCTTCAGCATTTCTAATTATTATAATCCAAATCTGGCAACATTCCATTTACTACATATGCTATTCACTACTTCATGTACATCATAAAAAAGTAATTTTCAGAAATAGCGTCATTAATAACTGTGATCATAATGCGCCTAGTTTTAATTTCCTATGAATGGAACGAGTAGAAGCTGTATCACTTTTTAATTAACAAGCTAGAAAAACTAAATGTACAAGGAGGTAAAATGCCTTTTATGGCTCAGTTATGAATGCTGAAATTTCTTGGGTAGAACATTAATGTGAAGTAGGGATTAATTAATTGAATACAATGTAATAAAAATTCTTAAATATTATTGAAGGACAGTAAGGGTGCTGTGCTTGCTGGTTATCTAAGAGCACAAACTAGCAAATCATTATTTTTAGACAAACAGTTTGTCATTGAAAATCTCTACTGGAAAGTCATAGATAATAGTCCTGTATAATACTCTAGGTTTCTCTTTAGGTCATATTCTTGTATAATAAAAACTGCTTTTATAATAACTTCCCCTTCATGGATCACTGCCTTGTCATGGCAAAGGGGCTTGCATAGTTCAATGAAGCCATGAGCTATGGCGTGCAGGGCCACACAAGACGGACAGGTCATAGCAGAGAGCTCTGAAAAAACATGATCCACTGGAAATGGAAACGGCAACCCACTCCAGTATATTTGCCATGAAAACTCCATGGACAGTACCAAAAAGCAAAAAGATATGACGCTGAAAGATGAGCCCCTCAGATCAGAAAGGTGTCCAATATGCTATTGGGAAAGAGAGGAGGACTAGTACTAGTAGCGCCAGAGAGAATAAAGGGACTGGATCAAACCCAAAAGGACACTCAGCTGTGGATGTACCTGGTAGTGAAAGGAAAGTCCTATGCTGTAAAAATCTATACTCCATAGCAGAGGTGGGTTCCTACCAGTTCGCACCTATTCGGTAGAACTGGTTCGTCAACTCTACCGAACCGGTTAGAAGAGGTTCCACCAGTGGACCCAGAAAGCAGGCCACACCTACAGAAGAGGTTCCAAACTTTTTTGAAACCCACCACTGGTCCTTGGATATAATTATTCTACACTACCGCCTCCTGCCATTTACCTCCCAATGACCAATAAGATCACACAGGTTGGGCCTCCTCCGGGTGCCATTGACCAGACAATGACGGTTGTCAGCTCCCCGAGGGAGGGCCTTCTCTGTAGCTGCACCGGCCTTGTGTGGAACGAGCTACCTGCTGAGATCCGGACCCTCACCACTCTCCCGGCCTTCCGTAAAGCGACCAAGACCTGGCCGTTCCGGCAGGCCCGGGTCTGTTGATTATTCCAGCCCCATTTGATGAAATGGATGAAATGGATGTTGTGTTGATTTTAATTCTGTAATTTTAAATGTTTTAAATGTTTTTATATGTTGTGAGCCGCCCAGAGTCCCTAGGGAGTGGGCGGCATACAAATACCATTAAAGTTTGAAAGTTTGAAAGTCATGCTCATATTTATAAAACCCAGTGCCTCTGTGAAAGGTAAGGATGACTACTGTGTTTATGGTGCAATCAGAACATTGCGTGTGTTGAAGTTGTTTTAACACAAACCAAAGATGCCTTTTAAAAAACAAGTTTACATCATATTCTTATGCATGCCAGTGCTGTGTGTGAGGTAATTTAAGGTGGTTCTGACAAGTGTCATCGGCATCTTCATATCCGGTCACATGGGTGGCAAGCCGCTCCCATCCGGTCACATGGGCAGCAAGCCACTCCCACAAAGGAGGCCACACCCACAGAGTAAGTTCGAACCATTTTTGAAATCCACCACTGCTCCATAGTCACCTGGAATGTAAGATCCATGAATCAAGAGATGACAAGACTGAACATTGACATCTTAGGAATCAGCGAACTAAAATGGACAGGAAAGGGTGAATTTAATTCAGATGACAATCAGATATACTACTGCGAGCAAGAATCCCTCAGAAGAAATGGAGTAGCCTTCATAGTCAATAAAAGAGTAGGAAAATCAGTACTGAGGTACAATACCCAAAATGACAGAATGATCTCAGTTCAAATTCAAGGCAAACTATTCAACATCACAGTAGTCCAAGTCTATGCCCCAACCACTGGTGCTGAAGAGGATGAAGAAAGCAAAATGGCTGTCTGAGGAAGCTTTACAAATAACTGAGGAAAGAAGGGAAGCAAAAGGCAAGGGATAAAGACAAAGATACAAACAATTGAATACAGAATTCCAGAAATTAGCTAGAAGAGATAAGAATGCATTCTTAAGTGAACAGTGCAAAGAAGTAGAAGAAAACAATACAATAGAGAGATCTCTTCAAGAAAATTGGAGATATGAAGGGAACGTTTCCTGCAAAGACAGGTATGATAAAGGACCAAAATGGCAGGGACCTAACAGAGGCAGAAGAGATTAAGAAGAGGTGACAAAATTACACAGAAGAACTATACAACAAATTGTGGCAAGTTCTTAAAGAGATGGGAGTACCATACCATCTTTTTTGTCTCTTGATAAACCTATATGCATGTCAAGAAGCAACAGTGAGAACGGAACACGGAAGCACTCATTGGTTCAAAATTGTGAAAGGAGTTTGGCAAGGCTGAATACTGTCACCCTGCCTATTTAACTTATATGGAGAGCACATCAGGCAAAAGGCAGGACTAGATGAATCACAAGTTGGAATTTCCCGGGAAATATCAACAATCTCAGATATACAGATGATACCACTCTAATGGCAGAAAGTGAAGAGGAACTAAAGAGCCTCTTGATATGGGTGAAAGCAGAGAGTGCAATAGTTGGCTTGAAACTCAACATTAAGAGAATTGAAATCATGGCATCTGGCCCTCTCAATTCCTGGCAGATAGATGGGGAAAAAATTGAGGTAGTGACAGATTTTATTTCCCTGGGCTCCAGGATCACCACAGATGGGAATACAGAAATTAAAAGACTCTTGCTCTTGGGAAGGAAAGCTATGGCAAATCTAGACAGCATAATAAAAAGCAGAGATATTATCTTGCCAACAGAAGTGTGTACAGTCAAGCATATGGTTTTCCCATTGCAGTGTATGGCTGTGAAAGTTGGACCATATGGAAGGCTGAGCACCAAAGAATTGAGGCCTTTGAACTATGGACTGCAAGGCAATCAAACTGGTCAGTCCTGGCTGCTCTTTAAAAGACCAGATCCTGAAGATGAAACTCAAATACTTTGGTCACCTAATGAGAAGGAAGGACTCATTGGAGAAGAGCCTAAAGCTGGGAAAGATGGAGGGCAAAAGAAGAACGGGACGACAGAGAATGAGGTGGCTGGATGGAGTCACTGAAGCAGTCAGCATGAGCATAACTGTACTCCGGGAGATGGTAGAGCACAGGAAGGCCTGGAGGAGCATTGTCCATGGGGTCGTGATGGGTTGGACATAACTTCACAACTAACAACAATAAAAATAACTTAGTATCAACATTTATCTCATATAGTATTTCTATATGGTAGGATTTAGGATTTTATTGAGGATTTATATGCCGCCCTTTTCCCTGAGGGGACTCAGGGCGGCTTACAACAATGAGGGGAAGGGAGTGCAAGACAAGACTTAAAAAGAAAAAGAATCGTGAATAAAAGAAAATTATCCATAAAAACACAACATTCACTCAACATTCGGGCGGGGTGAGAGTAATCCTATCCCCAGGCCTGACGGGATAGCCAGGTCTTGAGGGCTGTGCGGAAGGCCTGGACTGTGGTGAGGGTACGGATCTCCACGGGGAGGTTGTTCCATAATGTCGGAGCTGCAACTGAGAAGGCTCTCCTCCGCGTAGTCGCCAGTCGGCACTGACTGGCGGATGGAATTCGGAGGAGGCCTACTCTGTGCGATCTGATGGGACGCAGGGAGGTAATTGGCAGGAGGCGGTCTCTCAAATAGTCAGATCCACTACCATGGAGCGCTTTATAGGTGGTAAGTAAGACCTTGAAGTGCACCCGACGATCAACAGGTAGCCAGCGCAGCTCACGGAGGATTGGTGTTATATGGGCGAACCGTGGTGCGCCCATGATCACTCGCGCGGCCGCGTTCTGAACTAGCTGAAGTCGCCGGATGCTCTTCAAGGGCAGCCCCATGTAGAGCACATTGCAGTATTCCAGCCTAGAGATCACAAGGGCTCGAGTGACTGTTGTGAGAGCCTCCCGGTTCAGGTAGGGCCGCAACTGGCGCACCAGGCGAACCTGGGCAAATGCCCCCCTGGTCACAGCCGACAAGTGGTGGTCAAAACTCAGCTGTGGATCCAGGAGGACTCCCAAGTTGCGGACCCTGTCTGAGGGGTATAAATTTTGCCCCCCCAGCCTGATTGATGGAACGTTAGCCAAATTTTGGGAGGAAAACACAACAGCCACTCGGTCTTTTCCGGGTTGAGTACCAGTTTGTTAGCTCTCATCCAGTCTTTAACAGCCTCAAGGCCCCGGTTCATCACGTCCACCGCTTCATTGAGTTGGCACGGGGCGGACAGATACAACTGCGTATCGTCCGCATATTGATGGTACTTAATCCCGTGCCTCCGAATGATCTCGCCCAGCGGTTTCATGTATATGTTAAATAGCAGGGGGGAAAGAACCGAGCCCTGCGGCACCCCATAGGTTAGGGGCCTCGGGGACGATCTCTCCCTCCCCACCAACACCGACTGCGACCTGTCCGAGAGGTAGGAGGAGAACCACTGTAAAACAGTGCCACCCACCCCCACTTCCCGCAGTCGTCGCAGAAGGATACCATGGTCGATGGTATCGAAAGCCGCTGAGAGGTCGAGGAGAACCAGGATGGACGCGTAGCCTCCATCTCTGGCTCTCCAGAGATCATCGGTCAATGCGACCAAAGCGGTTTCAGTGCTGTAACCGGGCCTGAAGCCAGACTGGAAGGGGTCAAGATAGTTAGCTTCCTCCAAGGTACGCTGAAGCTGTAAGGCCACCACCTTCTCAACAACCTTCCCCACAAAGGGGAGGTTGGAGACTGGACGATAGTTGTTAAGAACTGTCATTCCAGATGCTCTCGCCCACAGTTCGGCGGAGACTATTGCTGCGGCCTGGCACTCGGCGGCATCAGAGTCTCTGGACCGAATTGCGCCACTACGGCCCCTCCGGGTCAGCGGCTCGCGGAGACCCCCTTGGTTCACCGAGGAGCTCCGCGAGATAAAGCGCCGGAGGAGACGCCTAGAGCACCTGTGGAGGTCCGACAGGTCCGTATCGAACCGAGCACTGTTGACAGCTTGCACCAAGGAGTATATTTGGGCATTGAGAACCGCCAAAAGATCACACATTGCCTCTTGGTAGCGTCCGCCGAGTCTCGCCCAGCCGCCTGTTCAGGATAACCCGCTCCCTCCTAAATAGGAGGGAGACGGGGAACCCCCTGCAGGGTAAGGCTGAGGAATATAGTCAGTTCTTGGCGGACAAAGTTGCTCGGTTTCGATCGGAACTGGACTCCACCCCCGCAGATCCAGCCGGGACACAGGGGAATAATTTGGTAGACCACCTCTGGGTTGAGTTTCAGGATGTTGCCTCTGGGGATGTGGACAAGGCTATGCGAGCTGTGAGTTCCTCCACCTGTATACTGGACCCGTGTCCCTCTTGGCTGACTGCCAACAGCAGAGAGGTGACACGAGGCTGGATCCAGGCGGTTGTTACCGCCTCTCTTCGGGAGGGACACCTCCCCACCGCGCTTAAGGCAGCGGTGGTGAGGCCCCTCCTGAAGAAACCGTCCTTGGATCCACTGGAAATACAAAAACAGTATTGTAAAAATATTTTAGAGGTTATTCAATAATAATGAAGATTATGATCACCTGATTTCACTTGATTAATATCTATAATACATTTATTTAAACATTGAATTGTATTTGGCGAGGACTTGGTTCATGTCATGTTGACCATATAAAGCTTACAATTAGATATCTAAATGGATTACTGTTCAATAGCAACTTAACTGTTTTCAGGTTATTCATGTTCTTTTATATTGAACAATATAAAGCAGTATAGTAGAAAAGTTAACTAGCATAAGAGACTTTTGGGATGAAAAGTCCTGTTCAAAAGGATCTTCCTGTGTAGCTATAAAAGGGTTTTATTTTTTTCACCATACATTTTGGTTATTTAATTGACATTATTGTTATTTTGACAAGTGATCATCTTCTCTTTTAAAATAATAATAATAATTGACTGAGATCATTTCAGTGAATAGTGCTACATATTCTTTTGAAATATAGCTTACATAACAAAAAATAATCAGAAAGAGGATAACATTATATTAGCCGTGTTTCCTTCTTATCCTTTGCTATATGAGGCCATAACATTTGATTGGTCTCTCTCTCTCTCTCTCTCTCTCCTTCTCCCCCCCTCTCTGATGCAACAGAAACACTGTTCACACAGAATTACCAGTTACTGTCTCAATGTCATCCTGGATTTAATTTTCTAATATTACTTTTATGCTTTGCCTTATGTGCTTTCCTAATTACTTAATTATACCTATATAAGTATCATTTTTATAACTACTATATATCTATATGGGATTTGTAGAAGTAAAATTTGAATGCATTGGCAAAGGAGATAGATATAAGCCAGTGATGTGCGGTGAGCTTCATGGCCGGTAAGGCAAGCGCGAAAGCCTCGCCGAAGCCCTGCCACCGCGTCCGCCATAGAGGGGGACCGGGACCCGCTCTATGGCGGACATGGCACCTGATATAAGCCAGTCCCATACAAAGGGGATGAAGGAAGCTAAAGATGGAACTAGGCTTGATTGTCCCATGCTATCACAAATGTTTGTGAAATCTTGGAGGGCCAAGCTGATTGATCTTGGAAGGCAACTGACTCAGGTCTTATCCTATTGCAGAACCTTAGGTCATAGTTTAAAAAATGATTTTGCACTATTTCCTCTGGAACTTCAGGATAAGGTGGGTTATTCGTTTTCAAAAAATACCTTATCATGCCTTTATCATGTATTCCATCCTTTCAATTCTTTCCCTTTTTTCTATTTTCCTTCCCCACCAGAGATAATGTTTTATCTCTTTTTGAGCCTAAGTGGCACAGTGGTTAGGGTGAAGTACTGCAGGCCACTTCAGCTGACTGTTATCTGCAGTTCAGCGGTTCTAATCTCACCGGCTCAAGGTTGATTCAGCCTTCCATCCTTCCGAGGTAGGTGAAATGAGGACCCGGATTGGTTTTGGGGGCAATATGCTGACTCTGTAAACTGCTGAAAGCCCTATGAAGCGGTATATAAGTCTAACTGCTATTGCTATTGCTATTGTTATTTTGACATAAAACTTTAAAACATCAGAAGGAAAAAAAAACAGGAAAAAACTGGGGTCCTATGTTTTGATTTCCCATCGGAAGGTGAGGTAGTGCAAGGGAAGGACAAGTGCTGACATTGCATGGAAGCATGAAATGAGGATTATGATAAGGCAGACAAGGGCCTTAGTTCTTTCACAGTGATAATTAGTGCATTACTGCAAAGTAGAAGAAAAACAGAGAAAAACAGTTACGTCCGCCTGTCTGTTTTTACCAATCATATGAGTATTAAATCTTTTCCTTGTCTTTTTTTCTAAGAAAATCATCATAATTTTTCTACAGTAAAACAATTGATGAGATTTCTACTAAACTGCATTCTGAAGATAATTTAGATTTGGGGTGATGATATAGTTCAAGGAATGTGACCGTATAATAACACCGGGAACATTTAATCAATCCTGAACTGTTTAAATGGGAGTTCTTCAGCCTTTACACCATTAATAATAAAAAGAGTCTCACATGCAATTACCCCTCCAAACAATATTCACCAGCTGCCAGAAGAATATTTTCCTATTCGGAAAATAAAATTTATATTGCCGTACTCTAAGTTGTTAAGTGACCTTAATGCTAGATTTAGTAACTCTTCCCCAGCCTTTTAAAAAGAGCATAATATACAAACCAGTCCCACTGCTCCGCTATTTGCGAGAGCTGCCATTAGAGAATCCGGTAAGACAGCTGTTATGCTAAAGTCAGGCAAGAAAAGGCACAGAACTGTTCCTGACACAATCTGTGTCTCTATCACATATGCAACTATTCCATTTAATCACTTAATGAGTAGGAAGATTACCGTGAACTTTTTTACTGATCTAATTATATTGTCATAAGTTTCTCTTTTATTAGTAATATTCCAATTCCTATAATATCAAAGTTTAATTGGAGTCTCAGTTCACACTACCTGCAAAACCAGATCTTCTGTTTTTTTTTTAATAAGCCTTTCTTCTGAAATTTTCTATGGAATGTAATAAACTTCAATTAGCCTTTATATTGATTTCCCAATGTTGTTTTACATAGCACAGCTGCAGTCCATTATCGGATGTCACTGGTACAATTTTCTAGCCTGTTATTTTACACTGGTGCTTTTATGCCTTCTTCCATTTGTGTAAGCTTGTTGTACAAGGGTCACAGATGGGTCACAGATGGCTTGCCTGACACAGCAGTTCCACATAAAATACAGTGAAATGATTTTGGATTACCTTTTTTTCTTCAGCACTAGAAGTAATAAGTTTAAAACTAGGACAGAAATTCCACATGACTTGTGACCTTAGTTTCTTTTTCGCCTTAGTCCTGAGCCATTCACTCATAAATAAAAAAAGAAATTTGTTCTTATCTTCACACCACGAGAAATATTATTAGTTCAATTTCTGCATATCTCTGTAGTTTCTGAACACCAAATAAAAGTGATTACACCACAAATATTGTATTTCTTAGATTTCAAATTAGAATTTCATTTTTTTTCAGATGTCTACACAATTTGGAGGTTATGTGGATCTAGCAGTGAAAACTATGGTATATAAAGCCACCTAGCTTTCCTTTCTATGGAGAAAACTCTACTCATGTAGATAGAATGCATGAATGGATTCTTGGCATTTCCTAGCCATTAGGAACTCTATTGCCGATGTGCTGAGATATGTATTCTGAAAAAGTAACACTTAAATGACCTTAGTGCATTATTTATTTATCTTTTTGTATTTATTTGTAAAATGTATTGGCCGCCCATCTTACCATAGGGTAACTCTGGATAGCTTACAGTCATAAAAATATTTGATGAATATACAATTAAAATATAAACAATTGAAATCTGTTGTGGCCCAGCAGGAGCCGTTGGAGCTGCCACCAGACTCCGACAGCGAGGGGCCCTATGAGTTGGCTCTGGTGGATGTGGAGGACCCTGGACAGGGTTCCGACTCTGAGCAGGGTGCAGAGAGGCTGGTTGGCCACCAGGAGGTGCCTGAGCCTTGGACCAGTGGGGAGGAGACAAGGGATTTTGAGCCTTAGGTCAGTAGTGATTTGTTCCTGGATGCCCGGCACCAAAGAGCTAATAGGCGTAAGGAACAGTTGCGCAGTTGCAGGAGGTAATTACACTCAGCTGGTGGTCATTAGGCTCCACTCCAGACTATAAAAGGACTGCTTGTGCACACGGCCTTCTTGCAAAAGTCAATGCAGGAACTAATGTTGGAGAACATTATGGTGAGCTTGGCAGGCTGGATTGCTGCCAGGGCTTATCTGTGCTGGATTGCTGCCCCGGCTTATCTGTGCCGGTTTGCTGCCAAGGACCTGTCTGTCTGTTAATTAACCACCTACACTGTTCCCTCACTGGGCCCCAAACGACTTTACAGAGCCACATCTTTAGGCCCTTATGAAAATATAAGAGGATCAGGGCCAACCTTACATAGGGGCAGTGGTGGGTTGCTCCCAGCATTACTGCTGATTCGGTGCATGTAAAAATTTATGCAATGAAAGTTGTTCTGCACATGCACAGAACTGAAAATCCCCAAAACTGTCCATGCTACTCAGAGGTGGGTTACTCCCAGTTTGGCCTGGTTCAGCTGAACCAGTAGCAGCACTGCGGGACTCTACCTATCCACCCAAACACTTCTGCGCATGTGCAGAAGCATCGTGCTTGCACACACTGGCATGAGCAAACTGGTAATAAAACCTATACAAACTTATCACTGATGCTGTTGCACTCTGCAACAATTGTAGCTTTTGAATGCTCTTCAAGGGTAACCCTATGTAGAGTGCACTACAATGGTCCAACTGTGAGATGAGCAGGGACTGAAAGACTGAGCACAGAGAATTCTGATCGAGACCACAACTGGCACCAAACATAAAGTTGTCCAAATGCTGTCGTAGCTGTGACTGCCACCTGCTCCTCTAGGCATAGGCAGGTGTCATGAGTCCAGGAGAATCCTCAAATTGCAGACTGGATCTTTCTCGTACAGTAGCACCCCATCTGCAGTCAAACCTGATAAAGTCTCAATTCTACAGTTCCATACATAATGCTGTAGATCTCTAAACATGACCATCATCTCTCTCATGCTAGGCAAGTTCATGACTGACCTGATTTATTTCCTTTAGATTCTTTTAATTTAATATAAAAATGAAAGAGGTGATATTTGAAAGGGAGATGAAAAATAACCCTGTATAGTATACTCTTTTTTTGGTAAGAAGGGTAATATACATTTGGCAATGGTTCACTGCTATTTTGTGGGGCTGCACAAGACTTAATCTTGACTTTCCAAATATACTTCTCAAGTTTTCAGAATGAAATGGAAATTCAGAAATAG
This sequence comes from Thamnophis elegans, assembly GCF_009769535.1. NCBI lineage: Eukaryota > Metazoa > Chordata > Lepidosauria > Squamata > Natricidae > Thamnophis > Thamnophis elegans. Next base: position 60,019,099 of record NC_045549.1, read on the forward strand.
AAGACAATAATTGAATTTGCACGGTATTCTAAGCTATTGCTTAATTTGACCAACTTCTGCCGAGTCTGACATAGCGATTGTGGGCAAACAATATTCTGTGCCAGAACCAAACAAAGCCCGATATGATCAAGATGTGAACTAGATAGTAAAAATAGGTAAATTTCAGCCTTGATGCTTTTTAGAGTGTGAAGAATGGCGTTGTTTGTAACTGAGAGCTCTTGGTTCTCACAAAGGAATAATTTTATCAAAGCCCTTGTTTTTGTTTCTCATCACAATACTTTTGGGAGACATAGAAGGGACTTATCATTTTCATTGCATTTTGTAATAACAGAGGTAGCATTGGTGATACTTGTACTCACTGCTGCAATCAGATATGTATTGACTCCTCTGAGTCCCCAGATTCTGTAGGAAGTTAGAACATCACTTTCCTCCTCTCAGTTGATCATAAAATATTCAATCTGTATTATCAGTTGTGGTATTTCATTAAAAAATATATTCAGGTGGTATTGACACTTTGCTATATCTACTGAAACTAATTTTGTTCCTTGAGTGTTCGACCTGATTGGGTTTTAAGTTCTTTTTCCCCATAGTACATATCACACTATATTTCAGTTCTACTCAGTCTCCTTTGTTTATCCTTTACTTTTCTTACGTTGCAGAGTGTGTGACAATTTATCTCTATCCATCCATACAGCCAGTCGGTTATTGTGTCCCAGAAGTAAGTTGCAGAGAATTCAGTGGATTTTTTCTCCCTGCTAATTCTTAGCATTAAACTTTGTAACCAGAAAATACAGCTTACGGGACATATTTCACAACTATTCCTTGGCAAGGGGAGAATGGAGAAGTCTTGGGAAATGATACATAACAAATTTAATTCTACATCATTGATTCATTTCTCACATGTCTTTGAAAAATGCACATTCAGGAGTTTTCATTTCTTTCCCAAACCATTCATTGAAAATTGTAGTGTTGATGCTACAGGGCTTTTGAAAACACGGCTGCTCTATGTGCGAAGAATCCATACATCACACAACTATCAACAAAATGGAGTTATGCTCTAGGTTTGAATTATTAAAGCAATACAAAATTAGGAAAGAAAGTAACCAGGATCTTATATCAGCAATGAGAAATCAATTCTTATATCAGCTCTAGCAAAGATGCCATCATATTCTAATTCATCACAAAACTCCTTTTGCTTAACTTTTGTTAAATACTATCTATCTATCTATCTATCTATCTATCTATCTATCTATCTATCTATCTATCTATCTATCTATCTATCTATCTATCTATCTATCTATCTATCTATCTATCATCTCTACCTACCTACCTACCTACCTACCTACCTACCTACCTACCTACCTATCTATCATCAGTGGTGGGATTCAAATAATTTAACAACTGGTTCTCTGTCCTAATGACCATCTGGGTAGGTGGGGCTCAGTGGTCATGTGACTTGGTGGGTGTGGCCAACTCAAGGTCACTCAGGTCGATGGATGCTTCACCTTAGCTGTTACAATGTAGTAAGGGTTAACCGGAGAGGCAGTTTCTGTAAGCAGGTCAATAAAGATTAGGCTAGGAACAACACTAGAATGTTTCCTTCCTGCATTTCTTACAGGATTAGCCCTGTAAAGTGGGGGAAAACAAAAGGAGATTTCTTCCAACAATCAGTTCTCTGACTACTTAGAAAGTTACCAACCGGTTCTCCTAAATAGGTGCGAACTGGCTGAATCCCACCACTGATATCCCCCTCACTGATAAAGGAGGAGAGCCTGTAGTCTAGTGACTAATACAACTGCCTAATATGTAATACAGCCCAGGTTCGAATCCCAGTGAGGGTATGGCTAGCTGATGAGAGCTAAATAGCTTGAAATAGATATATACTAGTCTCCCTTTATTTATTTATCAGCACAAATGCAACACACACACACACACACACACTGAAACTAGCAAAGACCTGAAGTGAAATGATTACATGCTTTTTACCCTTTACCAGGAAGTTCAAAGAACTTTCTCTCTCTTTTAAAAAAGAGGATTTTAAAACTGGCCCTGTTTCCTTCCGGGGCTGGCCCTACCCCCTTCCTGTCCCCCTCTCCACTTTGAGTGAAAATGTTTGGAGCTGACAGGGGGAACATGAAAAGGAAATAGGCTCTTGCCACTTGTTATGGTTCAGGCCATGATTTATGATTTTTCTTTTTTCATGAATGAAGGTGAATATACATGTCCCAGGATAATGTTGCAGGATCCAATCTCGGTCGGTCACCGGAACCTGAGGTTTTGTTTTCTGAGCTTTCGATCTCATGCTGGAGCCCATCTTCAGGGAACTTTTCTCTGAAGTCCTCTGGTATCGGTGAACGACCGAGATTGCATCCTGCAGGGTTTCCCCCCCCCAATGTTTCTTTCTTCAAATGACAAAGCTATGCTACTGATTTTTAACATTTGGTCAAACACTGAATATAGAATAACAGAGTTGGAAGGAATCTTCTAATCCAACTACTTGCCCAAGCAGGAATCTCTAAACTATTCCAGATAAATTGTCCAACCTCTTTTTAAAAACTCCACTGATGAAGCACCTACAACTCTGGGAGCTAACCTGCTTCAGTAATTTATTGTTCTTACTAACAGGATATTTACCCTACATTCTAGGCTGGATCTCTTTTTGATCTGTTGCTTTTTGTCCTACCCTTAGGTGCTTTGGAGACTAGGTAAACTTTATCTTCTCTGTGATAGCATCTCAAATATTATGCTTCCCAAGTCCTTCTCTGCATTAGACTAGACAAATTCTAAATTTAGGTGGGGGTTTTTTGGGTTGTGAAGTACTCAAATCAACACTTCTTTCTCTTAACCATTCCATGTTTTCCAAGTGTTTAATAATGTTGAAACCATCAAAAGGACTTTAACATATTTTATACAAGACAAAACTCTAGTCCAGGGATGGCGAACCCATGGCGCATGTGCCATGGGTGGCACGTAGCCCCCTCTCTGTGGGAACACAAGCCATCGACCCACCGCACATGAGTGCACACCTACTACCAGTCAGCTGGTCTTCAGGTCTCTGCCATTGGATGTGGGGGGGCGGGGGGCATGCGGGGGGGGACAGAGCACATGTAGGGGGTTGTGAATGCATGCACAGGGTTACACACACATGGGCCACATTGCAGGGGTGCATGCACATTGCATTTGGGGGGGTTCATGTGCACGCGCGCATTTTGGGCAGTCGGTCCGGAAAAGGTTAGCAATCACTACTCTAGTCTGATGCAGTTTCATGCTTAATTCAATAAATCATGGTATTATTCTGCTTATAGGACAATAAAGAAGCATTTGTATTGACTGCTGCAATATTTTGCAGGACTACTGAATAATAAATACATTCTGTAGTAGGAAAATTTAAAATATTTTAAAAGCAAAGAGAAATAAAACCGCAATTTTAATCATGTCTTTTGCACCCAGAACCTGATACGACTTTCTGAGGCTTTTATGCAGGTTTAGGCTTATAAAAAGAATGCTACACAATGGAACAATGGAAAACCTTTGCACACCTGCCAAATATTGCCACTGCCTGATAAGTGCCACTCTGTCGATTAAAAAAAAAACACTTATGAAGTCTGCTTAATCAGGGCACTATTGCATCAAATCTTATAATCCATTCATAGAATAGCTAATCAGATGTATTGTTTGGAGGGCCTGTGTTTTGTGGCTTGATTCTAAAGTCTAGCTGCTGATGTACCATTGTCCATATTACAAGTTGAATTCAAATTCTGATGTGATTTTTAACTTTATAAGCATCTTCCAGGAAAATAGTTCATCAATCCTCCAATAGTCTGATCTTTTTGTGATGGATTAGAAACTGTACAAGTTTGATATACTGCAAAATGATAAAGAGAACAAGCCCTTGGGTTTTAGAGGGAAAAATCAGAATAGCTTAATCAATAGCTATTGCTGGATTTCAGTAATATCATTACTGATTTACCATTGATCCAATAAAATGAAGAATATTATTTATGTGAGAGGATAGCTTGTTATACAGTGTTTCTCAACCTTGCCCACTTGAAGATGTCCGGACTTCAACTCCCACAATTCCCCAACCAGCATTCGCTGGCTGGGGAATTCTGGGAGTTGACGTCCAGACATCTTCAAGTGGCCAAGGTTGAGAAATACTATTGTTATACATTGTATTGGTACTTATGAAAGGAGCAAGTCCTTTTTCTTGGTTAAATTTGCTAATTACTGGGACTAAGTATGAATAGGTGTCCTTAAGTAAATATATTCTTTTGAAGTTGCAAGGCTGATAATAGTGCAAAATAGGCGAAAGAAAAAACACTATACACAGTTTTGCTTTAAGAGCTATGTTGTCATTAAGTAAACAATTTTTAGCATAATTGCCATGAATATTTCTTTTCTGCGAGATAATAGATATGCAAAGTTAGGATAATGGTGCTTTTTGCTTCTTTTTAGAAGTACAAATAGATATTTAATGGAGTTTTGTGACTTGGCTGCTAAGCAATTGCTTAAATCAGAACTCTTAATCAATAGAATTATGTAGATATAACTTGCAGTAAAAGCCAACCATCAGCACAAAATCTGTCTCTCTAAACCTGCTCACTTAATAGGAATGAAATTCAGGAAGTTATTCCAAAAGTAAATCAGTCTTGCAACAACAAATAATACCTTACTACTTGGAGTTTTGCCAATTTAGCTCCTTTAAAGTCAGTAATCACAGTTCAATGTGTTCCAAAATAGAAATTGAAGTGAATCTAATTCTATATGCTAGTGCTTTAAAAGTCTAATATAGTCAAGATAATCTTACAACTGTTTTACAAGGGGTAGATTGCATCTTAACCATGTAAACATATTTAAAATTTGTCAGTACTGTCCATTATAATGCAAAAAAAGATTTTCATCAAATATTTTCAAAAGGGATGTAATATTCTGTCATAATATAACTTAGAAGCACAAACATTTACCAATCTTAATTGATTATAATTTATAGTATCTTTAATAGACAACAATAAAAATTTAAAAATAAGAGTTATTTGCCATTATATCTAGTGAAAACTAATGAAAATTTGAAGAAAAAGCTTTACTTCTCCATCTCTGCGCCTGAGACGGAACAATATAAATTCTTGTTTCTGTTAGTCTCAAATTTTTGTTCCTCAAATAGAATTATTTGGAAATTGTCCATTTTCTGATCATGAACGTCATGATAGGATGTGAAAAATTCCTCTTATGTTATTTTGGCAAGTACTTCATTTCAAAGAAACATCTCAAAATCAATCAATATTGCATCCATTTAAATATTAAAGACTATAGCTCCAGCAGAGACTAACTGAAGTGCAGTTTCACTGTACATTGCAAGAACATAGTAATATAGTATGGTAATTTCCTTTTCTTTAATATATTTCATCAAGTAATTATGTTTAATTTCAAGCCTGCCCATCTCCAAAAAGCAAAAACCACACAATAGCAATCTCAAAAAAAATATGACAGAAGGCTCCATAGAAATCCTAATCCCACACCTGAGAAGAGAGACACATCTTTAAAGATTTACAGGATATTTGAAAGATCTCTCTCTCTCTCTCTCTCTCTCTCCCTCCCTCCCTCCCCCCCCCCTCTCTCTCTCTCTCTCACACACACACACACACAGAGAGAAAGAGAGAGAAGACAGACAGATAGATACCATACAAGAGAGCAGATGTTTCCACAATCCACTAAATGGAATTCAACTGAAGAGACCCAGAGTGCACCCACTTTGCCTAAACATTTTGGGAATAGGCAAACCTGCAAATAACCGAGCCCTATGCCAGGAAGGAAGGTCTTTATTGGTGGTGACCAGCATCTTCAATTGCACCTGGAAAACAATGCAACTCATGAAGCAGTGATGAATGAAGGATACAATAAGAGATTCCTGTTGTTTCCCATGCAGCTGCATTTTGGATCAGTTGTGACTTAGTCTTCAAGTTAGTCTGCTCTGGAGAAAGTGCATTACAATAATCTAATCATGAGGTGACTAAGGCAAAGGACCTCCTGTCCAGAGAAGCCATCTGCTTTTTGAACAGTAGCTGGCAGTTCAGGAGAATCCCCAAATTGTCCACTAGTCTCAAATGGAGAAGTGGGACCAGCCTCCAGATTCTGAGTCAGCACACCAGTGGTGGGGTTCAGCAAGTTCGCACCAGTTCGGGAGAACCAGTTGTTGTCTTTCTGAGCAGTTTGATGAACTGGCTGTTGTAAGAAAACATTAGGACAGAGAACCGGTTGTTAAATTATTTGAATCCCACCACTGCAGCACACTAACAGCTTCACTTGCACAGTCTTAGTTTGTTCAGCATAACTAATGACATCCACCCAAACTGACAGATGATTTCACCCAGTGATTTATTAGATACACAGGAAAATTAAAGCATTCATCTTTGAGACGTCAAAGATGAGGGTTCACAGGTGAATCTCATTCCTCCAGACTACTGTGACTGGCACTAACTGCTGAGGACCGAGGAGAACTATTGTGGCACAGTGCCTTCCCACCCGGGCTATTGCAGTACTGCAGCTACTGCTGAGCAGAAAGATACCATGGTGTTGAAAGCCACTGAGAGATCAAGAGCACCTCTTGGATGAACCACCCAATCCCAGTTCAAAGATGATCAACAAATGTAACCATTCCTATAGCCTCACTCTCTAGATCAGGGGTATCACACATCATCATGGCAGCATCATGTGACATATCTGGAATCTTTCCCCTCTTAACTAAGATGGGCGTAAGTGTGACCATGCATCTGGCCCGCGGGCCAGGAGTTTGATGGCTCTAGATCTACTAGGATTCTGATTAGAGAGAGTTGAGTTTTAGGCATTATGCTGTAGATGTTTCATCCAGGATTCTACTGCAAATGTTAACAAAATAAAGGAAAAAAAGTTGCATAATAAAGAATGAAATACAACTTTGATTATGTATATGTCTCATTGTTAAGGACAAAAGAATTGCAGTTAGAGATGTTTTGAAATGTCTCCTGTGAAACTGTTACAAATTTGAATAGAGCTGCATTCATTACTTTACAGAACTTCTAATGTTAATATTCTCCCTGCAGGAGAAATGTTGACCTAAAGAAGACTGTTTTTGTATGTTCTGGAAAGTAATCTCTGGAGACAAATTTGCAAGCTGATGAGCTCTGAATATTCTCATGGCAGAAGAGAGACATTACTTCAATAAAAGTAAGAAAACATCGTAATATTGTACATACAAATGGGGAAAACTAGATTCTAAATTTGCATTTTATTAAAGTGATTCACAGCACACAAGCTATACAATTGTGAAGATTATAGAAATATAGTTATTTATGGTCTAGTTGGCTTTATATATCAGAGAAATACTACAATAGTAGCAAATGAATATGATACTCTTGACATTTTATTCTCTCATATTTCATATTTATTAGGGCATACATTTTGCAAGAGAGATAATAAATGTTTTCTTTCCCTAGTCAGCAACAATGCTTTATTTTTGTTCTCAACAACTATGCTTACCATAAAAATAGGAGAAACTCCTAATATGTTCTGTTAAGGTCAGTATGAATAAGTCATGCACCGTGGGCTGAATTTATTTAAGTACTCAACAGCTGCTTCAAGAATTCTTTGGAGGAGAAGTTGTGTCAAACTGCTTACAAACTTCGATTCTTAGGAAGGCACATCAAGAACTGCATAAAAGCAAGTGCAGCACAATAGAAATGGACAAATGAAGCTTATAGCCATTCCTCTCAAACACATGCAGTCTGCCCTTGAAACAATAGGCTGGGATTATTTTTCTTTGGAAAAAAAACATTAGAAAGCTGATCTGCCACACTTGTAGATTATCATGCATATGAAAAGAGCAAGGATCCTAATTGCCTTCACTAAAAGCTGAAATACTTAGATTTTCTTTGCCCTTTTTGCCCCTTCCTGAGAACTGGATAGTTATTCTGTAAATGAATTCAGAACATTGGAAGAAAATAATACATATCACAAGCACAGATAAGAATCTTGTTTCAGGGCATGCTGGGACTCTTTGGAAACCCATAGAGCTATCTAGTTTCTCTGTATCAATATTTCTCAACCTTGGCGATTTTAAGATGGGTTGATCCCAGAATTTTCCAGGGTTGAGAAACAATGTTCTTTAGACAAGCATATACCCCATTAAATATTGGAATTAAGGTCATTATAAAATTTCATAAAATTAGATTTTATTTTTGATGTGTGTAAAGCACCAAAGTAGAAACCAAGAGACTGTGATTCTAGTTCTGCCTTAGACACAAAAAGAAGAAGGAGAAGGAGAAGGAGAAGAAGGGGAAGGAGGTGGAGGAGGTAGAGGAGGAGGAAACTTGTATGATAAAACACATTTTTTTGTGTTAGGGAACCCTTTTATACTTCATCTGATAAGGAGTTTCAAATGCTTTGGGTGAATCAATTACATTAAAAAAAATAAAAGTAGAAGCTTATTTTATTTATTTAATGATTTCCACCATTAATAAATATGCTCATCAGATAATCAATATTAAGTTTGGAGTAATTCACAGAGATGTATGTGCTAAACATAATGGTAATGGATAAATTGATGACAATCAAGATAGAGTCATTGTAGGCTCCTCGCCTACTTTCTTCCCTCTTTGCCTTCAATAACTCATTTACCATTTAGTCAAAACCAGAAAAAGCAGCTTGGATGAACTCTTGTGATATTCATCTTATCTGTTAACACTCAATATATACAGTTAGAATAGGGTGGAGGGATAGGTTAATGAGCTCTAACATCTATGCTAGTGATGCATATCAGGGATAGCATACTAGAAAATCCTCCTGAAATATCATTTTCATTTAATGCTAGAATTATGCACAAAAAATTACATCTCGTCTTTAAAAAAAGAAAAAGAGCACAGTTGAGTAATTTGCCTCTATGTGGAGTTGCTTCTGTGTGCCCATTTCTGTGAGCATAATAATGATAGAAACAGAATTTTTCATTTGTATTAGGTACTTGCTATACTCTTGGAGATCCTTAATTTATCACTGCATGAGTTGTCCTGAAGAAAAACAATAAGCGAAAGCAGCCTGATTGCAGCAGGAGGCATACTTCCTTTTTCACATCCCTGCCACATTGTGGCCTGCCATTTCCGATTCATTAGAAAGGCCAAAATGCAATGACAGTTACAAATGCAAGTTTGCAGAGTTTGATAAAGTTTTTTTTTTTAATGTCTGGAGACCAATAAAAACTCCCGGTAGAGGTAAGAATGTGCCAGTTGCTTGCTCGGCTACTTCCATCCTTCCCTCTTTGCCTTCAATAAAAGCTCTAATTTGAAGTGATCTTAGAAAATATACCTTTTTAAATTTGATTTTCAAGCTGTTATTTGAAAACTGTTCATACATTTTACATATTGAAAATATTGAATTCACCAGGTTTGTTGGCTTAACAGGTTTGAGCACATTTAAATATTGTTAAAATGAGGAAACATAAAATTATAGTAACAGTTATAGGAGTTCTCCAACCTGGCAGATATGGCCTTAAAAGTGTGAAATAACTTGCATTTAGTTATGGAGTTGTAAGAAGAAGCAAAGAGAAAGAAAGGTAACATAGGAATCAGTATTTCCTTTTTACTTACTTTTTAAAATGGAATATACAGGTTGTCCTTGAATTACAAAAGTTCATTTAGTGGGCATTCAAAGTTACAACAGGTTGTGTGAAATCCAGAAAGAAAGATCACCCTCAGATATGGATATTCCATCAGTGGCATCTCCCTTTATCCTAGGGAGATTCCTGACTCTCCATGGAGCCAGTGAGGGGCTAAAGAGTGGGGGGAAGATTAGAGGACTTTTAATTTCTGTTATCTATTAGATATAGCACATCCTACAGTTATTACAATGATAATCACACAGTAGGCAGTAATACTTTATCTAACCATAATAAACATGAAGCTTAATTTTATTTGAAATCTGAAAAGAGATAGACTCAAAGGAACAAGATTTCATTATAATCTTAAATCAAATTCCTTGATGGATTTTTTTTAAAGTCTATCATGCCAAGGCTAGTCATTGATTTCTATGAGTAGAAGTTCATATTTCCTTAATAGAGGTCCACAGAAATATATTTCCTAAGCATAGGAAAGCATAGTAAAATAAGAACCTAAGTTTGTTGATATGTCCATCTTCTTACTCCCCTTGAAGTGCTGCAGCATAACACCCAGTGGTGGGTTTCAAAAATTGTTGGAACCTACTCTGTGGGTGTGGCCTCCTTTGTGGGAGTGGCTTGCCACCCATGTGACTGAATGGGAGTGGCTTGCCATCCATGTGACCAGATATGAAATTATGAATTAATACTTAGGTCGGTCCAAGTAGCTATTCAGAAACTCTGGCATTGAAGCATGCAAGTCTTAAAGCTGTCAAGTTACAAGATCCTTGCCAGTGGTGGGTTTCTAAATTTTTTGGAACCTCTTCTGTAGGTGTGGCCTGCTTTCCGGGTCCACTGGTGGAACCTCTTCTAACCGGTTCGGTAGATTTGACGAACCGGTTTTACCGAATAGGTGCAAACTGGTAGGAACCCACCTCTGATAACACCCAACTCAAATTTCTGGATTTAGCTTTCTATCTCCACTTTCAAGCAGAATAACGATTAAATTCCTCTCCCTTATTTAAAACAGAGCATCGATGTCAAGGATTAATGGGAAGAGCAATGAGGAAGATGCAGAAAACTTAGGTAAAGCAGTATTGTTTTATTACTGCAATAAAAAGAACAAACCTAGGCATTTGTGAATAGTGCTGACACACAAGTTACAGGAAGTCCAATTTCGTTGTATTTAAGTACAATGACAATAAAGATTATACTTATACTTATTTCATGGAAGGGCAGCTTTGCTTATCCATGCAATGTTTGGATTTACTAATCTATATTCAGGTGCTTCTGTCTTACATTTTATTACAGCAGTAATCGGTAAACAAATAACATTCTTCACTTTCCTGACCTGAGTCCCTGTCTACTCAAAGGTGCACATAAAAATGTCATGGAACTAAATCTGTATTTTACGACAAAAATTTAAATAAGAATGCATTCTAACTCATTAACACAAATCCTCCAAACTTCAAACATTGCCTGCATTTTGCATCACTGGACCAACAGCCTGTTCTGTAATTAACAGATTATAGTGAGGAGAAAAGTATTTTTTAAAATCCTAACCTGTTCTGTCCCCCCTTCTACGCTCGTTAACAGACGACAGGGAAGAACTTTATCAGCTCTCGGCTCAGACTGGCTGCAAGCCCAAAAATAAACATAAATCAAGTCTCTGACCAGAAGATAACAGAATACAAAACAAAACTCTTGCAAAACAATTCACTTCTCCAAGTGTCTTCTTGAATCAGGTTACATAAAGCAAATCACTTCTCCAAGTGTCTCTCACAAACAAACCATAACCGATGAATGATGAACGAATGAATGAACATTGACTCCTGCAACCAGGGCATGGCACCATCCATCCTTTTATCACCAGAAGACGCCACTAATGAGCCACAGCTGCACTGTTAATCTTGCATTCCGAAAAGACTCACAGGAGACGTCTGCTGAGTCACAACAGGTTGATGGAAGCAGTAAAGCCTTCTTTGAGAGTAATACGAGAGAGAATGGAAGAATGGTAAAATTTGCTATAGTCTTCAGCTTACAGGACAAACTAGAAATTTTCATTCGTGGGAAACCATCTACACAGTAACCCCATAGGGAATGCTGAAAAACTTCCCTGCATGGCACAGGGATATCTGTCAAAATATCAGCAGTAAAAAAAAAATGTGTGTGTGACTTTGGTAATGAAATATTAGTGAATCCTTCATAACAAGAGCATCTTTTTCCAAGATATATTTATAGCTGCACTTTTACCTCTGAAACAAATTTGGTAATATGTCTGAGATTTTCTATTGCATTTGTTTGCATGTTTGTGTCACATTAAAAAAAACATTTATACAGATGATTGTAAGCTTAAACAAGCTTATGAAATAAAACAAGCTTAAACAAGTTTATGGAATAATGTAACTTTATAACCAAATCTATTGAAATTATTACTTATTCATTAAGCATGAATTTTTATGATCAAGTTATCATGCGGCTTTTCGTATTACCCCACTTTTGTGATTATGATCTGGTAATAAAAACACAAGATAATCTGTCGTCAACCATAGAGGATACAATTCAATTTAAGGAGAGTATGGTTTACTGTTTACAGTAGTAAGCAATTTACCAAATGTTCAGCTTTATAATTTATTTGTAAATATGTCTTTTTAGGAGACTTCCTAGAGGTACAGCATCTCATGTTTGTTATGGTCCTGAGTAGTAGTAATAGTAGGTGGTTGATGCTTAATAACTAGTTATAACAAGCTAACAAATTGGCACTGTTTGAAAATAATGACTGCATATGAAATGGAAAGCTATTCTGTATATTAATGAATCTACAGAATTCATTAGAAAACTTCTGTCAGGATCTTAGTAAATGAATCTAGATTAACTTTGAAAGCAATAATTGTAGGACATATTGCTTAGTTCTGTCTGTACATATCAGGGAAACGTATAGTATCCTTTCTGGCTGAGACAAATATGTACTATGATAAATCAATTGATTTCAAACAAAAAGAAACAAGAGTTCCTTTCCTTGAATAATGTGACTTTCTTGTGTCCATTCAAATTCCTGTGTTTTAAATTTTAAACACTTTAAATAATGGCACATTGTGAAGATACAATTCTTAGTAACACTGAAAGTGTTTTGTATATTTTGTCCATATGCTACAATTGAATGCATTCCTATTTAAAAGCCACATGGAACCACAAGGTGAGATCATCCAGTGACATGGGATGAGTCCGTATGCTAATGATACCCAGTTTAACATCTTTGTCTTGTGATAACTAAGGGATGCTGTAAAAATTCTGTCTGAGTATCTGAAGGCTGTTCGGATGAGGAAGAACAGCTCTACCCTACCAAGTCAAGAGTGGCTGTATTCTTAGAGTCCTCTGCATCCAGAGTTTCTCCACGGTTGGCTCTGGATGGGATTGCACTGCCCCAAACAAAATTGGTGCACAATTTGGTTTTTCTCCTGGACTTACAGCTCCTCTTAGAAGAGCAGATGGCAGTTACAGAAGACTAATATACAAGGTTTTTGTGTGTGCCAACTTGCACCTAGATTGACAAGTACTACTCATGGTCAGATATGCCTCAGTAACTCCAAAGTTTATTATTGCAAAGCCCTCTATGGGGGCTACCCTGAAGACCCTCCAGATGCAGCAGCATGGCCTATTATGGGTGCATTTTAGTATGGCCCTGTTGCACCACTCTTAGCAATAGCAGTTAGACTTCTATACCGCTTCATAGGGCTTTCAGCCGTCTCTAAGCAGTTTACAGAGTCAGCATATCGCCCCCACAGTCTGGGTCCTCATTTCACCCACCTCGGAAGGATGGAAGGCTGAGTCAACCTTAAGCTGGTGAGATTAGAACCGCTGAACTGCAGATAACAGCCAGCTGAAGTGGCCTGCAGTACTGCACCCTAACCACTGCGCCACCTCGGCTCTTTTGTGAGCTGCACTGGTGCCCAGAGTGTTTTAGTGTGGAAGGTATTTGTCTCTTATAAAGTCCTCTCTCTCTATTTAAGGAATACTTTTCTCCAGTTGTTTCTACCTATAAGACATGAAGGGTACTCTCTAGATGTTTCAGTAAAAAAATGTCATCTTATGGGCCCCCAGAAGCGTGCCTTTTCCATAGGAGTGCCTGCATTTGGAATGCTGTACCTCCAAGATTAGTGTGATCCATATGCTGATGGACTTTTGTAAACCACTGAAGACTTGGACATGCTCCAAGGCCTGGAGAACAGACATCTAGATGGGTTGTCAAGAGAGCTTTGTCAATTGTTTTGTCTGAGTTTATTCTTGTTGACTATTGTAGGATTTTACCATTTGCTAATACTTTTTTCATTTTATTAACATGTTGTTAGCTACCCAGAAGTGCAATTATAAGATGGGTGACCATATAATTCAATTTAAGAAATAAATTCTAGGAACATTATAATTATGGAAAACATTTTTACAATATGGTTATAAAACAGATTGTCAGGCTTTCCTAATGCCAGCAGACAATAGCTGAAACCTGAAGAATGATGGAAGGACACAGCCACAAAAATCCCAGATACTCAACTGTCTGGGAACTATCTATATTGACTGTGGGCCAGGGGTTACCCACCTCTTCTTCAACATGTCATGATTTGGGAACATGAAATATGTCTTGAGATTAATATCAGTCTCAAGGTTTTATGTTGGAAAAACAGCATATATCAGAGACATTATACTACGTTGAAATATCATGCCAACCAAGGGTTTTTTATTACATTGTCTCTCTTCTATATTTACAGAGCTTTATAAAAGTTCCAGAAACTAAATTCATAAATATTGTGTTTTGGGAATATTCTTTAAAAACAGTGGAAGTCTGTAATACTGTAATACTATTTTCAATTAATTTATCATTCTATAATATAGGAATCTTTGAATTTTCTGACTTCTGCAAAGGCAATCAGATACCTATTTGAAAAGGTGTGGTGAAGTGGAACTAGAACAGACACATTCAGTAGCAAGGTGAAGTTCCTATACAAATTCCAATTCTCACAAAACGAATAATTATTTGGAGGCATGAGTGGGCCAAGATATCATCTTTTATTTTAGAATACTTGACCAGCTCTATCAAAATCCCCATAAAGGAACACCACATTTAAGATGGGATCCCAAGAGTGTGTACTGATAGAGTGTTTCAGAAGGTTTAAATAAAATCAGATATCTTGATTGCAGTCCTTCAACAATGCAAACTAAGTACAGTATAACAACCTGTACAGAAGCTATTATGATCTGTGTTTTCCTCCTTTGGTGGATATGTAAGAAGTGACTGGAATCAAATATGTAATTAGAGAATTCTCAAAATAAATATACAATTGGTATATCCCAGATGGGAGTGGTTGCATGACAAGATGTGAATGATAGGGAGGCATGGTGTGAGAGACCTGAGGCTTGAGGTTGTTGCTGCTCCAGAAGGCATCCTGAATGTGTCCACTGGTGGAATATTATTAACAACATGCTGTGTTGGCCTGATTCATTCCTTGAACTGACAAAAGTTGTGCATTTGCAGTCCAAATAATTCAAAGCTTAACAAATGCACATGTTTCAATCCATGCATTCTATTTATAATGCTAGTGTCACCACTCCTCCATTGAATAATTAGGAAAGAAAACCACGAGACTCCATTGATAGAAATCAAGTGTACTTTTACTAATTATAAATGATTAGAAGCGTAGCAAAGCGAAAGACTGATTATTTAGGCGTGAAAGCAAATGATATATAGAATAACCCATTCCCCTCCCCTTGGCATCCCAGTTACAGTCCAATCATAATTCTCCCAAGTGTCAGGTGTGAGATAACTTTGAAAGGCATCACCCAGATGGAATGTCGCTGCCGTTGGCCTTGGCGGGAAACCTCTCCGCATGCGCAGCAAACTCCAGGATCTTCCTCCAGCACAATTAGTATTCCCCTCCCAAATACCATGCCCCCCCTCCCCGTCTCAATGGCAGCCGAAGCAGCAGCAAAGCAGAGGCTGACAGCTAAAATGTTATCTGGAAATATACCACATCTTACAAGCCTAACTTTCCTCTTACAATATGGTAGCTGAGTGTATTAAGATTTGCAGGTTGATTGTTCCAAGCAAAATCCACAGCTCCAGAAGTGTACATGCATGGTGTGGTTCCAATCTTGACAGCAATCTGTACTTCCTTTAAATGCCAAGAGAACCTTACTCCACTGTTTGTTTTACAGTTTGAATTACAGTTATTTGCAATTCAAGTAACAGAATCTTGTAGCAACTGGTGAACAACAAGAGACTGAAAGGAAAGGCATGATACAGGGATGGAGAAAAACCTAAAATATAACAGAAATGTGCAACTTATGCTTCTCTTAACCAATAATGCAACACATGCTGTATTCAGAAACTCCAGATGCAATAGAAAATGTGAAATAACACCCTAAGCTTATGATTAAATGATTTCTTAACAGCTTTAATATGATGAGAAAGACACTCCACTAACCCTGCTATCTAAAACTAGCAGATGCTCCTCAGGCAATTCCATTAAAAAAAAAAACTGTTTTGGAGACAGAATTTTTAAAAAAAATCCATGCTCGTGAAACAGGCAAATTAACAGTTCTTTATTTGGTGATTTGTTATTATGAATCAGTTTACTTTTTCTCACTTGGGAGATCAGCAAGAGCAATTTTAATTCTTCTATCTCTTATACTCCCTGTTTTCTTGTGTACCTTATGATTATAAGTCCATCAGCAATGGAGAAAGTTAGATTTCCTCTTCTTTGCATTGGGAAGCATTACGTATTTATTAAACATAGCCTGAATGAAAGAATGCCTGCAATTGGAAGGGGAAATTGAATTAAGTTGTTTTGATGACAGGATGTCCAACCTGCCTGGCCAATGGCAGAGAGAAATTGACACATTTATTACCAGCATTGTGAACTATATCAGCTGGATTGTAATCAGGAAAACAGGACTCAGTTTGAGCATAAACATAAAGGAGCAATCTATTAACACAATAACTGACTGTTATTGGAGTTTAGAAAGCATGGCAGGATGACCTGCACTCTTCTCGGTGTCCTTTTAAAGATGCATTCCTGTTGTGGCCTGGCAGGAGCCATTGGAACTGCCACGAGACTCTGACAGTGAGGGGTCTTATGAGTCGGCCTGGAGAAGGTGGAGGACCCTGGACAGGGTTCCGACTCTGAGCAGGGCGCAGAGAGACTGGTTGGCCACCAAGTGGCGCCTGAGCCTTGGATCAGTGGGGAGGAGACAAGAGTGAGTGATCCAGAAACCACCTGTGAGTTGTTCCGGGATGCACGCCGTCAAAGGGCTACTCAGCATCAAGAACAACTACGTAATTACAGGAGGTAATTATGCTCAGCTGATGCTCATTAAGATCCTCTCCTGATTATAAAAGAGACTGCTTGTGCCACGCCCTTCTTGCAGAAATCAACATTAAGGACTAACGAGAAACAAACTTGGCAGGCTGGATTGCTGCCAGAGTTTGTAGGACTTGCTGTCAGAGTGCTTATATCTTTGTTTATGTGGCTTTCAGCCAAAGAGAGTCTGGACTGATTAAAAAACATTCTCATTTACGTTTGTTTTCGGCTTTCGTTCCTGGACGGAGAAGGGGGGTTAGAACACATCCCACAGTTTTTTCTTGTAAAAAATGCCAGCTTAGAAAAATGGGTTTGCACTTACGACCATTGTGTTCAGTTAATGACTGTGGATTCACCTGATGACCACCACAAAAAAAATTAGGTCCAATCATGCGGGTGCCTTGAAAACCACAACAATTTACAACCAGAAATCTGGTCCCGATTGGGATCGTAAATTGAGCCCTATCTATATTATTTTTATAATAAATATTTATTTGTATATATAGTAAATAATACCTTTATTATTTCTACTCTACACTGCCCCAATTGGATGAACTTTTTTTAACTGGAGAGAAAAAAAGGAGAGATATTATTTCTTTAGTGTATGGCGATGGTACATTTAGCCAGGAAAGTACAGAATTAGTACAAAGTAGTTATTTGGCTGCCAAAGAGTGGTAATCCATTTAGTTCACACCTGCACACTTATCTAGGATGCTCTACAGGTGGCAAACTCTGCCCCAGAAAGATGAGCGACATCCTGCAGTGTGATCCAGGTCCTTCTCTTACTACTAATGTTGCCTCGCAGTCGGGCATCATATCCTACCAGGTTCAGCACCAGCAGGGGTCTGAGTGTCTGCATGAAATGCCTCCATGTTTCCCACCAAAGTGATACCTATTTATTTACTTGCATATAACATGCTTTCAAACTGCTAGGTGGTAAGAAGCTGAGGCAAGTGATGGGAGCATTCTCTGCCACAGTACCACACGGTTCTAGGACTTGAACCGTTGGAGCAAGCACCATCTTCAGCACCTTTAAGCCCCTGAGCCTCAACAAAGGAGAGAAAAATAAAGGAGCATGAATGAAAGAGAACTATATGTTTGAATAACATTTAATTTTCAGAATTATAGCAAAATATCATCCAGATTAATGAAGTGATTTGAGCCCCTTCAATTTTTTAATTTGGAAAGTATTTTCTAATTTAGGGTATTTAGAATACCCTAACAAAATATTTCATTGTTTTTTCTAGCTTTGTCTACCTTGGCCATTTGGTGCAAACCAGAGTGGCTTGAGCCATTTATTCACTGGTTGATTGTGTAGTAACTACTGCTACTATGTCCACACTTGCTGAACCTCTTAAGCTACTTTCTACTGCTGCCATCATCATCACCTTCTTTAACCCATTACCAGTTTCTTTATCCCACTAACACCAATCCTTCTTTCTCCCATTGCACTCTGTGGAGTTATAGTGTCTCATTTTATTTGACGTAATTGTTGGCATAGATGTTTTCTGCTAATATAGCTGGCACCTAGTGAGACTTTTCTACTAATCCTTTTGGGTCTTCCCTTCACTGGCTGCTTGGTATTTCACAAGGAGGGAGATTAATTATTTTTCTCTCCCTTCTGACTTCTTCTGGGTGCTCTCCTCTGCACTTTTTATAGAGTCTCAACATCTTTTTTATAGTGTGGTGACCAAAACTGGATTGGTACTCTAGGTATAGTCTTACTCAGAGGTGACTTCCTCCTGGTATGGTCCGGTAAAACAGGAGAGGTAGTGAAAAATCTGGCATACCGGATAGGACCGGTAGTAATAATGGTGGCCTGGCCACACCCCCAAACCTGTTCTCTTGCCAGAAGCTTTGTCAGAAGCATTTTTTAAAAAAAGTTTTTTTCTCTGCCGGTTCAGGCAAGGGAAAAAAAGCTTTAAAAATAAAAGAGAGAGAGAGAGAGATGGAGGGAGAGAGGGACGAAGGTAAGGGAGAAAGAAAGAGAAAGAAAAGCAAGCAAACAAACTCACTTTTCAGCCAGGAGATTCAGCAAAGGAGAAAAACAAATACTGTCGCTTTAAATCGGAACTGAGCATGCCTGGCTGTGAAATTCTGGGAGTTGAAGTCCACAAGTCTTAAAGCTGCAAACTTTGAAGAGTCCTGCTTTAAACTGAAAATCTGTTTGGAAGGAGGTTTGCAAAATGATGTTCAGCAGTTTGTTTCTGAGTCAGCTGATCAACAAACTGGATAAAAGGAAGGATTCTTATATGGGTCTATGTTTTTGAAGTTTTGGGGTTTGTGCAATATGGGCTTTGTGTTTGGATGATTCCCTGCTTGTGTGAATAAATGGAGCCAAACTTTCTATAGGCTCATTATCTCATTATCTCTATCTGGCAGGAATGTGGAATGAGCCTCAAGCAGGTTTCTTTGTTAGCAGCTTGATTTTTCCCTTTCTGGGAGTAACATTTTATTTGGGGGGGGGTTGCTTCCCACACAGAGAAGGCAGAAAGAAAGAAAGAAAGAAAGAAGGAAGGAAGGAAGGAAGGAAGGAAAGAAAGAAAGAAAGAAAGAGAAAGAAAAACAGCACAGCAATTTAGAGCTAGAAGAGTACTCAGAGGTCATCTAGTCCAATGCCCTGCTGCAGCATTGCCTATTTTGGTGCCTCTAACAGAGAGGAAAGGAGAAGGCGTTTATTAGGACAAGGCTGCCATGCAGAGGAAGGCAGAAATAGTTCTTGACTTATGCCTACAATTGAGCCCAAAATTTTCATTGCTAAGCAAGAACTTTGTTAAGTGAGGTTCACGACATTTTACCCAATCCATGACATCTCCTGCTGAGTGACATCAAGTTGGCCACGCCCACCCAGTCACATAACCACCAAACCACACCCACAAAATAGGCCACACCCACATAATAAGTAGTAAAAAGTTTTGAAACCCACCCCTGGTCTTACTAGGCCTTTATAAAGTGGCATTAGTACCTCATTTGACCTTGATTGTATACCTCTGTTAATGCAATTTAGGATTGCATTGTCTTTATTTATTTATTAATGCAGTGGCATTACTGTTAAATTAATCTCTTCTCCAGAGTAGACCCTGCATAACCTTTTGGAAGATGCATGAGAGAGGAAAAGAATATGATGTATTTTACTTCATAACCATCCTCTCACAGGGTGCTACTATTGCATTGTTATATTTCTTGCTATAAACCTCTTTTTTATCCAGGAATTTCTGATTCTTGTGTGAATAGTTCACACATTTACTTTCCCCCCATTTTCTGTCATCCATTTCAATGTCTGTGTTTTGTATAAGTTTGTATAAGTTTTGTATAAGTATTATTGTGGCTTTTAAAATTGAGTATTAAATGAAGATGTTTTAGGGAAAGTGGTACATATTTTAAATCAACATGGCTAGGGAATTAACTCTTATTTTTTAAAAAATCTTGTTTTTTCTTCCTTTCCTTGTATTGATGTAATGAATAATTAAGATCTCCCTTTGCAATGTTCCTTTGGAGGTCATTTTAGAATTAAGTTGAACTAAAAATAAAATTATTCTAAAAATAATGTTTCAGACATGCTGGACAGGGATGAATTTTGAGACATTTATAATTATAGTTTGCTTAACAATAGCAGTATAGCTTTTGAAAATATATATATTTTGGAGAAGAGATGTCAAAATTGTAATTTATCCTTTTCCCAAGTTATAAGCAGCTGTTAAATATATATATAAAACACTTTTTCTGCATTCAACACTAGTTCGCAACTGGTGGATCATTTAGGATTTTCACAATTAAAAAGCTACCCAGAGGTATTTATACCCAGTTGAACATAAAAACACCTTCACTTATTTTGAAGCTGCTAAATTTGCATTGAAATAATATTTATTCATTCAATGTTTATCAGTTGAATGAGAGAGATATTTTACAATACTAGAGTACACTCCTGAGGGATATCATAGGATTTCCTATTTTTCTCTAATGCCAATATCTAGAAACCAATCATTTGGGAATGTACAATTCATCCGTGATCTAGTCAAGCTGTAGACATTCTACAAAACCCTTTATATTATTAAACTTTTGAAAAATTACAATTACAAAAGTGAGACAGAAGTTTAAAAGTTTGCCAACTAAATTAACAAAAGTGAAGGGAGTCTGAATACTTTCAGAATGCACCCTATGCATATGCATACATATACATATAGTCAGTTCCCTCTCATGCATCCATCTTTAAATTTAATGATACATAGAGAGCAACATTAGATAACTACCTTTTAACATTCTTTCAATTCAATTTTTAAATTAATTGAATCAATGGTACCATATTCTCGCTTTTTACGACCCTGCAATCCTGTAATTCGGGCAGCATACCTAGACAAGCTGAGAGAATTGTATTCTGCTTCTTTGTCTGATCTGGGCTTAGCTGATTAGATTAGATTAGATTAGATTAGATTAGAATAGAATAGAATAGAATAGAATAGAATAGAATAGAATAGAATAACAGAGTTGAATGAGGTCTTCTAGTCCAACCCTCTGTTTAGGCAGGAAACCCTACACCACTTCAGACAAATGGTTATCTAACATCTTAAAGACTTCCACTGATTAATTGTTATAACTGTCAGGAAATTTCTTAGTTCTAAGTTGCTTCTCTCCTTGATTAGTTTCCACCAATTGCTTCTTGTCCTACCCTCAGGTGCTTTGGAGAATAGCTTGACTCCCTCTTCTTTGTGGCAACTCCTGACATATTGGAACACTGCTATCATGTCTCCTCTAGACCTTCTCTTCACTAGACTAGCCATGCCCAGTTCCTGCAACCGTTCTTCATATGTTTTACCCTCGAGTCCCCTAATCATCTTTGTTGCTCTTCTCTGCACTCTTTCCAGAGTCAAGAAAGATGGAGCTAGATGGTTTTTCCATACTGTTCTAAAGTTACTTATGTGGAGGCATCCTCAAATTTTTGCTACTTTCATTAAAATGATTACAACATTGTCCCTTTAATACAAACTTGTGCTATCACCATACATCAACTGTATAAGGAGATGTACTCCTGTCACAATACATAATACTGCAAGATCAAACAATCTCCTTGGAGTCCAGCTGTGTGGGAGTTGCTGATAGTTCTGCATGCTTCATGATCACGTTGGTTGTTAAGGCCATCCAAGAGGCCTGACCTCAGATTGTTCAAAGGCCAGGAAGGAAGAAAAAATAACTGGTTATCCGAGCATTGCAGCTTTCCCTTAAGAGACTTTAGCTATAGATAAATAGAAAATCTTGGAATAATTTCCTCCCTTTTGCTATCTGCCTGCCCAGATCAGGTTTTTAATTCTGTCTTTGCACAGCATAGGTTGTTCACTCAGGGCAAATATATAAAAGCATTCTGGGCTGTCTCCTAGAGATAAAGTGGTGTTTCCTTACTACATCATTTCTTGAAGTCTACTGTGTAGATTTCAACTCCCAGCATGCTGCCTGCAGAACTCTGAGAATTCATGTCCACACATTTTAAAGTGCTGATATTAATTATCCTTTTTTTGTACATTCAAGGATTAGCAGTGATGAGATTTATAACCCAATCAACCTTTTGAAAGAATGCCTCCATGTCCCGCAAATGGAAACTTATCCCAACAAATGACATTGGCATTAAAACCAAGCCAGAAATCAAATTTGCAAGAGTGGAGGGACTAAAGGCAAAAGGAGTCCTCGTAAGTACGCCTCAGGGATAGTCTTGTTTCCTCTTATATCTGCCACTGTAAAAAAAAAATCTTCTTAAAAGAAAGCTTTTTGGCCTAAACTGATACAGGATGCAGATTTTAGGTTTGAGAGCCACTCAGCAGAAGCTGACAAAAATGTTTCTGTTAAAAGTGGAGGCTCATTACAGAATATAAACGAATGGTATTGTAGCCAGTTATGTCATTCTGGGAGCATGACTTTTTGCAGAAACTTATGGTGAAAGAAAATATCAACCTCTTTGAAAATCAGCCTATCAGCAGGGAATGAGGATTTTCAGATTCGGCGACTGCTGAGCTTAAAATCTGTTCTGACAAGAAAGAAGGGCTGGAGGTTGAAGGTGGACTCATGCTGACAGCAGAGCAAAAGCTAACGGAAAAACAAACTGCTGCTGGACTTTCCTAATCAGGCCTCTAAAGAATCTCCCACCTTCAACATAGCCTGACTTTGAACCAGCTAAGATGGAGATATTCCTTCAGGATGGGATGCCAGGAGGGAGGAAAGAGAGCCAGAAGAAAGAATAGAGGCTGTGTAAACATCTTCAGCTGAAGCTGGCAAAACAGCACAGATGAAGAACAGGATTGTAAACACCATCAATTACTACTACTAAGATGGTTTCTCTCTTTAGTGGCATATCCAGTGGTGGGTTACGACTGGTACGCCCCAGTATGGTATACCGTTCCGGTACGGTGCTCCGGAGGCCCACCCGCCCCTGCTCCTTATCAGTATTTGAGATTTGGGGGCTTCTGTGCATGCACACGGAGCATACGGCGCCTGCGCGATGCTCTGCCGAGCAGCTGAAACGTCATGAGTAGTAAGTATGCATGCGCGCGCTGCACACATGTGGTGGACGCCCGGCTCCGTTGCATTGAACCAGTTGCACCAGGATCCGGAACCCACCACTTGGCATATCATAATTGAATTTAATAATTTGACAGAAGCTTCAAAGGAAATTTTTCAGTGCAAAGTTCCATTCTTGGAAGCTTAAGGGATAAGTATGAATAAATGTCACAAAACTCCTTATACCTTTGTATATCTAATATTTGCCTTATGGCCCCGGAAACTGCTAGTCAGTTCTCCATATCTCTGCCACAAAACTCTACTTTGATAGCAGTTATTGAAACTTATAGTACAAGTATTTTTGCAATATGTAACACTGACTGTTATTTGTAGTAGTAGTTCATCCTACTGTATGCTTGCACAAAACATTTTAAACATGCAGGCACTAGTGGAACCACAATTTCTTTTGAACTTACATTGCTATTGTAATATTGAAGAAAACTGAATATATTAATTCTTAATATATTCTTAAATGTTAAGGCTTAAGTGTGTAAAGGACACCATTTCCTGGTTCACCTTGATAGATTATAATAACTCTTGTAATGGGTTTGGTTTTAATTTCTTTTTTGTACTGTATTTTAACTGTTTTAATCATGTTTGTGAGTCACTGATTTGAGATGGGCAGCAATATAAATGATTGAAATAAATCAATGCATTTTATTACTTTAACATGATATTAATTCATCTAAACATTCTTTTTAATGTTTATTATACAACTTGGAAATCTATTCAAATAAGGATGTGGCTTTCCTTCTTGGTGGGAAGGATAGCATATTTGAAGGGAGTCTGACAGAGGTGGTGTGAGTTTGTTCGATGGCTTCCTTGTTTTGGTGTAATATAAAATTGTTGGTTTTGAGTGTAGAAATAAGACTTAAAGATTGTTAACGTAATGTTGAATAATATTCTGGAATCTTGGAAGTTAGAGATACATAAATAACTCTGAACTAATTGGATTCTGGTTAAAAAAGAAAGGTTTAATTGGTCCAAAGTAACTACCACTCTCCCTTAAAATCCCACACTGAAGAAAAGATTAATCAATAAATGTGAATGGACAAGGTTTTATTCATTGTTAAAAAAAATTAAGCTTGTATTGTAATATGTGTTTGTGTTTGGTTGAATTTTTGTTCTTCTCTAAGAACAAATAAAGAAATATATTGATTTTAAACAAAGTGTTCACTGTAATTCAAATTTCTTCCGATATACCTTTAAAATATTTAATTATCTGGAGTGTACCTGCAGGTTCTCTTTGACTTACAATGATAATGGGGAGTAAAATATCCATTGTAAGTCACTGCGATCGTAAGCCAAGACATTTTATTATCATTTTTTAAAATGGTTATTAAGTTAATCATACATTGTTTAAATGAATCATATGGTCACTAAGCAAATATAACTTCCTCAATGGGAGTATTTAGCATTTTTGGCTGCAAGTTAATCAAAAAGGGTCACAAATCACATTCAAGTGAAGTCAGGATTCTAGAACTGGTTGTAAGTGCATATAAAAGCCTCTTTTTATAGAGGGATTTATTATTAGAATAGAATAGAATAGAATAGAATAGAATTCTTTATTGGCCAACTGTGATTGGACTCGCAAGGAATTTGTCTTTGGTGCATATGTTCTTGGTGTACATAAAAGGACAAAATGCATAAGGTACATTTAATGATACTCATAGAGTTCAAATAAGCAACCGGGAAACAATATCAATATAAATTGTAAGGATACAAGCAACAAAGTTACAGACATGCAGTCATAAATGGAGAAGATGGGTGATAGGAACGATGAGAAGACTAATAGTAATAGTAATGCAGCCCTAGTGAATAGTTTGACAGTGGTGAAGGAATTATTTGTTTAGCAGAGTGATAGCGTTCTAGAAAAAACTGTTCTTGTGTCTAGTTGTCTTGGTATACAACCCTAACCCTAACTTCTTTGTTTTTGCTTTTGTAGTTTTCAAGAGCATTGAATAGTAATTGGATGACTTCTACAAAATAAAGTAAATCCAACTTGAGCTGGCCAAAATTAGAAGTAGCAGAACTTTTTTTGTGCACTTGGACTTGACTTTTCATTGTATAAACATGTAACAAGGCAATAAATATGTTATAATAGATGGATTCTGAAGCACTGTTTTTGAGCTTTTAAAAAAATCTACATTTCATAAATGTTTTTCAAAAATATAAAAAGGAACAATATTTAACATAGTTTCGATCAATGAAAGTCAAAATATATGTTGCCTTTTCAATCTTTCAAAACTAATCACAATTTAATATTTATTCCACAAGTATTATGTCTGAGCAGAAGGAATCACATTTCTTTTCATACTCATTTTCTGTTCCTTTGTCCCTGACCAGAAATAAAATATAGAAAAGCATAGTGTCCTTTCATTATCTTGGGATTTTTGATCATTTGTTCCTATCATAAGTTAGGAATGATTTTTTTAACTTAGACATTTGTTAGCAGGATTTCTGAATTATTGGTTTAATTTTATTGCCTAGTTTACATCTTATACCACCCAGACACTATAAAGGGATCTATACGTGTGACCAAAAACATTTGTTCCTGTGTGTCAAAATAACTCAAAGCAGGATTCCCAGCACAACTTTTCTCTATTGCTTGTTTAACAAATTTTGTGATATGTCACTTATCCTCACAGAACCATCCATAGAAAACAAAGACACACATGAGATGGAATAATAATAATGGTGTAGAATGATTCAGTCATTCAGCAATGTATGAACATTTAGCATCCTTATTGAGAAACATTATCCTTCTTTTCCATTCCTTTCTAGGCAGATATTGTGGCTGTCATCTGAAATAACACTTGACAAAATAGCAGAGATGTCTCAGGTACTCAAGAGAAAATGGCGTAGGAAAAATTCTGTTGCAATCATCACTCTCATACATTTTGCTTCCAGTAGTACACCTTTCATCGCTAAGATGATGAGCTGGACAATATACCATATGCCAATTTAAATAAACTGCATGCATTGCTAGACAAAGTGTGACTTCGTACAATACCTTTCATTCTTTTACCTTGGTCTTCATGATTTTGATATGCTTACTTGAAAGACAGGTCCAGCTCCTTGACTTAAGAGTAGGAGAAGTTTCTTTGCACCTGTTCATGCATTGTCCCATGGGAAGCTTGCAGGAAAGATCTCATAAAGCACAGCAGCAATCACGGGGAAGTTAGTTGGTGGTACAGGAAACAGAAAAACCCCGGGATCGATCACTTTGGCTCTAGAATGTCCTATTGATTTCACTTAATATTTTTATAATATAAGTGCATTCTTTGCCTAAAGAATATTTTATTCTAGTTATTTTAACATGAAATACATTGTCTATCATAATTAACAATGATTCACAAAGATGTATTAATATAAAAGCCTTAACTTTGCTAAGCAAGATAATGATTTGGCCATTAGAAACTGTTCATAAGTTTGCTATTTGCTAGTCCAGTCTAACACAGCTTCTTGAGTCAAAAAAATATTTAGGTACAAATGTGAAAAATAAAATTTATTTACCTATTTACAAATTTATTATTTTATATACTCCAGTCAGATCTACTCCAAGTACTTTACACATTACTCAAAATTATGATTGTGTTTCAAACAACAAAATCATATAAATAAAAACTAAACAGCATTCTTCCACCATGGTCCAACATCCTCCGAGGAACATTCTACCTCCATTTCATCAAAGATATTTAGAAGAGCTAAGACTTTATTTCATTGGACCAGGCTGGGTCCCTGGGTAAGGCTGTTTGATAGGGGAGATACCGGAGGTGGTATTCTACCGATTCTGACCAGTTCACCTGAACTGGTAGCGGAAGCGCAGGTAGCCCCAGCCACCCACCCCGGCTCTACAGCATCCCATTTTCCCACCAAAATTACATGCACAGAAGGCTATTCGCATGTATGGAGGTGGCATGTGTGAGCGAAGGCAGCGTGTGCACATGCACAATCACATTTGTGAACCGGTAGGGAAGGTAAGTGAATACCACCTTTGGGAGATACCACTGAGAAGGCTTATCTCAAATATGATATTCCCACACTTTGTAGATTCTATAAGATAAGCAGATTGTATTCAAAGAATGCAATTTTATAAATATCCATGTCTTAAACAAAAAAAAAAAAACAGTTTTTAAAACCAGTGACGTATACCCAGAATTTTCTAGCAATCATTGCAGTTCCTGTACTAGACATGTAATGTGAAATTTTTAATGGGTCTGTTATTTGGGGCAGTGCATTCTGGAAAAGCTGGAGCTATGGTCTTCAAGAGCAACAATAATTCAAATAAGGGCGACTTCCTGGGAGGAGCCTGCTGGTGGTGGCAGCAAAAAAATCAGCTGCCTCCGAATTCCTGGCTACGTACCTGTTTAGAGGATCTTCCATCTGACGACTTATCAGGTTTTCTTATCCTTCAGGCAAGAAGGAAAGAAGAAACTGTTTTGCTGGCAAATGCTCTTCGATTTTTGCAGCTTTTGTGCTTGCAGGAAAAGGGGGGCTAGCCCAAGGCAGAACGGCTGTCCGTGCTGGGAACTTCAAACTGCCTTGTGCAGGACAAAGTAGGTCTCCCCCACTCAGTTCAAAGTTTTGTTTGATTTAATCTTATCACGAGCTGAATCCATTTCCGTGCACAATAATTGTTTATCAACATTTTAGCTTCTTTTCTTTTTCTCCTCCGAAAAATTATTTACTTAGAGGCTTTTAAAATGGCGCCGAGCAGGCTGGTTTCTCCGGTAATAATGAACACTTTTTGTTAATCCTCACAAGAATTCACAAGAATTCAAAACAAAAGAGATTGCTTATCATATGTTTTGGTTTCACAATAGGCCAGCAGAAGCTTTTTAATTAGCTTTATTTCTACAAGAATGTTACTCCTTCATTAACTTTGCTTATCTGGAAGTTAAATGGTGATGAATCTGCTGAACGGTCTTGTTACAATGTTTACTCACTGAGAGTTTTGCCAAGCCTTAACTTCAAAATAAAAGGGGAACCCAGCCTCTTTACTTAAAGCTGCATACTCAGGCAATAGAATTTTATTAACTGCAGGCAGATAAATTTTGAAATGGCTTCAAAACCAAATATTAACTTGAAGTTGTAAATTTTTTTCTTATTACTATTCAAAATACCAGCTTCAATTTTGTAAAAGGCTTTCTTATCCAGCTGCGTTACAAGATGGCGATTTTATAGCTTCTGCGTTTGATATATGACACACTCAATCAGTTCTATTCTCCTGAAGACTTCTCCTTATTAACTGTTAAAAGTCTATAAATAGTATCCCATTTAAAACCTTGGGGAGCAGAGACTTTGTTTGTTTGTGCGTTTTTTTATAATGGCTCCCAAATCGAAGCAGTCTAAGCGTTTCCTTAATAATACATCTCAAGAAATTGTTACAAAATCGCTGCCCTTGCCTCCCACGCCCTCTACTGGAGATCTCTTAACGCAAGAATTTCTTTTTGAAACCCTTAAAGAGTTCAGACAGGAAATTAAACAACTTTTATCGGACTTATATGATAAACTGGACGCCAAGATTGCTCAAACAAGGGAAGATACGATCAGAGTTATGACTGTTATGACAGGCTATGTTTCTGAAATGGAGGACAAATTGGAACTTTTGGAAAAAACTAATTCTAATTTGACATCTAAAATTCAAACGTTACAACAGGAAGTTGAAAATGCTCAAAAACAACTCGTTATGATAAATTACAATAAGACTGCGTTTGCAATAAGAGTCAGAGGATTGCGTGAAAAGGAACAGGAGAATTTGAAACAGACCTTTTTTGAAGCTTTCAGACGTTCGGTGGGAAGTCCGGGATTTAACTTTGATTGGCAGATTCAAAAAATTTATCGCCAGAACTCGTGTGTAGCAAAACAACGACAGCTTCCGAGGGACATAATTATATATTTCACCACAAGAGAATCCAGAAATGCGATAATACAGAAATTCTACAATAACAGGCTGCGAATCGATGGACAGGACTTGATTGTTTTTAAAGAAATACCATCTCAA
This sequence comes from Thamnophis elegans, assembly GCF_009769535.1. Taxonomy (NCBI): domain Eukaryota; kingdom Metazoa; phylum Chordata; class Lepidosauria; order Squamata; family Natricidae; genus Thamnophis; species Thamnophis elegans. Next base: position 60,048,617 of record NC_045549.1, read on the forward strand.
ATATTAAGAGCAAGGAGAGACTACACTTTCTTAACTGAAAAACTCAGAGATTCTCAGATACAATATAAATGGGAAGTGCCATCTGGTATCACAGTCACATTTGAGAACCAAAAATATCGTCTCAATTCTGTTTGCGAAGCCCGAGATTTTTACTACAAAACTCTGAAGGCGGGACTTCCTGATTCACCCGGATTTGGAGAAAGACAAGGAGAAGGAGAAGATAAGCAGCGGGACACGTGGCTACAAGGCGGAGGGTGTTGCTTTCCCTTTCCGGAAGGGCAGAAGAGTAAAGAATAAAGATCCAGCTATGCCTTTAAAATACTTCTTAAATTTTTAATTTGAATAAAATTTCAGGACTCCTGTCTGGTATAAAATGACAAAGCTGTATACCGATGAAGAGATATTGAGACTGAAAGAAGCTGAATTTGGACATATATTGTATGGGACTTATATAAGACTTGTTTGAATCTTAATTTAAACTGCGCATGACCTATTCTTTGGGACGAGGAGAGCGGAGATTATAGTTTTCTTGGATTGTGGTTTGGGATGAATGGAGTCGGGTGCGTGGGGTAGATGGAAGGGTAGTGAAAGTTCAATTAGATTATCTTGATCCAGAATGTAAGCTGATTTTTGTATAAATTGTTATTTGAATACAAGGTTAAGAAAGATCATCTGGAGAGTCTACACGAGGGTGGAGTAAATATGAGAGGAGCAATGGATGAGGATAAAATATATATGCGGACACGGGTAAAGGCAGGATGGGAGGTATAGAATTGATATGCGGAAGCAGGTAAAGACATTGTTTAAGATTTTAAAAATAATGAGAAGCTGAGTTTAATGTTAGAGAGTATATTGACTTCTCTTTCTTGGGGGGGGTTCCCCCCCTTTTTTTTCTTTTTATTATTCTTTTCTTTTTTGTTCTTTATTTTTTATTATTTTTTATTATTTTGTAACTTCTAATCTATTTGGTTTCAATATACTCCAGACTTTGCTTGATAAAGAACGATGCCGGGAATGGGACCTGGGAAGTCGGAAGGGGGTCAGGGAGGGGGGTTCAGGGGGTGGGTGGGGGGGAGGGTGGAAGTATAGACTCAATTTTCAGAACAATGAATGCACTTGGATACTGTTGCTTTTTTTTCTTTTTTTCTTTTCTTCTTTCTTTTCCTTTTCTTTTTCTTTTGTTTTAGTACAAAACAAATAGACCAATGAATACTAGAAATACACCGAAGCGAGGTGTAGAGGGAAAGAAGAGGGGGGAATTAAGAGGGAGTGAGAAGGGAATGTAAGGAGGGTGAGATGGTGGGAAGGGGAGAAAGGAATGGCTGAGGGGGAGGGGAAGTAGAAGAGGGGATTGTTGGAAGGGAGAAATGAAAGTTGGAGGGGTAGAAGGAAGGGTGTATGTAGGATAGAAGTGTTATGAATTGTTTATTGCTTCTTTTTTTTTAACTGCACAGTATTTAAGTGATTGTATAAAGGAAAATGAAAATGTAATAAAAGATGAAATATTAATAATTCAAATAGGAAATGAGAAAGGCATGAGTGTCAGGTCCCTACAAGTGATACTGCCATTCAATTGGGAGGAGCGGGGCCTTGGAGTCAATTTATTAGTAGTGCCTGTGACAACTGATATTTTACAACTGGTTTCCTGGCGCCAAAGTGCCTTGAGATCCCCTCACCTTTTGGGGGACTGTTTATGATGGCCATGTGGGACGTTTCACTTTAATGTCTAATGGAAGATAGCCACAGGAATGTATGTTTATTCAGCTCTCAGGGCAGTTGATAAAGGAAACATCTCCACACTTGTGTATTGGCTAAAATCTGCATACTAACTAATGGGAGGGGTCTCTACTGCTTTAATTCTACTTGTATTGCCTAAGGGGATTCAGATGTTGCTTTGACTTTAATGGCTGCCATTCTACTTGATAAAAGGTTCCTTTTGAAATACTCCATTTCAAGTTTTCACTTTCTTAAGTTAGGAGAGGAGTGCCTTCAGTAATATCACCAGATCTTAAATTTGCTGCAATTGGACACAAGATGAAACTCTGCAAAACATAGCTTCTTCCTGATGTTCTAGGAGACATGAATCGAGGATAGTTTTCATATCGTTGGGATGATCTGTATGCAGAATAACCAAAGATTATCTCCTATTAAAATTAATCATCTTCTGAACCAAGAACTACTATATTTTTCTGGAATAGAACCAAAACTGTTTCAGGCACCTATACCATTCAGAAACCAAATACAATTTCATCATCTTCTCCTGCCTGTGTTTCAAAAAGATTGGAATATTGGATGCAATATTAGGGGAAGAATTTGTTGATGTCCTACAGGATGATTAAGTTCTTTCCAAATCTTATCAGGATACACTCATGCATGCAATACATCTAAATATAAGAAAAGAAATGGGAAATATGTTCCAACCTATTTGCTGGCTAAGTAGTCCAAATAGATTTGGTAAATTTCATTTTTTGTGTGTGGAAGTACTGTATCTTAGTTTTCCAATTCTTTGTTTCTATTTTTAGTATTCTATGAATCATAGTTCCCACAAGTGGTATGAATCATGTTTCTCATAAGTGGCAGTTCTCACACTTTGTTCTGGCCTTTTATATTATATTTTTGAACTTTTCAGTACCTTTCTCTAAGAAGCAAAGCAATAAATGCCTATATCTTGTTGATTAGACTTGGCCATACAATTACAGTATATATTATCTTTAGCTTTTTTACACTTATTAGGTCTATATGCATTATTCAGCTCTTTTTATTTATCCTTCCTTTTGTTTACTTTAGATTACCTAGTGAATAGAATATATACAATAACTAATTAAGGTAGAAGGCATGCATTTTCTTTTATCTAGTGCACACAAGAGCTATATAATTGGTTACTATCAGCAAACTGCTGATTTTTCACTCCATGCCAAAAATTAGCATAATAACAGTTTGGACTAATTTATTTTGAGGATCTTAAAAATAGTAATTGCTCACATACTTGGTAAAAAAAGGTACTCTAATATAGCCAAGGAAATCTCTATATCTAGGCAAAGTTTGTTAGATTATATGTTATCAATATTGACTCCTCTTAGTGATGATGATATGATATACCCTGCGACAAGGACCATGTGAGAAGGGCAAAATGTCCACCAACAACAAAAAGTGCAGAGAAACAAGTACAGACAGGTATACTTATTATGTATTTTGGATGAAAATAATTGTTAAGTAATAATAATAAAACAGTGAGGCACTATCTTGATGTTATTGTGGAGCTTGTGTGCTCTGAGGAGGATCAGACTTATACCAGGAGTTCAACCATACCATACAGATCTCATCACAGGAACAATATGATCCCATATCCCATAAACAATATCATGAAATATAATTTACAGAATCCCACACTGGATTGATATTCGCCCAGGTTAACAAGGCTCATGTTAGATGTTGGAGTTCCTGGACTTCTGATTACTACTGCAGACTACTGCAAGAAAAGTTGTTTAGCTGTTGTAAATATATGAAGACTGAAAACAAAGAATCCTAAAACATCTGGAGCACCATTTGAACACCGTTGGCATTATCAAAATCATCATTGGTCAATTGTAAAAGGCAGCTTTTACTTGGAGCAGCTTACATGTTGCAATGATATACCTTTAACACTATCAAGCAACACTTGCCTATTCCTGGTTCATCTGGAAAGATTTGATTATTATTATTTATTTGTCTTGTATGCCGCCCACTCCCGGAGGACTCCGGGCGGCTCACAAAAGACAAGGGAAAGGGGGGAACGAGACAAAGACAACATATTAAAAACAAAACCAACATTCACAATTTCCATGGAGGTAGATGCTTCTCAGCTCCCCCCAGCCTGCTGGAACAGCCAGGACTTGGTGGCTTTGCGGAAGGCCGGGAGGGTAGTAAGGGTCCGGATCTCAAGAGGGAGCTCGTTCCAGAGGGCCGGAGCTGCAACAGAGAAGGCTCTCCCCCGGGGAGTCGCCAGCCGACATTGGCTGGCAGATGGAATCCGGAGGAGACCCAACCTGTGCGATCTAATTGGACTGAGAGAGGTAATCGGCAGGAGGCGGTCTCTCAGGTACCCAGGTCCGATGCCATGTAGGGCTTTATAGGTAGCGACCAGCACCTTGAAGCGAGTCCGGAGACTAATAGGTAGCCAGTGCAGCTCGCGGAGGATAGGTGTAACGTGGGTGTAACTTGGTGCACCCACAATCGCTCGCACGGCTGCATTCTGGACTAGTTGGAGTCTTCGAACACTCTTCAAGGGCAGCCCCATGTAGAGCGCATTACAATAATCCAGTCTTGAGGTCACAAGGGTGTGAGTGACTGTCTGAAGGGCCTCCCGATCCAAGTAGGGTCGCAATTGGTGCACCAGGCGGACCTGGGCAAAGGTCCCCCTGGTCACAGCCGACAGATGGTATTCTAAAGTCAGCTGTGGGTCCAGGAGGACTCCCAAATGGATAAATGGATAAAAATGTCAAATCCAGCCCATACAACCAATAATAATAAAAATATAAAGTATGGGTGTTATGGGGGAAAAAAAACCACCCCATAGCAGGACTACCTATAGATAAACAAATCTTAAGTACAGTATCTTCCAGAAAGGAGAAAGGTTTTTTTTAAAGAACATATAATTTATGTGTACCAACTTCCTTTGAAAAGATTGTTCAGCAAACAAATTTGTACAAATGAGCCATTATAATTATCTATTCTCCCAGCTACAACCCAATTTAAATGAATTAAAGTTACACTGTTTCACTCAGAAACCATTGCTACAGATTTCCATGTTTTCATGTAAGGAAGAGCACCTATAGCAGAGAACAGCAAGGGCAGCAGGGATAATGGAAAAAAGAAAGATAGTTGTATCATCTCCTCTATTTCTCATAATGTGACTAAGTGCTCATCAGGAATTTCATTAAGGTAGCCACAAAGAGCCTAGCCAATTAAAGAATTTATGGGTTGTTCAGAGGAAGTTAGTATAGAAAGTACATGAATATCAAACTGCAAATCCAAAAGACACTGTTATTTGATGCTTACTTTGAAAATAGTCCAGGGTTTTCTTTGTACCAGGCAAGTTTATCAAATAACCGGAGATGGGATTTGAAGTGATATTTATGCTCAAGCTGTGAGTAGACTAACTTGAAATTTCAGTCCATGTGTGAACTGAGTAATCTTTGCTTTCTTGCTGAGAAACAGGAAAAAAAATATTAAGGATATAATTGTTATAAAGAGATACATTCCTTATTATTGTTAAGATTTCTGTTCTGAAAACATGGAGAAATAAAAAGAAGTCCTAAGAAATGAAAAAAAAAAAGGAACAGAGATAGATAAATATGGCTGTTTCTAAAAAAAGATTATGGTTATGGATATTGTTATTGAAGAAAATGTCTTTACGGGTTGGCTGGTTATCTATCTATCTATCTATCTATCTATCTATCTATCTATCTATCTATCTATCTATCTATCTATCTATCAGGGGTGGGTTTCTCGCCCTGTTCCAACCGGTTCGGTTGGAACGAGGCCGGCGGCGTCCTCGTGCACGCGCGCGGTGCACGCATGCGTACTAGCGTCTGTGTGATGCTCCAGCTGCTCCTGGAGGATCACGCAGGCACTGTATGCGTCCTGCGCATGCGTGGAAGCGCAGAACTCGTCAAAACTGGGTAAGGAGCGTGGGCGGGCGGGCGGGCCCTTCGCCGTTCCCGGAAGTTACTTATTTCCGGGTTCGCAGACCAACCGGTTCACGGGGACCGCCGCAAACCGGTTGAAACCCACCCCTGCTATCTATCTATCTATCTATCTATCTATCTATCTATCTATCTATCTATCTATCATTTGAATCAATCCATCCATCCATCTCAAGAAAACAAGCCCCTCCACACACTTGGGATCCCAGGTCTGGGCAAAGATCAAACTCTTTAATTTGAAATTAAACTAGAAAAATGTTGCATTTCAATTCATGGATAAGGAGATTGCTGTCTCTCATCTCACGAGACCGTAAAAGCAACCAATTTAGAATACGTTGTAGAAAGAAAATGCTGAAATACTTAGGAAGTGATCATAAAATAGATATTCAATTACATTAAACTGATTTTGATGAAAATTAAAGTCAAACTCGACTTTTACTCCATACAACCACATTTCCCTTTATCTCTCAAAGTTCAAATATAGCACATACTCCCCAAAAGGTAGTGTAACGAATGACTTACTGGGCTGGTGATCCATGATTCAATTTTACTAGATTTTTTTTTCCAAATTTTTATTTGCCATCCTTTGTGGTCTTTATCTATATTTCTTGTTTCCAAGGGTATGATTTTATAGTGGTTGAGCTATTCCCATTTTACGATGGTTCTGAAACTTCTTTATTCCCAAATATAAAACTAGAAGACAGGTTTCCTACCCTCAGTTTTGGGCTTATGGTACGCTTCAGTGTTCATTCTATTCCTCTCTCACTTTAACTTTTTTTTTTTTTAACTTCTGGGAAAGTATTCTTGATATCTAATCTGTTCTTATATAGAAACACTGGATGCAGAGAAACAAATGTATTTCTTTAGTTTATCAACTAAAAGTAATGCATTTTAAGTTTGCTATCATAAATCTACCCAACTCAAACTCTAGTAGGGGAGGTGAGATTTGCGCTCCAGATGGGAACTAAGATGGGAAACGTCCCATGGATATTTTTTTGTGTGTGGTGGCTCTGAAGAACTACACCTCCCATTGATTTTTAGAATTTCTGACAAGATTCTCTTTCATTATTCTATTATTTTATCACCATTTTCTCTTTATTTTTCCCCTTTAAGTGCTTATATTTTGTAAAAAAAATCTTACTTTTTTAAAAAAAAGAACTTCTGACAAGGCTTACTCAGTTCTTTTTGTTTTTCTCTACAGTTATTTTCCACTAAAGTACCATTATTCTAGCTTTCCTTTTGAGAAATCTCTCTTGCTTTGGGGACACATAACACCCTTCTTGATTTTTAGAAGTTTCAAGTCTTAAAGTTTTGCACATATGCATAAATTAAAACTATCAGGACAATTATCAGCTGTGAATGAGCCTTCCATCTTTCCATCTTTCTTATATGTATACATCCATCCAATGCATAGCACAAGATATGTTTGTGAGAAAGAGATTAACTTAATCAATAAATTGTATGTATGTGTGTGTGCATGTATGTGTATGTATATGTATGTATGTATGTATATGATGTATATGTATATGTATATGTATATGTATATGTATATGTATATGTATATGTATATGTATATGTATATGTATATGTATATGTATATGTATATGTATATGTTACTGCCAAGGACTGGTCTGTGCTGGATTGCTGCCAAAGGCTACTCTGTTTGTGAATAAATCCTTGAAGTATCTTTGTGTCGGCGTGCTTTGGTGTAGGATGGGGGGGGTGTCAGAACAGTATCATATAAATTGACCCTTAGAATCTGATCAGACTAAATAATCTTAATTTGTTCTGAATAACTGCACCATAAATTCATCTGTCAATCTTTATAGTCATATGATAATTCCCTTGTGAAATAGATTAAAATATTTTTTGACCCTGACCCAGATATTTTAAAATAAAAAAAATTCCTTCTTTGCTTCCTTTTATTACACGAAAACTGAGTACTGCATTAACATTTCAATTCAGAATTGATTTGATTTAATTGTAGTTATTGGGGAGCAAAAGTCACCAGCTTCATAGAGTTGCTTAAGCTACACATGCTCCCTGGGGAGGGCTAAACGGGTGACAGTGATCAGATGCTGCTGTACTGCCCTCCTGGGGCTTACTGCCATGATAAACAGAAGAGTATAAATAATTGTAGTGTATTTTCAATTATCCCAAGCCAAAAGAGATACCCATTTGAACACATATTTTTTGAAAATTAGAACATGCTAATTCTGAAAGACTAAATGTGAGAAGGATAAATGGGAAATAGTATGAAACATTTACTCCACTGCTAATAAACTATCTAAATTTTAAATAGTTTTCTCAACTATACTACAGCTGTGTTTTCAATTATATGCAGAACTGCATAAAAGAATAGTAGATTCTTTAAATTTATTATTTCATTAGACTGAGAAATTAAACCTAAAATGTATAAAAATTCATATTAATCATTTAGTTTCAGCACATAAATGCAAATGGCTTGGAACTGAGCTTCATTTCAAACTATAAGTAATAATTACCTAGCAACAAAGACTGGGCTCTACTAAATTGTGTATTTAGTAAGAACGGAAGGCACTAGGGACCTGAACTAATCAGAGGATTATGGCCAGAACAAATTGATAGTCATAAATTGCTGTTTAAATGGCCTTTTCTAAAATAACCCCCAAAAGAAATAGATACACTAAATGTGGGGGAGTGAATGAGGCAAGGAATGCAGTCACATCATTATCTTTCATATAGAGAGTTAAATACAGTTATACATATTTATACCCTGAGTCAGGTAGATAATTTGGAATACAATTTACTGTAGGGATGATTAAGGAACAATATATTAAAATCTCAACTTCCATAAAACTATCTAGTTTTCCTCTAATTTGTCCATAGATAGGCCTTATCTAATGAATCATATATGTATCCAGAAATAGTTATGACAAATTCACATCCAGAAGAATATAATATTGGGGTTAAAATCAGTGGTAGGACTATCAATAACCTCCAATATGCAAAAGACAAATGCTGGGAAAGATTGAGGGCAAAAGAAGACAACAGAGAATGAGGTGGATGGATGGAGTCACCAAAGAAGTAGGCATGAGCTTAAATGGACCCCAGAAGATGGTAGAGGCAGGAAGACCTGGAGGAACGTTGTCCATGGGCTGCGGTGGGTCGGACATGACTTCGCAACAACAATGCAGAAGACACAACATTGCTCATGGAAAGCAAGGGAGATCTGGAATGATTAATCCTGAGAGTCAAAGATGAACATGAAAAATTTAGACTGCAAGTTAATATATAAAAAACACCAAAGGTAATTACAATTGCAGAAAACACATGAGTCAGAATGCAGATTAACAATGAGATATCAAAATACTAAAGGATTTCATCCTCCTGATCTCTAAAATCAACCAAAGTGGTGACTGCAGCCTTGAGGTCAAATGACGTATAGCAGTTGGAAGAACTGCAATGTTTAGCATGAATAACTTCTGCAAGAGTACAGATATCAGCCTCACTAATAAAAAATCAATAATTTTTCAATTGCTAGTTATGGCTGCAAAACATGGACTCTGAAAAAGGCAGATAAGAGAACGGCGAACACCTTTGAACTTGGTGTTGGAGGTGACTATTTCACATCCCACGGATTGCAAAAATAACAAACAAAGAAGTCATAGACTGAATCTCACAAAAAATGTTACTTGACGCCAAGATCGCCAAACATACGCTTCCATACTTTCGTCATAACACGAGAGCTGACTCACTCAAAAAGTCAATCATGCTGAGAGTGATCAGCAGAAGAAGAATGGGCTGCCCTAGTACCCACTGGCGCTATAAAGGATGACACTGGTATGACTATGGCGGATCTGAAGGAGGCATGGAGAGTGCTGATCCATAGATTGGCAATGGGTTGGACATGATTGATTGATGACAATTATGAAATATGAAGTGCTCTTCTTCATATGTTCATGTTGTCAGGCCTGCAGCGGTTCCTTTAAGAATCTTTGGCCTGCCACACTCTCATTAAGGTTGACTCAGCCTTCCATCCTTCCGAGGTGGGTAAAATGAGGACCCAGATTGTGGGGGTGATATGCTGACTCTGTAAACTGCTTAGAGAGGGCTGAAAGCCCTATGAAGCAGTATATAAGTCTAACTGCTATTGCTATTGCTATTGCTATTAAGGGGTAGAATGTATTGTTTTCAAAATGAAAAATTCCTTTCTAGAAGCTCAAGCTCATCTTTTGTCTCCGCACCATGGCATCTAATCAGAAGCAGTTGGGCATAGGTGCTAGCGTGAAAGAAGAAGATTGGACCATGTGATGAACTGTGGGTGTGGGGACAAGATCATGAACTTTTAACTGGATGGGATCCTGATTCCCATTGGGGAATCAGGATCCCATTCCAGAATTGGGATTCCATAGCACGATGCCAACATACCTGTCTTATTAAATTGGAACTTTAAGGATAGTTTTGCCTTTGATTCTGATTTAATTCTGCATGATATTTGGAACAATGACACATGTGTTGTGCATTCTCTGTACAACTAGCAGTTCTGAACAATAATCAAGAGTGATCATTGCAAGAGAAAGCTTTATATTCTTCTTCTAAGAGTCTAGGTGTATCAGTAAGAAGTTTGTAAAATCCAGTACACAACCAGAAATTAATACATTAAAAAACCCTGCTACCTGCAACTCAGAGGTTTTGACTGGAGAAAAGTATTGAATGCTAATATGTACCAAAATGTCATGAAATAACTAAAAGTTCCTTTTCCTCCAGAATGGCTATTATATTGTTTTTAATACAAAAATATATTATAAGCATTCAAATGAAATTTTCCTGATAAATGAAAAAAAAATATTAAAGCTGACTGTGTTGCTAAAAAACAACAAGTCAAGAATATAGAAATAGAATAGATAAAATAAAAATTAAAGTGTGCTATAGTTTAATTAGTGCCATTGCTGTTGCATAGTAGGTTCCCCCCTCACTATACTCGAGGAACTTTTCTAGAAGCTGTTGGCTTTCACACAATTCACATATTTTGTGATAAATAACAGGGACATTCTGTCTGCTATAAAACCCTATGCCGCCAAAAATAGTTTTTAAGATAGTTGTGTAAATGTAGCATGCATGAATGTACTAACAAGTTTCTATATCCATTCACAGCAATTTCCCTTTTTTTCAGTCATTCTTATGGCTATTTGTAGAAAGCAAATTATTTACTACTTTATTTATTGAATGTATTTGCCGCCCATCTTGTATCCAAAAACTCTGGGACAGTTTACAACAGAAAAACATTAAAATCATACATTGTAAAAAACACAGCAGGTAAAAAACACTAACAGATAAAACCATGGACAGAAATTTGCAAAGAGAGGAGCAGTACACACAGGGGAGAAGGGAAATAGCAGAAAACTAACAGTATTGCTCTGATCTGGAAAATTATTCTCACATAGAGTGTTTTTCCAGATAGAGCATCTAATTTGCTATTTGCAATTTTGTTGATCACAACAGAAGAGTATATAAGTAAATAAAAAACCTTCTAAATGATATGCAGTCTTCTCAAAATGTTTGAATGCAGCTGCCATTGTCAATGACTATTGGCTATATTGACTGTATTGATTGATGGCCATTCAGAATTTACAGAATAGAGTATTTTAACTCTGAAATAAATCCAGATTACTGTAGTCTCAACACTACTTTTTAATGACAAATAAAAAGATGTGCCCCGTAACTTTTATTAATTTCTAATGTTCTATAATATATAATTATGTGTAAATTAAGCATTTATATGTGTGTTTTAAATTTTTAAGATATCCTTACTTTTCTTATTGGATAAATTAAATTTTAATATCTCTCCCAAATATATGTATGTGTATGTGTATGTGTATGTGTATGTGTATAGATATAGATATAGATATAGATATAGATATAGATATAGATATAGATATAGATATAGATATAGATATAGATATAGATATAGATATAGATATAGATATAGATATAGATATAGATATAGATATAGATATAGATATAGATATAGATAGATAGATATAGATAGATAGATATAGATATATACTTAGATACAGATTAACAGAGTTGGAAGGACCCTTGTAGGTCATCTAGTCCAACCCCCTGCCCAAGCAGACCCTACACCTGTGATGGTGAACCTATGGCAAGGTGGCATCCTTTCTGCAGGGATGTGCACCATCTTCAGCTGCTCTTCTGGTTTCACAGAGCCTTCTCTGTGGGCACACACGCTTTTGCCAGCTGGTCTTCACACATGCTGGAGCACTGGAAACCCGAAGACCATCTGGATGGTACTCAGTGCTTCAAAGGTTCGCCCTACACCATTTCTGACAGATGGCAGTCAAGTATTTTCATGAAAGCCTCCAGTGATGAAGCTCCCCAACTTCTGAAGGCAAGCTGTTCCATTAGTTGCTTTCTCTCACTGTCAAAAAATGTCTCCTTATTTCCAGGTTAAATCTTATCTTGTTCAGTTTCCATCCATTATTCCTTGTCTAGCCTTCAGGTGCTTTGGAAAATAGTTTGACCCCTTCTTCTCTGTGGCAGTCCCTCAAATATTGGAACACTGTTATCATGTCTCCCCTGGTCCTTCTCTTCTCTTCCCTAGCCAAACCATGCCCAGTTCCTGCAACCGTTCATTGCATATTTTAGCCTCCAGTCCACTAATCATCTTTGTTGCTCTTCTCTGCACTCTTTCTAGAGTTTCATCTTTTTTTAATACCATGGTGACCAAAACTGGATTCAGTATTCTAGGTGTGGTCTTACTAAGGCTTTATAGAGCGATATCAGTTCCTGACTTGATCTTGATTTTATCCCTCTGTTAATGCAATTTAGAATTGCATTGGCTTTTCTGGCTGCTGCCATACACTGGCTCATATTTAATTGATTGTCCACTAAGTCTCCAAGATCCAGTTACTATTATGCCTGGTTTCAGCCAATCTATATGTGTACTTTTGGTTTTTCTTGCCTAAGTGTAAGACTTCACTTTTCTCTACATTGAATTTCATTTTAGGGTTCAGTGTTCATGTCTGTCAAGATCCATCTGGATCTTGAGTCTTCCATCTAGGGTGTTAGCTATTTTGGTAGGTTGGACTTTTGTTTCTTTTAAGACAAGGAAGAATTATATGTCCTTACATGACTCCCTCATTTAGGAATATTTCTTTCTGAATTTGGCTTAAAGTGATTTCTGGTGAGATAAGGGGGGAAAAAACAATAGGGTATACCTTGAAAAAATCTTGCCTATTCATTTTAAAATTCTGCAGTTATAGAGAAGGGATAAATCTATTTAATTTGAAATATGGCAAAATTACTTACATACATACATACATACATACATACGTACATACATACATACAGTGTGTGTGTATTTATGTATTTAGAGTCACAACCCCTGGTATGCCCAAATATGGGAGGAAGTTCACTGCTTCCTTTCTCTGTCTATCGGCTCGTCACAAGAGACCACAAGAGTCACAACCAACACACACACACGCACACGCACACACACACACACACACAAAACACATACATACACATACATACACATACACACACACACTTTATGTGTAACTCCATAAGATGGGGTTGATGTTTTCCTATAACAGAAAATTTGATCAGACACCATCAGTGGCATTGATATAGTGTGAATGATTTTATTATAGTTTGTATTTACAAGCATATGTAATACACTTCAATTTCTTATCATTTGATTAGCCTCTGTGAAATTACAGAATTATAAGACTAGTGGAAAAACTATAAATTATCACAACAGTTCACATTTTTCACATGAGCTCTGGGAATTACATTCCTCTTATCTATTATTGACTGTTAAGTATAGATGAATCATGGATTTGGAATTGACAATGAAGTACACTAAGAGTTAAACAATTATTTAGAAGGCTTATATGAACATTCAGCTATTAAAACTTTAGTGAATTAAAGTTTTAATATAGTGGTTAGTACAGTAATTCCTAAAATATTGCATTTGATTGTTCAGATTGGTTGTATACTATAATAATATCAGAGATTTTTAGAATTTAGATTTTTAGAAACCTAGAATTTTAAGATTATAGCTTTCTAATACAATATACAACTATTACATTGGTTGTAATAGTTAAACATATATATCACATTAATGACTTAAGAATAACTATTAAACTTAAGGTAAAATGAATATCAAGAATCATGGTCCTCATCACCAAATTGAGTTGCACACTGTTTATAAATTCAATTAATAATATTAAAAATCTATTCTAATTTGGTTGTTTCATAAAATTGAAATACATATTTTATACATAAGTAAATCCACATTTTGGTTGTGGCACCAATTCATGTACCAGGATATAAAGATAAATGACATTTACACAGCATCCAAAAGAGACAATGAAAGAGTTAAAAAAAGACCAAAACACCAGCAATCAATATCTAGATAAACAAGCATTAAACAATGTCCTAATCAAGCAATTACCAAGGAAAAAATCACACTGCCATCAAGAGTGACAGGGCAAATTAAAAATAGAAAGCAAATTTCACTTGCTTTTAGTTCTGAAGATGTTACCTAGCTGGGTAATGAAATGCAAGAAAAGAAGCAAGCTCTGAGATCACCAAGAACTTCACAGTTCAACTCTTAGCTACATATATTTGCTTGTATTTGTATTACAGAATAATTTGGTAGAATAATCTACCAAGTAAAGAATAATCCATAACCCTAATTCAGTATATTTGACAGGGAATTATGGTTGGTAAAGTTTAATAAGAATATAATAGATTGCAATGGAAATTCAACTTTTAAGATTTCTTTCAATAAACTTTAATTATTTTTAAATTATTAATTATTTTCCAGAGTTGTTGAGCTTTATAGCATTGCTACCAAGTGAAAAAGAGTGTCCAAGCTGCTCATCACATTTCCAGCACATTTTTGACAACAAACTGGGATGATATATAGCAATTAAACATCTTATATCAACTCTCTCTGAGTGTAATGTTTGGAGTAAATTTAATGTTACTCCTTTACCGAAATTCTTATTGTTGCATCTCTTTGCTACTAAATTCAAATTCCTGAGCTGTTAGAATGAAATAGAAAATACAATGTTACATTAATTATTGCAAAGTGTACAAAGTATTATCTTGGTACAGTCTGGTTCATGTATATTGTTTATTGAATATGAGTGCAGCAAGAACTTTTAACTGTCAGTTACTGAACTGTTCTTTGAAGTCAGTTTTTAATGACTATAATTCCAGTGGTGAATAATGATTTACAGCATATTACTTCTGTGCTCTTCCATAACCTGCATTTTATTCATCTTTTGTTATATACCTATCGGCTAGCTAATAGCCAAGCTTACAATCCTATTATAGTTGTTTATGATTGTATCTTTCATTGACTATAGGGGGTTTTGGTTTAAGAAAATACTTATAAAAAGAATTAGCACATTAATGCTTGTGACAGCATAAAATTAATGCAAAAGTTGCAACTGTTTATGTAATGAAGAAGTGCTGACATGTATACAAAACACACAATAGTGCACAATAATTAAACTAACAAAAACAAAGCAAATGAAAAAAAAAGTGTGGAAAGAAAAATCAATAGTTTAAAACAGCTCCAATGAAATAATGATACAAAAGTATTTGGACTGTAGGAGAGAACCAAGGATAAACTGTTTGTTTTAATTGATCCCCAAGTGAACAGAAGAGATACAACCTTTGTATGGAAATATGTGGAAATGGCTTCTTACACAAAAATCTTTCAAATTATGTACTGAAAGTGTGCCCAAAATTCTATATCTGCATATTCACTATTTCCCTATTTTGAAACATATAAACTGTGAATAAATAATGCATTTAAATATCCAGAAAAGTTTAATCATGTGTAACTATATAACAATAGAATGTCTCAAATTCTATTGGCTTTTATCTTGACTTTTAATATATTTTCTTATTTTTAAAAGTTATGTACAGTTATGTTTTAATATTTTATTTGTGTGCTGCATAGAGCCCCTCTATGAAAGAGATGGCTTCTAAATTTGATAAATAAATAAATATCATGCAATCTCCAATCTATAGGTATCAGATTAACAGAGTTGGAAGGTACTTTTTAGGTCTTCTAGTCCAATCTCCTGCCCAAGCAGCAGACCCTACATCATTTCTGACAGATGGCAGTCAAATTTCTTCTTGAAAGATTCCAGTGGAATTTCCCATAACTTCCGAAGGCAAGCTGTTACATTGGTTGATTGTTCTCACTGTCAGAAAATGTCTCCTTATTCCCAGGTTGAATCTCTCCTTGATCAGTTTCCATCCATTATTCCTTGTCAGGTCTTCGGGTGCCATGAGAAATAGGTTGACCCCCTCCTCTCTGTGGCAGCCCCTCAAATATTGGAACACTGCAATCATCTCTCCCCTGGTCCTTCTCTTCACTAGACTAGCCATGGCAAGTACGTCATCATAAGTTTTAGCCTCCAGGCTAAAATGTTGCAATATTGTAATGTTAGCTTACAACATTTCATTTAGTGACAGTTCAAAATTTCACTACAACAGCACTTAAAAAAATGACTTATGACCAATTTTTATATTTATGACCATTGCAGCATTTCCATGATCACATGCCCACAATTCAGATTCTTGACAACTGGTTCATATTTATGATGGTTGCAGTGTCCTGGGGTCATGTAATAACCTTTGCCTGTCTTTACTGAAATATATTACCATCTCTAGGCCTGAACTGGCCTACCATAGCAACAGCTAGAGTACTGTTAAACTGGAACAGGATAACTTTTGGGGAAATGTATATTATATAAGGCTATAGGGAATACAAAAATCTGATTACCTGACTAGTTACTAAATTTTTAGAAATCTGTATGATTTTTATAAAAATTGATTTCTTAAAAAAATATACCCTACTTGAGTCTCTTAAAAGTAGGGGGGAAATCTGTGTGACAAATGTCCCATGTATATGACTAAGATCTGTTTTGTACCCTTTTTTAGCTTGTTATAGCACCCCCCCCTTTATTCCTCCAAATAATATTACCAATGGCCTGTAACACATACTGGACCCTTTCCTGCCATTAAATGTCTGAATGAGATTTTGTAGTCAATGAATACAGGGCAAATTGTACACAATTGATGGCCTCTAGCTTACAATTGCATCCAACAATGAGAAGGAAGAAGAAAAACTAAAGCTCCTTCCAATAGGATCATTATAAAAAGAACATAATTAAGATAAAATAGAACACTATCCAAAAATGATGTAATTCCTATTATGAGCCAAGGTGGCAGAGTGGTTAGAGTGCAGTACTGCAGGCTATTTCTGCTGACTGCCGGCTGCCTGCAATTTGGCAGTTCAAATCTCACCAGGCTCAAGGTTGACTCAGCCTTCCATCCTTCCGAGGTGGGTAAAATGAGGACTCAGACTGTTGGGGGCAATATGTTGACTCTGTAAACCGCTTAGAGAGGGTTGTAAAGCACTGTAAAGCAGTATATCAGTCTTAAGTACTATTGCTATCTGCAATATCATTTATATCTATAGAACGTTCTGTAGCTGATCTGGGGGTTAGTTTTCTGCATCAATACAGCAGTGTAAGATGACAGAAAAGAGTTATTACAATGTTTCCATTAATCTAATGGAAGAAAAACTTTCTGAAATGGTAAAAAATAGGGTCCACTGGAAAGACAACAATCAGACCTCAAAATCGCACAGGAATAGCAGAGTAATGAGAAACCAGAAAAGTGTGCAATTGAAAGATAGGCACTAAACATATAATGCAATGATAAGTCAAGGAAGTTATTGCCACAATGAAACAGAGGTGGCTTCTAAATTACATATTATAAAGCTTGGTAAATTTAATAACAAATGATTATAATATACAGAATATTTGAAATAGGAATTTAGAACAGAATAAAGCTAGCATGCCAAAGCAAATATTGGAAATATATTATGCAATAGAAAAAGAATTACTTGTGAACAAAGAGAAATAGAATAGTTTAACAATAAATAATGTCCACCACAAGGTATTTGATTCCTAGTATAAATGAATTTGTCAGCATAGCTAGTCATCCTACTAAAGATTTTTTTCCTAAACATAAAATGACTTAAATAGGTTATATTTTTATAAAAATCACTCCAATTTTTATAAATATCACACAGATTTTTATTCTCCATCTAACTTACTCTTTTTATTAAGTCCTATCTTTAAAGTAGGTGTTTAATTTTATTTCAGATAATAAAAATCTAATTTCTGGCATAGGTAAAGGCTATGCAACATTCCCGCTGTTCTATGTGAGAAACTGAATTGCTGGATCATACTGTTAATTCAGAATGTTGGCACTCATAGTAAGCAGCAATTCAATAATACAAATTCCTGTTCTCCTGGCAAATGTCACAAATACATGTGCTGGGTTTAATATCCTATTGTAATAATTTGGTGCTGCACTAATGATTCTGCCAATATTCAAAACTTCCTTGTTTCTGGTTACATAACACCATTTCTAACATTTGCTTTTTGAGCTTTTAAACACCTGGTATGCCCAAATATGGGAGGGAGCATACTGCTTCCCTTTTGCCTTTCCACCCCACTCTAGGACCCTTTGACAAAACACTTAATCATTCCCTGGCTCAGTTGATAAGAGATGACAACTTCTGGCTTGGAGGTTAATATAACTGCCCAGTATGTACAAACAGCCCCAAGTTCAAATCCCAGTACGGATATGGCTAGCTGATGAGAGCTAAATAGCTTGAAATAGATCTATACTAGTCTCCCTTCATTTATTTATCAGCAAAAATGTAACACAAAAATGGTTTTTCTGCCTGGAAGGCAGAAGACTGTATTTTCTGAATACAGTCCTCAAATTCCCACAAATATTCTTTGGATCCCCATTTATGAAAACATTTTCCTTATTTGACTTATACAAAAATGTAAGTTGTGCATGTTTTCTATATAATTAACATACCTGCACACACACATATGCATACTATACATATAAATATAACATACATATAGACATATTATATAACAACTTTAGAGCTAAAGCCATTTAGGCAGTCAAGCTCAACCTTTAGTTCCATGAAGAACTAAAAACCAAAGAATTCCCAAGAGAAGGGCATCTAGCCATGAACATCTCTACTAAATAAGAACACATCACCTCTCTGAGTTATTGTTTCTACTTTCAAAGTGTCCTTATGGATAAAGAAGCTATTTGATCTGATATGTAGCTGCTGTTTAAAAGACATTCCGGACAAGGACAATCTCCTGCTCTACTTCATTCACTTTTCCCATCAAGGAAGTGATATTGTTCCAGTCAAAAGTAGGTGGTGTGGCTTAACTGCCAGGTCTGGGTGGAATTTTTCCATCTGGCTGGAACAGCTATGCCTAGACACCAAAATAGAAGAAAATGGGAAATGTAAACTTCTGGAAAGGGAACTAGTAGTGTTACATATTTGCTACCAATGAAAGTGATATTATAAATTTATCTTCTTTAGTTTTAAAATTTTATCTCCCTCATATACTCGGTGAAGACTTGGAAGGAAGGCTTACATGAATTTGGGCACAATGCAGAAAAAGATATATATTTAAATATCCTATACTGTATTAGCTATGTATTTTATCTCAAATGCAATGAATTTATTTCCAGAATTTTAGAGTAATGGTGAAATGTTGGTGTTTGACAAGTCTTTATTACTATCTCTAAAGACATACCTATGATCAAGGTGCTCTGTTAAAACTGACTTCTTCGAAATTACTACCAGAGATAGACAAGAATATATTCTGTCACTGGTCCTTTTCCTCATGGCTGTCAACTATGTTGTGTGACAAACATCACACATTGGGAAAGGCATTCATTATTCTGACCAAGATCGTCTTGGTGACCTGGATTTTTCAGAAGATATTGCCTTACTTGAGGAAGACAAGATGAAACTACAACAAGTGACAACTGATAGATAAACAAGTTACCGAAACTGACCTCAGGATAAGTGCCGAGAATTTGAAGATCATGTATATGAGCTTCACTGCACAGATATGAGGAAACACACTTGGATTACAGAGACTTGAGGAAGTAGAAAGATTTACCCATTTGGGTAGTATAATAACCCAAAATGGAGATGTCCAATGCTGCATTGGAAAAGCAACAGTTGTTTTTCAGAGGTTGAATAAAAATCTGGTTCTTGTAAACCAGATAAACTTAAACTTTGTTTTCTTGCCTCTATAGTGATCCTGACAGCTATTTATGCAAGTGACACCTGGAAGAGACTTAATGTGATCCAACAAAGATGCCTTCATCGAATTCTAAACATTCATTATTTTAACCATGTACTAACCATGTACTCCAGGCCTTCCGAAAAGCTGTTAAAACCTGGCTGTGTCGGCAGGCCTGGGGTTGATGAGTTCCCTTCCCCTCTTGATTGTGTGTCTGTTGGTTATTTTAAATGCTTGTATTTGTAGTTCTTGTGTTTCCCTTCCCCTCTTGGATTTGTGAGCCGCCCTGAGTCCCGCTGGGAATAGGGCGGCATATAAATAAAACGAAACCTGAAACCTGAAATTCTCCAAAAGAGTTTCTCCTGCAAATTACATAACATAGTGACATGCAGAAGACCCCAAGTTGCAGATTATATATTCTGTAGGGACAATAATTGAATTCCCAAGATAGGAATGATATGGATTCCCCCTGCTCTTAAAATACATTGCAAAGAATGTTCATAGATGATTTTAAACATCACATGGAAAAACTCTGACATACTGGTCCCAAACTGAAAATACTGGAGATCCTCACTGCCTGATATGCTATAGAACAGGGGAGGATCTAATACTAATGGTGAAATATCTATAATTTCTTGGATTTAAATTAATTGCATTGCTCTTCAGTTAAATAGTGCTAATTTCTAGAAAATAATAAATTATGTATTTTTATCACTAGATTCTTCCCTTATATTAGACTAATTTCTTTATGTCAACCTAATTTCTTTATAGTCACAATTCTGACTATTATAGTTATATGTGAAATACAAAGTGAGCAGATTGGCAGTTTATTGTGTTCTCTATACTCTTCTCAAAGCTAATTTAACATGAATAACTACAGAAGATGCAAACTGTTTTCCCCCTGTGCTTTGTTAATAAGCTATAGAACAACTTATATACATGGCAAAACAACATTGTCGTTGAATTTCTTGTTAATCTTGTTGAGCTTCAAACAATAATTATTAAAGCAAGAGCTATTGGGAAGACTGTGAAAATTAAATGTTTATGATAATGGACAGAACCATACAGTCGGTTGACATGGATCAACATGTTTAATCTGACTGATGACTAAAGCAGATGGATGTTGTGGATAGAATTTATAATATCATATTGTATTGACAAATGATTTGAGGTAAATTAAGAAAAAAACTGGTACCACCACAAAAATGTTTACTTTGTGTATTTTCATATTCTTTCCTACCTTCCCTGCCCCAATTCTGCTTTTGTCTTTGTACTCATTCTGAATGTATACTGTTTCACTACAGATACTATTTTCCTCAGTGCTAGCTTTCACTTTGTCTCTATTTATATATGTACATTTTTTTACTGAGGTACCTGTCAACCAAAGTCTGTGCAATTTCTCTTAAAGTTGTGACATCCAGTAGGATATTTCTATTTGACAATAGAAGCACTTTGACTATGAAAATCTCTCCTCATTCAGTTAGAAGTATGAAAGAAAATGAAGGGTGAATCCATTTAAAAGGGAACTTTATGGGATACTAATAACAGGATGTGAAAATATTTCATTTAGTACATTCACCTAGTTTGCTATTGTACTAGTTGTCTTCACCATTTCCTTCTCCTCCTCTCCTTCCACTTCAACATTTATTAAGAAATGTCTTAATAATTTCTTATTAGGACAGTTCTCTATTAAGCTGCAGGCCAGGACTGTCAAACTCTTGGCTCACAGGTTGAATGCACCATGCACTGGTCATGCCCACGCCTGGTATAGTGAAGGGGGAAAAAAGTCCCAATACATCATGTAACACTGCCGTGATGACGTGATTTGACACCCCTGCTTTAGACATATATGATTAGTGCTTTTAAAGTTAATAAGAGAAAGGCAAAACTATAAACCATAAAACATATACGGAAAAAATTATTGTAAATAATCTATAAAACCAAACATAAAGGATTACCTAAGTTTTAATTAAAAAAAAAACGTGTGTGCATTCACAAGTATCAGTTTTCTTCTAAGGTTGAGATGAGTTCAATTCTGAAAAATATGTTTGGTTATTTATTTATTTGCTTTCTTGCCTGCCAAAAATGATTAATCTTTGCAGATTTTAGTCACAACATCATTGCTGATCTCTGGTTAAAAATACTCTGAGTCTCAATTTGATAATGTAAAGAAGAGCCCAAAGCAATTAGAATAAGTTTTATTATTTTTTATTTCCCTGCCCCACTGTTTTTAGAGTCAATAAAAGGTAAAATACACTTCAGAATAGATTTTCCTTAATTCCTCTGCAGAGTTTTATTTTTATGTAGTTTGTCAAACATATACACAATAACAGGTATAAGTATAAACATGGACATGAACAAGAGAAATGAGTACAAATAAATGGGGACAGTAGCACAGAGACAGCAGGCCCGCTGGTGGACTTATGCACGCCCCCTTTACAGACCTCTTAGGAATGGGGCAAAGTGCACGGTAGACAGCTTAAGGTTGAAACTGTGGGGGTTTAAGTTTGTAACAATGGGGTCAGGTAGAGCATTCCAGGCATTGACCACTCTGTTGCTGAAGTAGTATTTTCTGCAATCGAGTTTGGAGCAGTTTACCTTGAGTTTGTATCTATTGTTTGCCTGAGTATTATTGAGGTTGAAGCTGAAGTAGTCGTTGACAGGTAAGACATTGTAGCAGATAATTTTTTGTACTATGCTTAGGTCAGACTATAGGCAGCATAGTTCCAGGTTGTCCAAGGCCAAAATTTTGAGCCTGGTGGCAAAAGGGATTCTATTGCGAGCAGAGGAGTGGAGGACTCTTCTCGTGAAATATTTCTGGAGCCACTCAATTGTATTAATGTCCTATATACAGTTTGACTGAATAAGAGATCTTGTAAATAACCTTTCTTTCCAAATTATTTTACCAGTATAGATTCGAGGAAAATTAGCATTTTCAACGAATTCAACTTTAGCAAAAATTAATAAAGTAAGTGGATAGAAAGCCAGTTTGGTCCAGTGATTAAGGCACCAGAAGTTGGGATGCCAGCCTTAAGTATAAATGCCAGCTGGATGACTATAGGCCAATCACTCTCTCAGCCCAACTCACTTCACATGGTTGTTGTTGTGGGGGAAATATGCAGCAGTAGTTTTAGATATCTTCACCACCTTGAGTGGTTTATAAAAGTAATAAATATGGATATAAAATACATAATAAATAAATACAGTATTTCATAATAACACATAAACATACTTTCATTAAGGTGGGACTTCACATTCACAAATGCTAGCACAAGATGACTTAGAATAGATTCAAGGTTCAAAGAAATCCTTCATTTGTTTGGCAAACTGTCACTCCAAGTGGTTGCATGACCCAAAAGTGCTTTTTAAAAGCCAACTGGACTTTTTTGGTTGTTGTTTTCATTTCTCATCCAAGAAGCTTTTTCACTGAAGAAGAAGCACCGTTGGGATAGCCATTACCTGGATGATTGAGAATCTCCATAGACGTTCGCCCATAAATACACATTCAGACCAGTATAGTACATAAAATGTATAGAATACCAATTCTGCTTGGTCTTTTCAGGTGCATTATTTATTTAGTTTTATAGAAGAGAGACAAGACACTGAATATTGCTTTCTATTGCACAGTTCAATTTATATCTGCTGAAGTGAAAATATAGAGTAGACAAAGGCCAGTTTTTAGCTTTCTCTTTCAATAAATAGTGAACATCTTTAAACACCTTTTTTGTTATTCTAGTCTGTTACTGACTCAATTGTTTTTACATGTTTTGCACACAAAATGTGTGTTTTGTTACAAATTATGTTGATATACTATATAATTATTTATATACTGTATAATTTTTTGTATAAAAAAAGATAAAAGTGATTATATTTTCCCTCCTAAATGGAAAATCAACCATGGTTTAAATTTCCCTTAGAAAAGGTATATGTTTTAATAATTTATAGCAAAATCCATTTGCTCTTGATAATTAGTAAATGCCAGGTGATTCATATGTGATATTTGATATATTACACTGACATTTCTGTGCTATCCATTCATTGAATTTTAATTATTTTTTTCAAAAATAGAGGCAATAACATGAGCTTAGAATATGTTATAGCATAATTTGATAACTGCAATATAATCTTTTTATGTAACTGAAATATTTTATCCAATCTGTTAACCCTCAACTCTCCATAAGATTAATTTAAGTGGCATTGGTTTTTTTTTAAAAAAATCTTTATTTGGAATGGTAATGCTGACTATTAAATAATGAAAGTTGGAAACTGGAAACCATTTGAAAAAAACAATAGTGTTTTTAAAAAGAAAGAAATCACAATGAAATTCTGTTGTTCAACCTTGTGCAATGTTTTGGTTCTGAGAAGCAATACTCTGCCAACTTACAGCAGAAAATTGCTTTGGGTAGAAATTGCTTGATTAGATCGGTCTAATCAATCTAATCACACTTGCACCATTGTTAATCTAGTATACATTCTACATGATTTGAGCCATAAAAGAAGAAAAGAAAAAGAAAGAAAATACATGCTAGTTTTAATACACATTCTGCTATAGAGATGGTGTATGATGTATACAAAAATAAAATTTATATGTATTCATATGAATATGAAGGTCTCCAGTAATATGTTCTGTGTAATCTATCCATTCTCTAATAAATGCTGTTCTACATACTAGCTATAATGAAAAACTGCAATCATTCATCTTCTCAGTATTGTAACTTGATGATAACTGTTCTAACCCCCATCGTCCCACACCAACAGACACTCTGAGCCAAAGATAAGTTACGGCATTTAATTAACAGACAGACAGGTCCTTGGCAGCAAACCGGCACAGATAAGCTTGGGCAGCAATCCAGCACAGATAAGCCGTGGCAGCAATCCAGCCTGCCAAGCTCACAATAATGTTCTCCGACATTAGTTCCAGCATTGACTTCTGCAGGAGGGGCGTGTGCACAAGCAGTCTTTTTATAGTCTGGAGAGGAGCCTAATGACTACCAGCTGAGTGCAATTACCTCCTGTACTTGCGCAACTGTTCCTGACACCTATTAGGTCTTCGGTGCCGGGCATCCAGGAACAACTCACTGCTGGTGTCCGGATCACTCTCCCTTGTCTCCTCCCCACTGGTCCAAGGCTCAGGTGCCACCTGGTGGCCAACCACTCTCTCTGCGCCCTGCTCGGAGTCGGAACCCTGTCCAGGGTCCTTCACATCCTCCAGAGCCAACTCATAGGGCCCCTCACTGTCGGATTCTGGTGGCAGCTCTAACGACTCCTGCTGGGCCACAACAATAACCAATACAGTTAGTCCTCAACTTATGATCACAATTGAGCCCCCAATTTATGTTGCTAAGTGAGAAATTTGTTATCTGAGTTTTGCCCCATTTTATGACTTCCTGACACGTTTGTTAAGTGAATCACTGCCGTTGTTAAATCACTAACACAGTTGTTAGGTGAATCTGGCTTCCCCATTGACTTTGCTTACCAGAATATTTAAAAGATGATCGCATGACTTCAGGACATTTCAACCGTCATAAATATGAACCAAGCATCTGAATGTAAATCACAGGACCGTGGGGTGGGGTGGGGTGCTGCAACTGTCATAAGTGTGAAAAATTGTCATAAGTAAATTTTTCAGTGCTGTTGTAACTTGAAACATTCACTATATGAACTGTTGTAAATCGAAGACTACCTGTATCTAATTCCTTTCAAACTCTGTGGCTGTTACAAGTTGGTTTCCTTTCTGAAGAAATCATATTATGTTGGGGCCAGGGAATTCTAGAAGTTACTATTGCAACACACCTGAGAAAACATGCGGCAAACAGACATAAATTCTTGTTGCTATCATAACAGAATGTCAAAAAATATCAAATCGTAAAAGTGTCAGATATTGTACCAGAGTCTAGGTTCACTATAGTTTTAGAATTTTATGTACACAGTTTTACCAAGAACAGAGAGAAAAATCATGTACAGTATTGATGGGACAATGCGAAGGGCGTCTCTCAAGACTGAAATAGATGTCTAAAAAATATGATCCTGTTACAAGGGTCTTTATTAAATTGTGTAGGATGATTTATCCTACTTGCTGCTCATCAGCTGCAGACCTGACTAGAAGCTTAAGATATAATGTATATATTTGTTGATTTATCAAATAAGAAAACAAATAAATGAAGATAAATTTAATAAACTATGCTTATTATCAATAAAACCTATGGTAATTTGAGATCCTACTGCAAAAAGTCACAGACAAAAGACATGATTTTTTTTTTTGCCATTGAACAAATATTCCCATTTCTTTCTCCGCAACATTTCTTTCTCTTAGGTCACCATAATATTCTTTTTTACAGGTAGTCCTTCATTTATTACTATAATTAAGGCCAGAATTTCCATTACTACGCAAGGTGGTTGTTAAACAAATCATGTCTGATTTTATGACCATTTTTGTCATGGTTGTTAGGTGAAACCCTGCAGTTGTTAAGCAAATTATATGGTCATTAAGCAAATTTGACTTTCCACATTGACTTTACTAGTAGGAATCTTTCTGGGAAGGTGCAGTTGGTGATCAGGAGACCTCCAAAACACTGCAAGTGCCATAAATGGATGCACCCAAATTTTTGTTCATGTAATTGTGGAATGACTGCACAGTCATACATGTTTTTCCTCCATGCTGTTATATACTTCCAAAGTTTGCTAAATGAGTGGTTATAAATCTACATCTACACTTATATCTCACCAGCCCTCATGGGACATGATCTGAAGTCATGCTTAGCTGTAGTATGTTAGAATAAACTTTGCATCTTATTCCAAT
Organism: Thamnophis elegans; assembly: GCF_009769535.1. NCBI lineage: Eukaryota > Metazoa > Chordata > Lepidosauria > Squamata > Natricidae > Thamnophis > Thamnophis elegans. Next base: position 60,075,280 of record NC_045549.1, read on the forward strand.
ATCTTAAAGTGGGTTTAAAGTATATAAGATCTGATAGGCTTTTCACATTACCATGGAGGAAAGTCAGCACAGGCAGGAAGTATATAATGAGGAAAGAAAAAATGGCAAATCATGCTTTGTACCATTCATTTATTTATAATTAAATTTGGAGATCACCTGGCTTTGGGCAGCTTACAATATACACAGAGAAAAATCATTCATTTAATATTCTGCATGAAAAATATTAATTCTCCAGTTACTCTCTACAGGAGGATGATTTTTCAAATTAGCTTGTTCAGTAAATGGTTGTACTTCTTTCATAAGGAATGTTTATTAAAATGAAATAAAACCAGATGCTTTTTTCACATTTATGCTCACTGCAGACTTACATAATGAGGGCAGAAAAAAAAATCTGCCATGGTTGTCAGCTGGAAGGCACAGTAGTGAAAGAAGAAAACAATAGAGTAACATTATATTCTAACTAGTATGATTTGTTTTCACTTCAATTAGTCCACATACTGAGTCCATCTGTTTTTATTTTTCATTATTTTGTTTGGTGGTAAATTGGTTTCCTGAAAGCTATTTTACTTTTTTCTTTCTGTACATTATTCTGAATTTCTTTGGGATGAAAATTGATAGATAGGTAGCTAAATATATAGAAAGATGTATAGTTTACAAGATTACAAAACACAATCAATATAATCATAATATAACTTGTTCTCAAGACTTGAGATTCAAATGTAAAAAGAGCTACAACAGAGTAACATGTTGATTGGCCCTTGGAGGACTTCTAGTCCAACCCCCTGCTCATGCTGGAAGCCCTATCCCATTTCATATAAATGACTATCCAGTGTCTTTTTAAAAACCTCCAGTGATGAAGCATCTACAATTTCTGAAGGCAAGCCATTCCACTGGTTTATTGTTTTCACTGTCAGGGAATTTCTCCTGAGTTCTAGATTGCTTCTCTCTTTGGATAGTTTCCTGTTGTGGCCCGGCAGGAGCCTTTGGAGCTGCCATCGGATTCCAACTGTGAGGGGTCTTATGAGTCGGCCCTGGAGGAGGTGGAGGACTCTGGACAAGGTGCCGACTCCGAGCAGGGGAGGAGAGACTGGTTGGCCACCAGGTGGCGCCAGAGCCTTGGATCAGAGGGAGTGATCAGGAAAACACTTGTGAGTTGTTTCGGGATGCACGCTGTTGAAGGGCTACTCGGCGGAAGGAACAACTGCGTAATTATAGGAGATGATTGCGCTTAGCTGATGCTTATTAAGATCCTCTCCTGATTATAAAAGAGACTGTTTGTGCCGCACCCCTTTTTGCAGAAGTCAACGTTCATGATTCAGAGAAACCAACTTGGAGAAGTGGTTTGCTGTGAGAGCTTGTTTGCATTGCCTAGGTTTGTAGGACTTGCTGCCAGAGTGCTTATCTCTTTGTTTATTTTGGGCTTGCAGCCAACGAGAGTCTGGACTGATTAAAAGTATTCTTATTTAAGTTTGTTTTTGGCTTTCGTTCCTGGATGGAGAAGTGGGGGTCAGAACAGTTTCCATTCGTTACTTCATGTCTTGCCTTCTAGTGCTTTGGAAAACAGGTTGAGTCCCTCTTCTTTGTGGCAGCCAACAAATATTGAAACATTGCTAGCATGTTGTCTCTAGTTTTCCTTTTCACTACAATAGATTTATCCGATTCCTGCAATGCTCTTCATATGTTTTAGCCTCTACCCCAACCCCCCCCCCCAATCATTGCTCTTCTCGGCACTCTTTCCAGAGCCTCAAAATATTTTTAATATCATGGTGACCAAAACTGGATGCAGCATTCCAAGTGTGGTTCTTATGAAGGCATTATAAAGCAGTACTAGCATTTCACATGATTTTGGTTCTATCCTTCTCTTATGCAGCCTAGGATTGCTTTGATTTTTTGGCAGCAGTTTTTGATTGTCCACTAGGATTCTAAATTACTGCTATTAAGCCAAGATTCGCCTAACCTGTTCCAATAATCTGGGGTTGTTGTTTTTTTGCCTAAATGTGAAACCATACTTTTCTCTACCTTGAATGTCATTTTGTTTCATAAGTCTCAGTGTTCAAGTCTGTCAAGATCCTACTGGATCCTGAGTCTATCTTCTGGGGTAGTGATCATTCCTGCCCGCTTGGTGTCATCTGCAAACGTGATGAGTTCTCTTTTTATTCCCTCATCTAAATGGTTTATGAATACGTTGAAAAGCACTGGTCCTAAAACAGAAACTTGGGGTATGCCACTGTTTACTTTCCTCTTGTGGATATAGTTGCATTAAGGACTACATATTGAGTTCAGTGTGTCAGCCAGTTAGAAATCCATCTGATTGGGACATCCAAGAAATAGATGGAGACTTAAGAGAGGAATGGAAGAGACAAGCCAAAAAAAAAAAAAACCCATAGCAATGTAAGTATTGAAGTGGGCCGGGGGTGGGTTTCTCGCCCCGTTCCAAACGGTTCGGTTGGAACAGGTCCGGCGCCGTCCTCGTGCACGCGTGCGGTGCACGCATGTGTACTAGCGTCTGTACGATGCTCCAGCTGCTCCTGGACGATCGCGCAGGCACTGTATGCGTCCTGTGCATGCATGGAAGCGCAGAACTCATCAAAACAAGTTAAGGACCGCGGGCAGGCGGGCGCGCCCTTCGCCGTTCCCGGAAGTTAGTTACTTCCAGGTTCGGCGACCAACCAGTTCGCAGGGACCGCCGTGAACCAATTGAAACCCACCCCTGAAGTGGGCAAGAGATAATGGGTAGAAGATTTCCTTTTCTTTATGGCTGCTTTGACTCTTTTTTTAAAGCATAGCAATTAAAGCATAAAGTGGGCAAATGATGATGGAAGGATGATTCCTGCTCCTGGTTGCTGTTTTAAACTATTTTTCCCTACCTTTCCCTCTTTGTTCTCTTTTTCTTTTCCTTTTCTTGTAGACAGATGATATGATTAGAAGTTAGACAGGAAAGAAAGAAAAAAAAAGCTTTTGAATATAGGGTGATATGATTAAAAGCTAGAGTAAGAGATAGAAATAAAGGGAATATTAATGTATTACACTTTTAGTTGATAAAATGGAAGTAATAATGAGAAATAGGTGGAATAATTGAATAATGATAGATTGTAGCCGCTTATAGATGTGTATTGTAATGGGAATTTCATAAATCAATTGAATGTAATAATAATCCTTAATTTTATCAGTGTTGTTTGTGTTGGAATGTATGGCACCCAGATGCCACACTGTTCATGCATTGGTTTGACATTTTTATAAAAAAATTAAAAATTAAAAAAAAACTTTAAAAAAGGAAATCCATCTGGTACTTCTAACTATGACTCTCTAGGGCATTCCTAACTATGGTGATGCAAAAATAATTCCTACGATGAAATTCTCACGTTAGCTAACACAAACACTGCCTTTTGTAAATTATTATTCTCATTAAAGGTTGAGTTCATTGTTGTTACATTCTTTGGGGGAAATTGTTATGGGTAATATCTTTATACCTGATGTAATCACATTTCCCACATTCCATATTTGTGTAATAAATTAATCTACCTTATAGTTTTTGTTGAAGAGCTAAAATGAATAGATCTGATGTATGCCACCTTGATTTTGATGATAATGATTATAACAGTATTGAGTATCCAAATAAAGTGGAATACAATAAAATATCCAGAGGAAACATCCATTCTCTTAACCTCAGTGTCCATTCATAGCTTTCAGATATCCCTGATGTAATGCCCATCCAGTATAGCTACTATCTTCTCTTTCTTAAACGTAAAATATCTGAGTTTTGCTCAAGGAAGGAGTCAACTTTCAAGGAAGGAGTCAACTTTCATTTGGTCAGTTGCATTTGTTAAGTCCACAATAACTCTTGGCAACTGTCTTCATTTCATACCTCCCACTCTTTCTTAATGTCCACTTTACATAGACTTATTTTTCCCCTATTCAATCTTGTCTAATTCTTAGAGGCTACCTGGAGAAGTCCTTCAATTTTCTTCAAAAGGTTCTTGAAAACGCTTTTAATGAGCTATTTTAGGTCTTCTATGTCTTCTTTACTTTCAACTAACAGTGTTTATCTGCATATTTCAAACTGTTAGTATTTTACTTTCGGATTTGATTTTAACTTTCATCTATTCCATCCTATAATTCTAGGTAACCTTATTACTCTTCCTACAGCTGTCATCCATCCTATGTTAGTGATCAGATACTGAATTCTTCTGACTTCCTTCTGCCCAAAACGTGCCTATTTTTTGTTTCTCCATGAGTGATTCTATTCCATTTGCAACATCTTAAGCAAAATATTGCTTAAATGAGAAATTTGTGCAGTAGTTCAATCTTGTTCCTAATTCGTCGACATACAATTAGTCTTAGTCTTCATTTTTATTATTATTCTTATACTACAGTTATTTTCCTTCTCTCTTGTTTGTTCAGTATCATTTATTTTTTTAAAAATATCATTCTTAATTTCATCCTTCTCAGATGATCTCAGCCAATCTCAGGTTACATAAATATATTGGTGTGTGAATGTCACAATAACACAGAACTAATTCTAATTATTTCATGAAATGAAATCAAATTGATGTATGACCTTCTCATCAAGAGTCACAAAGACTTTTTTGTAACACTTTTTCCTTGCCCATTCCTCAAAAATAGATAATACAATGTTTAATACTATAGTTAGTTCCCCCAAATAATACTCACTGGATTTAATAAGAGTTAGTTAATGTAGGAAAAAAATAAAAACAAAAAAGGAGGAAGCCAAATAAAGGAGCAGCAGGAAAGCTCACTAAGAGCTTATGTCATTTAAATCATTATATTTTTCAAAATTAGCTTTTATACCACACAATAAGCAGTTCACAGTACAGTCGAGCAATGAAATACTCCAGCTGTTCACATGTATTTATTCACTGATTGCTGTAGTACTTCTTTTATCAAAAATTTTGAAGTGAAGACTGGACACCCTGCTAAGTGAGTAGCAAAAAAATAGTATACTTTACTGAGACATATTAGAGAGCTTCATAATTGGGGAACTGCTGAAACACCAGTAGACATAATTCAGTCTTCTGGAAAAAAAAGATCATTTATACTCTTTTTTCCTACTTATTCACTACATTATGTACATTAAGATGGGCAAATGACCCATAACACTGTAATAATTTAGTTAGAGCTGTAAGGAATTTTCAGAATTCTTTTGTCATCATTAGTTTGATGTAAGATACTGTATTGATAGCAATGCCAGTAAATATAACATTACTAAAGTTGTCAATGCATACTTTCCTATGAAAGCACAGATGCATATCAGAGGTGGGTTGCCAATTTGGTAACCTGGTTCTGGCATGCTCCTGCGGATGCTTGCACGCGCATGTGATGCTTCTGTGCATGCACAAAGCTTCTGCACATGCATAGAAGCATCTGGGTGGGTGGGCGGAGCCTCCCACTGGCGCTACTACCAGTTTGCCCGATCCAGGCCGAACCAGCAGCAACCCACCTCTTATGCATATCATTATATTAACAACAGGATCTATTGGTTGACAAGCAAATTTACCATTTCATTTAAATAATTCAAGTCTTTGGCTATGTGATATTATCCTTGTACATTTATTTTTTTTAATAAAAATTTTATTAGTTTTATTACAAGCAAAAACACACACACAAAGAAAAAAGCATCATCTGTCATTACGTCTTATAGGAAGCGTATCCATTGGTCACAAGTACATTTCGTGCATTCTGTCCATATCTTGACATATATATTCCATTCAGTCTAAATTGTACATGATAAAAATTTATATATTTTACTATCACCAAATCACAGTTTTCATTTAGTTAAGATTTCAAGAACACAGCCACCTATTAGCATTTTTTCCCTTCCCCCAGTTCCAGTCAATATGCCATATCTCTATATCCTTATAACATGTTCTTAAAAAAAAAAAAAGAAAAAATAAGGAGAAAATAAAGTCAATTAGTAGGATAGCTTATATTTCCTCTCTCTAACAGATCATTGTTATTATTATAGTTAACTAAGGGTTATTTACATTTTTCTCTCCTCTTCTCTCCACAAACGCAAAAAGCAACAATCTCTGAACAACAATCAATTAAGAAAATGACCATTTAAAATCTAAGACAATAGAAAGAGAAAAGAAAGAAATATCGATATTTCTAATTAATAACCACCAAAGTATATGCCAACCTTCCCATTTGTTTTTATAGTTGAAAGACAGGGAGAGATTAAACAATTGTTAGGGGAGATAAAGAAAAAGCATTGCGGCCAACAATTTGTTTCATGGAGAAGCGGACCTGATTCTAGACATTATCAGTGAGACTATGATTTGCACACTATGGGTAAATTGTTTTGGCTTTGATCTATATTGAATATAACTGAATTATTTTGGTTCAAAATTAGAAAACACTTGGTTAGTTACAAAACAAATCATTTTTAAATATTTTACAAAATTAAAGAAATGTATTTTTTACAACTATAAGAAATTTATGGCACTTTGGTTCTCATGTTAGATATTATCCTAGTTAACCATAGATATGGCAAGAAATGAACAGAGGTCAATACCATTTTTGATTCTCTTATTTTTGCTGCTATTTCCATAAGAAGAATGGTGTAAAGCTGAGATGGAAGGAGATGTGTTTTAGTGCTGGAAATGGCGAAGAAGCTGTGAAACAATAGGAAAATAGTAATATTAATGGTTTCTCCTAAGTACTTGTATTTTGTGTCGTAAACAGACTTTCAGGGATTTGAAGGCTTAGGATTTGTGTCATTGGACATCCTGATTTGCATTTGGTTTGCAGGACTATATGGAAAAATTAACCTGCATTTTTGTCCTCAAATCTGCATATTAAAATGCTTTATATGAGTTTAAAGTCAACATTAGAGGTTTTATGTTGTAATTAACAACCATAACCAAATAACTCAATGTATCAGTTATAAACCAAGCTTTAAAAAAATGCAATAATTTCTCTGTGTATCCACTTAAAAAGCTGGCTTAAAATTCTGGCAAACTCTGTTCTTTTTTTGCCTGCCCCAAGCTCTTCAATTTTTTTCACTAGTTCATTAGCACAAGATCTGGCTAAACCTTAGTCCTTCGGATTGGAAAACATCTTTTGATACTTTCATATGCCAGCAGTGCACTAATTCTCTCCTTAGGGGAAAAGAGACTTTCATTTCCTTACTCCTTACTTTAGAAAGGAGTAACTTATTTTTAAATATAATAAAACTAAAGTATTTGAATTCTCCAAAGAAATTCTTACCCGCTGCAATGCATGGAAAATTAATGGCTTTGACTTTGATCAAATCAGAGAATTTAAATACTTAACATTCTCCTTCCTAGTCTCACTGACTTAGTATGAATAACAAAGGCTTGTCACTTCCCAGGCTCAATGTCATCAGTCCCCCTCTGCATGGTGCACAGACTTGCTACTATTTCAACACACCTATACTGAGTGTAATTCAAATTTTTGAGGGTCTGTTCTGTATAAACACCGGCAACTTTTATGTGGTTTTGTTGACTGAAATACTGGTATATCCAAATAGAATAGATCACTAAATTTGTTGCAGTTACCATAGCGTGCTATATAATATGTTTAGTCTGTAACGTTGATAAAATTGCTTTTCTAATTAAGTTGATTTGCCCCTTTATGTATATTTTAAAAATTATTTGATTTTATGTATATGTGTTCTGACCCCCCTCCTTGCTTGTTCACAAACGGAAGTCAGACAGAACTTCAAAGGAAATATCTTTATCAGTTCTGGCTCAAGTTGGCTGCGAACTCAAAAATAAACGTAGATAAAGTGTCTGGCAAAAAGTTACACAGCAAAAACAAAAAGCTCTTACAGCAAACCAGGTTTACAGAAAGCAAATCACTTTATAGCAATAGCAATAGCAATAGCAGTTAGACTTATATACTGCTTCATAGGGCTTTCTGCCCTCCTAAGCGGTTTACAGAGTCAGCATATTGCCCCCACAGTCTGGGTCCTCATTTCACCCACCTCGGAAGGATGGAAGGCTGAGTCAACCTTGAGCCGGTGAGATTAGAACCGCTGAACTGCAGATAACAGTCAGCTGAAGTGGCCTGCAATACTGCACCCTAACCACTGCGCCACCTCGGCTCAAGTTCCTCTTTGAATCAGGTTTACAGAAAGCAAATCACTTATCCAAGTGTCTCTTTGAATCTCGAAACGATAAACCACACACAACGAACGACGAACCACGAACGTTGACTTCTGCCACTAAGGCGTGGCACCATCCGTCTTTTATCTGCAGAAGACAACCCTAACGAGCAACAGCTGCTCATTAGTCCTGCATCCCGATGCAACTCACAGCAAGCTGCTGCTGAGTCACAACATATATGTATGTATCAATCAATCCATCTCCCTTTTTCTTCCTCCCTCCCTCCTTCTGTCTATCTCACTTATATCTTTTTATTTTGATGTGTATGTTATTTTTTCAATGCAAAATAAAATAATAACATACAAATACATTTGAAACCCTGGCACTTCCACAAGTTAGTATTTTAGATTGTAGATTGGTAAAAGAGCACATTTTTTTGCTAAAAGCATGCATTGTGGGGAGTAGCCCAATCTTAAGAGTCAAGCTGTTCTACGAGGCCTGACTCACCACTGAGGCTAGCTACTTCTGAAGGCTTACCCTTCTTATATCCTGCTGTACAGAATCTGAAACATCCCTTCTCAAGTTCAATATCACAAATCAAATGTGCTTACAAAAAACCTGCATCTCTGAAATTTTCCCTCTCATGGCGTGGGAGGGGGACTGAAAAGATGGATGAAAGCAATCTATTATTCCTGTAGGGAGCAACTAAAGGGGCAGCCCAAGATCATGAGGAAAAACAAAGAAGAAGATATAGAAAGAAACTAAAAGGGGGGCTTTTTCTTGCTCTCTCTTTTTATTTCTAGGGCCCCAGTGATCAAAGGGATAAAATAGTTTTTGCTAAGTTCTTCTTCCTTTCTTCTCCTATTTTCTCTTTGGGTATGTCTGAAGCTCTTGCAGTCTCATAACTCTGCCTTGTTCTTCTAGGAAAGGAGACAGTTCCAGATGTTGTTTTCTCCCACTACTAAATTTTCCACTGCACAATGTTTTAGGATTAATTGTCTTCCATCTGGATGTGCTTCATTTCACTTTCTCCTGAAGAATCTTCAAGTGTATGAATTTAAGAATCAAATTTCAGAGATTCTCTAGGGACTAAATTCACAACACAAATAAGAATCTGAGCGGTGTGATTAAAATCATAAGAAAAAGGGGCTTTATGTGCACTCCCTATTGTTTTGTGCAGTGCCCAGATACAATATTGGATTCACACAATGTGTTTAATTCTGAATCTGAACTATCAAAATATAATTGTTGGGTTCATTTTACATGGCCAAACAAATATATTAAATTATGTTTTAAAGTGATGTCACTCAACATGCTGAGATATGAGATTGACACTCATTCCACATTCCTACAATATGCCTAAAAAAAGAAATTACCTACAACATTTTAGCTTTGTCTAGCATGCTAGCTTGTGGGTAGACATAAATTTATCACTATATGAGCCAAATTTTGTGTAGTTAAAAATTCCATTTGCATAAAAGCCATTATTTTTGTATAGTAATACTATAGTTATACGGTATTTAGATTTAGACTTACATAATTTATAGAGTATAATGTTTAATTATTTATATTTCAGTTGTTATATTATTTAATATGTATTTGATATACTGCTGGAAAATCAACCACTCATACAAATGTTTCATTTGCAATCTTTTATAGCCATTAATGTTTTGAATTAATACATTACTGAACATGTCAGTCACTAATTTGTACTATTTCCTATGTTATCAGCGGAAATTGGTGTCAGTTCAAAGGTAATGGCTAATGATATATTGCTGAAGACTTTTATTTATTTATTTTGTTTATTTATTAAATTTATATTGCCGCCTATTCACCAATGGAGAAACCACATTAGACGGCTTACCTAATTTAAAACTACATTAAAAAACAATAAAACTAATAAAAGAATCAGATAAGTTAATATAATAAAATTACCCCAATCTCCTTGCCCCAGCAACAACAGATCACATAAGCCATTTAATGGGTTCCATCCCACTCTGGGTTCCCCAGGCCTGCTGGCAGAAACAGGACTTCAGTACCTTCCAGAAGAGTATTAGAGTGGGGTCCGTTCTAATCTCTGGGATAATTATTTATTTATTTATTGAATTTATAGGCCACCCAATCCCAAAGGACTCCAGGCAGCTTACAAAGAAGGGGAAGAAGGAAAAAGAAAATAAAAAGAATGGTTTAAAATTCACAACACACATTCGTTCTAAGCGGGGCTGGACCTTAACAATAAGGTCAACAGCCCCAGGCCTGCCAGAACAGCCAGGTTTCAATAGCTTTCCTGAAGGCCGTGAGAGTGGGCAAGGCCCGGACCTCTGGGGGTAGTTGATTCCAGAGGGTCGGAGCAGCCACAGAGAAGGCTCTCCTCCGGGGGCCTGCCAGCCGGCACTGACTGGCTGATGGCATCCGAAGGAGGCCCAATCTATGGGATCTTATCGGCCGTTGGAAGGTATGTGGCAGTAGGCGGTCTCGCAGATACGCTGGTCCTAGGCCATGTAGGACTTAAAAGGTAATAACCAACACCTTGAATTGCATCCGGAGACCAATTGGTAGCCAGTGCAGCTTGCCGAGGACAGGTGTAACATGGGTGTACCTCGGTATGCCCAATAACACTCGCATGGCTACATTCTGGACTAGCTGTAGTCTCCGAATGCTTTTCAAGGGTAGCCCCATGTAGAGCGCATGGGGTTCCAGAGAGAGCGCATGATGTTCCAGAGAGAGGGAGCCACAACAGAGAAGGCCCTTCTTCTGGGTCCCACCAGGTGTATCCCCCTCAGGGATGGGACCTGCAGCATTCACTGCTCCCCCCATATCACATAAAGCTGATGGCACTTCATAGTCCAAGCTTATTTGGAAATCCACTTACTGCTGGAAAATTCTACATTGCTACTGTTGTAATATAGTTTACAACAAGACAATTAACAAGACAATTGCCAGGGGTCTGTCCAACTGCGCCTATTTGGTAGGTAAATTATGGTGACAGGTTGGGCAGTAGGGAAGAAAGAAAAAGAGTGAAAGAGACAGAAAGAGACAAAGAGGAGAGAGAAGGGAGAAGGAGAAAGTGACAGAGAAAGTGAAAAGAGTGTAAGAGAAGGTGAAGAGAGAGACAGAGAAGGAAATCTGGTAAATGGTGTTTTTTGCATGATTTGCAGGCTGTTAATAAAATTTTCCAACCCATGGGAGCGCTGCGGCCTCCCCAATCCAAATTTGATTCCCCAAGAATGTGATCTCATGACACTTGTCCACTATTTCTCAGAAACCCTCCCTTTTTGCAGCCCTAATTACAAAAGCCCTTCTGCTCCAGTGGAAGCCTCCTTCAACAGCTTTTTTCTATCAAGGACGCTATAACTGTCTTTGCCGATGGGAGCATGTGCCTGGCAGGAGGATGGTACATGGCACACCCAGCTCACAGAGCCACAAAAATCCTCTCAAAGAGATGAATTGGCCGCTTTCATCTTGGCCTTTCAGTTATTTGATACAAACAACCGTTTAACTTCATTTTTGCTAGTCTTTATGTGACTCAGATTATAACCTGTTTGTATGAGTCTTATCTCTCTTCTTCTACTGATTCACAACTTTTGTCTCTGTTTCTCACTTTACAAGGTCTTGTCTCCTCTCGCTGTTATTGTTTCCATGTCTCTCATATCAGCCTTTCCCTGGGCCTCTCCAGGAGGGTAATGATGTTGCTGACGCTGCGGCATCAGCCCCCCCACCTCATGTCAATGTTTGTTCTGCTATCACACCTTGGGATAGCCACTCTTACTTTCACCAGAATAAAAAAGCGCTCAAAAAACAATTTGGCATTACTGCAAATGAGGCATCTGCCATTGTTCAGCAGTGCCCTACCTGTAGCCAGCAGGCAAACCCTCTCCCGATGGGAGTTAACCCCAGGGGGACAGAGTGTTGCCAAATTTGGCAAATGCATGTTACCCAATATCCTCCATTTGCCCCTTGGAAATATTTACATGTTTCCATTGATACATATTCAGGCTACATTATGGCATCCCCCCAAAAGGGGTGAAGCCACCAAACATGTTATTAATCATTGTATTCGGACCTTTGCATTGCTGGGACGCCCAAAAGAGAAATTTGGCATTCCTTATAACAGCCAGGGTCAGGCGTTGGCTGAGCGCGCCAACCAGACATTAAAACATGCCCTGGACAGATATATTGGCAATAGGGGAAAATGCCCCCTGGCCTCCCAGCAGTGCAACACATCGGAAGCCCATCATCCTCGGCAGCGACTCATCATTTTGCAGCTCCACCTACTGCAGACACCTCCCGTCCACCTGTCTACTATCGCTGCTTGCCTGACTTGATGTGGTGAGGACCTGCTGACCTGATTACCTGGGAAAGGAACTACGCTGCAATCCAGCTAAAAGACAAAGTTCTTTGGATTCCAGGACGGCACGTAAGACCATATTTGCCAAAACCACCTATACAACACCACCTATACAACCACCTACACAAACACAGAAGCAGCCTGACCATGACCAACCAGCAGGAACCACAGCTTGAGGCTGTCTCTGTTTCTGACCTGGAGAACAGAGCAGAGCACCCTCCACCCTCCACTCCCCCGTCCGGCTACCCCGTCTTTCGCCGCAGATCCCCCTACTATGTGTTTGGTTGAATGCTACCTGTTGTCATTATTGAACCAGTCCGGACAAATTGAAACCAGTGTGGACATATTACATGATACCGTTCAAACAGCTGGACAAACATATAAGGCCTCGGACTCCTGGTGGGATTGGATGACCTCTTGGTTACCTAATTTTTAACTGGTTGGGAAATGTTTCCAAGACCGTTATAACCCTTGTTGCTTTGCTGATACTGTTGTGTTGCTGTATCCAATGTGCACCCTCTTTATTAACTATGTGTAAGAATATACTCTCTAGCTTGGCTCCACAGAAGAATATTCACATTGTCAACCACATGGAGTTACATGAACAGTCAACCCCTTCATGGGGAAAGCTCCCTTCTGCATGCCCAGAGACAAAGAAGGAGACGCTGCCTTTTAAAAAACAAAAACATTCAGGGTGTGTGTGTGCAGGGCAGTGTCTGCTGTCTGAAACACACATACAGAGGGATGCAAAAACATCGCACCAGAAACATTTTTCCGGCCTAAACGGCCAGGACTCATTATGCAGCCTCATGTTACATGAACTATGTGAGCCAGCTACTCCCACACATGCCCTTTCCCCTCCCAATGCCATGCAGCTTGTAACCTTCTGTTCCCCCTTTGCCCACCCTTTGCCATGATGTGATTTTCTATTGGTTTATGTGTAGAATGCTGTGATTAGCCCTGTCAGATGAAGAGGGAAAGTCTTTTTGACAAAAAGAAAATAAAAAAGTAGGAGATGTTGTAATATAGTTCCTTGTGCAGGTGTGTGTCCTCCATGGCCTAGTTCATACTAGGGCCTGCAGAGTCACGCTGAAGCACACAGGAGAAAACAAACTCCTAGAAAGCCATAACATCCTGATAGTGAATAACATAACATTCTGAGATGTGCTCTACCAATGACGCCCAGGATTTGACCATATATAGAGAGAACTTTCCTGAAGCAGTAGATTAGAAATTGTACTTTTACAGGCTGTTTTTTATCACATGCTATTGCTCCTCCTGCCTTTGTTCTATCCCAATAAAAGGGGCTACCAGACCCCCAATCTGGGTCGCTCCATCTCGAGAAAGTTCGTGTCCTGTCTTTTCTCAACATTGGCCTCATGGGCGAACAGCGGAAACTTCACATGCTACTTGATACTTCTCCAATACACCAGCCTGTTTTCTCTTGCCTTAGCACAAGAGTTGCCCAACCTTTCCAGGCAATGGACATCCCCATTAATACGTAAACAAAGAACATGCTAACAAAATGTGTTCCTTAATCATCTCTCACTTGACAATGACAAAAACTAACACAAAACCAGTCCATGTTTATAAGATTTCAAGTCTAGTTTATTTCATGGAGAGCTCATTAATGAGAAACAAATGCACATACAATTTAGCAATATCCCAAAGCACAAATTTAGTAGAAAAAGATGAGAAAAACATTATCATACTTTGAATCTCCTTTTAATGTTTTTATAATATTTCACAACTATATCAATTTTTACATATAAGGTTTCATCAGTCCATGTTTCTAAGTTTTCAAGTCTAGTTTATATCATGGAGAGCTCATTAATGAGAAACAAATGTGCATACAATTTAGCAATATCCTATAGCACAAATTTAGTAGAAAAAGATGAGAAAAATATTATCATACTTTGAATCTCCTTTTAATGTTTTTATAATATTTCACAACTATATCAATTTTTACATATAAGGTTTCATTATTATTATTTGTTTCTTTGGGAAATATACCGAATTCCTTTTTTTCTTTGAAGCTCTTGAGACATTTTGAAGTAAATTGAAGAAATGAAAGATTCCCTGGTCCCTACTTTTGTGACACCTGACTTCCAGGAACTAGTCTATTCTCTGAGCTGTGGAAAACACATCAAATCTATTACAATACTTCTACTTTATTTTGTCTAGGAGCAGGTTTGCAGCTGGTGGCTCATGATATTATGATTCATGGTTCAACTACAGCACAGCCAGCCTAGGATGATGGTTATTTCTCAATGCTGAAAACTCCATTGACATTATCCCTTAAATAAAACCAGAAACAAATAGTTGGCAAGAATCTAAGCACAGTTTTCAGCATTGGTTTAGATTTCATAGAAAGTCCTTCAACGGAATTGGAAGAGATGGGTGAAAATCAAGACATATCAAGACAAAATAATCTTTTACTTTGAACAGCTTTAACTTGCTTGTAATAAGCTGTCCAAAGTCCTTTGGTGAGACCCTTCACCATTGTTTGGAAGTAACTGATGCTAGAAAGAGCACAAGGAAAAAAAGAAGTGCTACTGGCAAAAAGAGAAAAAGGAAAAAATAGGTGGGATAGTATAGGGAGAAAAAAAAATAGCAGTAGCCAGAAACAGCTGGTGAACAGAAACGAGAGGGAGGCAGTTTTTTTTTCCTCCAAAACAATTGCGATCATGTTGCTCACATTTGAATTTGTATTGATTGATCATATTTAAATACTGTCAAATCCCTAAGGATTCTTTGTGACTTAAAGAAAAAAAAAAGATGATTATCACATGATGTATTTTACATCAAGAAACTGTAAATTTTAACGTTACAATTGGAATATATCCAATATAATCAGTAGAATCCTAATTTTCAAAATAATACCGCTAGGGGTGGTAGAAAATTCAGTGTTGCAGAAATACTCCTTTTCTTGCTTATCTCCTTCAGAAATAATTATGGTTTATTACATCCAACTGAGATCAGAAGGGATGTCCACTTCAGCACTCAGGACACATTAGTGATACTGATATCTAAGATTTTCTTTTGGACTTGGTCTGCAATTTTGGTCCCATTTTTTTTCCTGAACTAATTTTGAAACATTATCCATTTTTATACTCCGATAGCCCCAGGTGAATGATAGCATGTTGTGACAGATACATTTAAAAGCATGCAGAAAATGTGGGAAAACATAATTCAACTTCCTGGTTAAAATGGAGAGAAAGATAGAAACATGTTCTAACCCCCCTCGTCCCACACCAAAGCACCCCGAGCCAAAGATACTTTACGGAATTTATTAACAGACAGACAGGTCCTTGGCAGCAAACCAGCACAGACAAGCCTTGGTAGCAATCCAGCCTGCCAAGCTAACACCACAGTTCTCCAACATTAATTAATGCATTGACTCCTGCAAAAGGGGCGTGTGCACAAGCATTCCTTTTATAGTCTTGAGAGGAGCCTAATTACCACCAGCTGAGTGCAATTACCTCCTGTAACTGTGCAACTGTTCCTTACGTCTATTAGCTCTCCAGTACCGGGCATCCAAGAACAACTCCCTAGGCTCCTCCCCACTGCTGATGTCCGGATCACACTCCCTTGTCTCCTCCCCACTGGTCCAAGGCTCAGGCGCCTCCTGGTGGCCAACCAGCATCTCTGCGCCCTGCTCAGTGTTGGAACCCTGTCCAGGGTCCTCCACATCCCCCAAAGCCGACTCATAGGACCCCTCGCTGTCGGAGTCTGGTGGCAGCTCCAACGGCTCCTGATGAGCCACAACAGAAACACAACTAACTTTGTTTTTATTATTGGTAATTAATATTCCACACTACAGATTAGTCAAAAAATTGCTTTGTTATATAGGAACAACACAAATATGATACTATAATCATGTATTCACTACTTCAAAGTTATAGATTCACAGCTGATATTAAGCTTGGTTTACCTACTGTTGTGTCTAACACAAAGCTCCCCAGGGCTACCTGATTCTCCAGAATTTTAGTACAGTTTGTCTACATCTGTTTTCAGAGCAGTTGCTGAAGAATAAGCAATGAAATTAGTGCTAGAAAATTCTCGCCTGATCTTAGTGAAATGTATAATGTACATATTTCCCTATGGAGGAATAGCTGAGTTAAACATTAGTTAAAAGTATCTGTTTACATGCAAAAGTTGAGTCAGATTTGTTTCCAGCTTCTTTCCCACATCAATCAATCAATCAGTCAGTCAGTCAATCAATCAGTCAATCAATCCACACCGATCAAGTGTTCAATCTAGTGTTGAAAGATAAGCAGCAGCATATTGATCACAAGGACGTGTCAAATTTTTCAATTTTCAATTTTGAAACATTAGGAATGCTCAAAAGTTGTGACAATCCTTGGGGATTGTAAATATATTTTGGTTACTTTAATATAATGTAGATGTATTTGGTAAATAACTACATAAATATCATAACTTTATAACATTTTGTTTCATAATGGCCATACTCACTATCCCCTTTCCTATCACGTACTCACTATCCTTATGACTTGGTCTCATCAACCACTAAAGAAAGATGCTAAGGGTTTAATGATCTTGCATTATTCATATTATTACTTCTCCTTTCCCATATGTCTTTAATTGCTTACACAATCCAGTTACGCATTGCAATGTCTTTGGAGAAGCAGATATATATGACTGGCCACTCCTCAATGGGGCTTGTGGGATTAAAGCATTTTCTTTTTTCTTTCTGAGATATATTCAACTCAGTGCTGTCTTTAACTATATGAATTGTTCATGCAGTGTGATTAGGACAATGAATACTTTTTATCTCTTTCTCAATAGTTTGGTACTTAAGTATTGAATATTATACACAATATAACTTTTTGGACTCTTTCTGCAGGTGCCTGCATACTTTCTCAGAAAACTCTGATTTTTACTGCCATTTGTTTCTGTTTTTCTTCCCCTTGATCATGATGTATCATTTTGGTTAAAGTGTCTTTTATTCTCTTTGCAAGTGTTGCTGTATAAAGCTTATAATTTACACTCCGTAAAGAAATAGATCTGGGTGACTTTGGGTGAGTTGAATCCTTTCCTTTAGAAATCAAAGAGATATAACTCTTATATTAAGATACCAGCTTGCCCCAAGGACAAAGTATAAAATAAACATGAACCAGTTCACACTCTAATCCTAGATAACCTAACTAGCGCTTCCTTGTTTATTCTATGGATTGATTGTTTCAACTTCACTGGTACCTTATAAATTATTATCAATGTGTAGTTTAGCTATTGCTAGATTTTAATAACATCTGAAGTTTCAATTGTAACAAAAATGGTCCTTATCTTGCTTTCCGTATTTACCTTCTGTTTTGAAGCTTGAATTGTTACAAAATGTATAGATAAATATGTCTCCACAAAGGGAGATATCTCCATAGCATGTTTCCTTCCTGTCAAGTACATTGTTTAGAATAACCCATTCTATTAGTCATAGCACTCATATTTAAAGATTTGCTTTGCAGGATAGATTTCTGATTCAGCATCTTTTGGGGTTGGATTTTTGAATTTGTATGGGAACTACAAGAGTTGCAGTTGTGTTCTAAAATGCCAAATGATTGCTTAGGTTCAGTCTTGGGAACTTAAAACGCTTCTTGTAAGTAGACCTTTGTGACTGAAAGCACAGAAAGCTTTTCAAAAGTCTTTTTTCTTTAAAAAAAACCCATTGTACTATAGTACTTCTTCACCACTTAGTACAATTTGGGAGAGAAGCACAAGTCCTATTCCCTTTGAGTGCCAATTGTTTGGGTCCAATGAAAGGATGAATGCTTGTCAGAAGCCCTAGAAGTTTAAGCATGCCAATCTTTTCAGTAATTGGTTGTAGAGGAATAATTGATATCTTGTATGGTGAGTCTGAAGAGAATCAGTGGAAGCAAAATATTAAAAGTATGAATGCACATTCATACTTTTAATATTTGTATGTATTGTAAGTATGCAACATTTATATGTATTGTATTGTAACATTTGCGAACCAGTAGGGAAAGTGTTCTGACTCCCCTCATCCCACACCAAAGCACGCCGAGCCAAAGATACTTTAAGGAATTTATTAGCAGACAGCCAGGTCCTTGGCAGCAAACCAGCACAGACAAGCCTTGACAGCAATCCAGCCTGCCAAGCTAGTTACAAAAGTTCTCCAACTTTGCACAAGCAGTCCTCTTATAGTCTAATTACCACCAGCTGAGTGCAATTATATCCTGTAACTGCACAACTGTTCCTTACGCCTATGAGCTCTTCGGTGCCGGGCATCCAGGAACAACTCCCTTGGCTCCTCCCCACTGCTCCAATGCTCAGACGCCTCCTGGTGGCCAACCAGCCTCTCTGCGCCCTGCTCGGAGTCGGAACCCTGTCCAGGGTCCTCCACATCCTCCAAAGCCGACTCATAGGACCCCTCGCTGTCAGAGTCTGGTGGCAGCTCCAACGGCTCCTGCTGGTCCACAACAGAAAGTAATTGAATACCACCTTTGAAGCAACAAAGTTATAGTCATAAGCAATGGTGGTTTTCAAAAATTTTCACTACCGGTTCGGTAGGCATGGCTAGGAGGGGGGCATGCGACTGAGTGGGCATGGCCAACTTGACATCACTCACACCCACACCCACACTCACTCAGTCACATGACCCCCACCAAGCCATGCCCACAGGAAAAGGTAGGATTTCTTTTTGAAATTTCTACCTTTCTACTCCACCCTTCCTTCGCCAATCACCCACATTTCCTCTTTTTCCTCTCCACCCCACCTTGTCCTTCCTCTGTCCCACCTGCCACCCCTAAATTGCACCCCACTGCAAGACGCACATCTTACCAGAGTTTGGATGCTCCGTCGTGTCTCTCAGCCATTGTGTGCAGGGAAAAATATTCACTCAATTCGCAACTCAATTTAATTACCATGTTAAAAAGGTAAATCACAAACCTCTGCTTTACAAGCTCCCCATATCAGTTTCATATTTATCCATATTCCATATATTTTAACTTGTATTTAGTTATCTTTCCATTATCTTGTTCAACCAGTTAGCAACTCCATTTTATTATCATAATTAGGAATAAAGCCCTTATCTTAACTTTATATTTTCCCATATAGTAGTTTCTAATTATCTGTTTTTTTCCTGGCAAGTCTTTTGTCCCACTTCTCTGTTCCTGTCTTCTCCCTTTTCTTTATTTTGACACATCCATTCTCTTCAAATTTCCCCAGGTGACCAAAAGAATAATTTATATTCCTCTTTGTTGGGGCATAACCTCCTGCTTCAATTTTCCTTATGCGACTAACAGCCTCCAAGACCACTTTTATCAGCTTTCTTTTCCCTTTTGTTGCCAGGACCAAAGGAGTTTTTTGTCTGCTTTTTATTTCCCTCCACTTCTACCCTTTTGATATCTTGCCCCTCTTCTTCTTTGAGTTCTTCTACAGCAATGGTTCCTAACCTGTGGGTCGGGACCCCTTTGCGGGTCGAACGGCCCTTTCACAGGGGTTGCCTAAGACCATTGGAAAACAAATCTTTTTGAAAAAATACGGAAAACATAAAATAATCTTATGGTTGGGGGTCACCACAACATGAGGAACTAGGGTTAGGGTTAGGGTATTAAAGGGTCACGGCATTAGGAAGATTGAGACCCACTATTCTAAGCTATCTGCTTCTCTGGATTCAAACTTCTAATTTGGCTTGATTTTACTGATTTTACTGATTTATGTATATTTTTTTAAATTTCACATAGTTCTTCAAATTCCCAGTTTTCTATGATGTTCAGTTCCAAAGTTACAATTAATTATACAATTATGCGGTTCTTATTTCAGAGTTCTGTTCCACCTTAAGTTTTTCTGCTTCAAATGCTGTGGGGAAAAACGATGGTGGCCATTTTAGTCTTTTATTCTACTTTAATGTCCAGATCCAAAATTGCAGTTAGTTATACAAATCTTATTTCAAGATTCTGGACCACCTTAAATTCAAACTGGAAGAGAACTTAAATTTATCTACTTCAATTGCTGTGGACAAAAGCATCTTAGTCTTTTGTTCTTCCTTGATATCCAGTTCCAAGATTGCAGTTAGTTGTACAAATCTTATTTCAAAATTCTGGATCACCTTAAATTCAAACTGGAAAAGAAGCTGGGGCCGTCTTACTCTTTTGCTGAGTGAAAAAAAAGGAAGAAGAAGAAGAAAGCAAAAAAACCAACAACAACACTTCTTTGTATTTCCAAGTTTGGATTCAGTTATTATTCTGTTGTTATTCTTTCCCTTACCTGGTCCAGTCTCTTGTAGCTGCTCACAATATATCACTTGAAACAGGCTTGCGATAGGGTATTCTTCTTTGCCTCCGACTTTTCAAAGTTCAGATTTATGACAGTTGGTTAATTAAAAGTTCCCACACAGTGAAAGTTAGCTTATCAATTATCAGTAAGAAGAAGTGCTTCTTTTTTTTTGGAGTTAAGATTTATCAATTGGAAAAAATTCAAAAAGAATAAATCTTTCAAAGTGTTGGTTTCTTTTTCAAATCCAAATCCAAGTTTAAAGTTTATATTTGAGTGGGTTTGTCGTTTCTCTGCTTTCTCCTTTCTGTCCAAAATTGTTTCGAGTAAATAACTTTTGGGGAGGCTGGTGTTTCAACCCTCCATTTTCTCTTTCTTTCTTTCTTTCTTTCTTTCTTTCTTTCTTTCTTTCTTTCTTTCTTTCTTTCTTTCTTTCTTTCTTTCTTTCTTTCTTTCTTTCAAAGTCCCACTCTGACCATCAATATTATTTATGTTCTCAAGATTTCTTTGCCTTTTCCAGGTTTGATTTATGGCTGTGGGTTAGATAAATTATCTTACTGGCCAAATTATCTTGGAGTCGACAGGAAGTTCTTCAGTTGGACAGACATGGGTGGTGTGGGCTCTCAAGAGCCTCACATGAACCCTGTCTGACAAACCAATTCCAAGGTCCATTTGGACCAGAACCCCCCCCCCCTGGAGCGGTTTGTGTGTGTGTGAAGAGGACAGCATCTCATCAGACCCAGGGGGAGGCAACAGATCCCTCACAGGTTGGAGATTTGTCTTTTGAATCGGAGTTGGGGGCGACAGCCTATAAATATGGTTGACAAGATGCTGAACTTCTTGTGAAAGTAAAAGGAACAAGAGGGTTCGGAAAAGATGAAAGGCTTCCTTTGTCTGATTTGTTTTGGTAGCCATTCTAATCATTAAGTCTTATCGTGAGTTCTTAATATTTTCTTCTTTTTACATGTTCAGTTTTTGGATGAAATTATTTTAGCATAAATGCCTTTCAACTATGGATGGTCTAGTTTCAAGTTTTGCACATTACTCCACAAACAGTACATGATAAAAATGAAGAAGGTAAAAAGAAGAGATGATTCCAGTTACTAACTCCATGTGATATGATACACTCATACTTGTGTATCTCCAGTTGTGAAAGATTTTATTCTCCTTCCTTAGGAAACACTTTTTTGCTGTCACTGATGAGCTGTGATGAACAGCTTAGAGAGCTTAGATTATAGGTATAATAAATGTTCAAGACAACGCATCCTGAACACATGCAGATGTTTAATGTAAAAGGACAATCCTAAGGATAATTTATAATCTCTAGGTCCATTAGAATACTATAGCAACAGCAGCAGCTTGTTATATTCAGGAGCAGAGCTAAACTTGATAGCTTTCAGCTACAGTTTATGGGGGGAAAGAAATGTTATCTTGATTTCCATAGCATGTGCTTGTAATGATGCCCCCGTGGGCAAGTTGTCAGCTAATACATGTGTCATTTCCCTGTATTTCTTTATTCCAAAGAAAGATGAAAACTGTCAAAAATACACTTATGTTCCAGCACTTACCAAAAACACAGATCTACTCCAATTTTTAAATAGCTGTAACCATAGTGGCTTAATAACGACACCATTTCCTGCTGAATGTGCTACTGTTGCTATGTGAAGAACCTGGGAACATTGATATGTCAAAACTGTGTGTTGATTTTACCATTCATCCTGATTATTGTTTGCCTGCTGAATGTTGTGACAAGCTGTTTTCCACTCAAAGGACTGTAGTCTTTTCTTCAGAAAGAAAAGAGTCAATATTTAATGTGTGAGAAAAACAGAGTAAGATCCTTTTTCATTTATTAATCTATAAATTCATAAAATCTATAGATACTTGAAGTGACTTTTCTCAGTTGCTCCCTGATACATCCTGAAGTATGAAGAAAAAAATCGCATGATTGAAGTTAATCAGAGTAGCCAATTAGAATACATAATATTATGTGCCTTTAGTCATATTCCAGTTCAAGATGAGCACTATCATTTTCATCAGAAAAGTTATTCTTTTTAATATTTCTTCACATAATTCTATTCTGTACTTATTTTTATTTCTGCTCACTCTGCTGGAGGCTATTTGTTTATTCCTCTTCACCTTTTTCCAAAGTAATATATTATTTTAGTATTTTCATTAGAATATTTCAATACAATAAAAATACTGTATAAAGTATTAAGTGAAAAAAATAAAGAAAAAGGAGTATAGAAAAGAAGTGGAAAAAAGAAACAAAACCTCTGACCTTCTTTCTATCAAGTAATTGCCCTCTTACTTTTTCTCTTCCACTTTAACCCTCTGTAATTCTCAAATCCATAAATCATTAGTTTTGTCTTTTCTCCCCTTCAGTAAAAATATTGTAGAAGGCTTCTAAGTCTTTTTAAAAAGCCCTTACATTTTTTCCCTTTGATCAAACTGGTCAGCGTTGCTATTTCTGTCAGTTTTATAACCCAGGCCTCAACTGTGGACATTTCATTATTCTCCTATCAGACTTACTTTTTTTCAACTATAATAACATCTAGTAGTGAGTTCTAGATGCTGATCTGAATAAATTCAGAAGTCCCACATTTTAAAATAATAACAATATGTTAATGTTATCACTCTATGGAGTGTTAGCAGGGGTAGGATTCAGCCAGTTTGGACCAGTTTGGAGGAACCAGTTCGCTCTGATGATCAGGTGGGCCTGCCTGCCCGCCCCTGTGGTTTACTTACCTATATCCTCTCAGCTGATTTGTGTGGCAGAGGGGATTGCCATGCCTCAGCTGTGTTACTCCCCAGAAGTAATGTGGAAAGTAAGTTTTGTTAAAACTGCACATGCATGCTCAATACATAATCAAGAACCGGTTGTTAAACCGGCAGGATCATTGTTGCAAAGTGGTGAAAGTATATTTTGTTTTATCATTTCTAACAATAGATCAAAACAGCCTTAATGCCATGACACTCCGTTAAGTAGAATTGCCCATTACAAAATAATCAGTCAAGGTTTCCCTGATTGATATTAAGCTTCCAACTTTGGTTTCAAGCATGTGAACATTTCACACACAAAAAAAGAAGAATAAAAGGCAGCTGATTGCAATTTAGGATTAACAAGTTTATATTTTTTTTCTTCTTTTGAGGGGGCGGGGTATTGAACTGGCTACTTTATCTTACATGTCATTGATTGGAAGGTATAGTAAGTTGAATTAACCACTAATTGCATTCATCTCCATTTGCTAGTGTCTGATGCAGGATACTTGGCTAATTGCTCACCTGTTTTGCTGCTTTACTACATGTGAGGCACTTTCCCACCTAGGCTATTTAATTGGCTCCTTTTACGTTGTATCCTTTTGCCTCTTCTATAAATGTCTCAGTTGCTTCCATTTTTTTTCTTGCTTTGCTTTGTGATAATTGCTCTTGGGATACAGTAATCAGCTTGTTAGATTGTCAGCTTGTTACGCAGCATGTTAATTTCACTTAGACTTTATTAATTTCACACCCTCTGGCAATTTCATTTTAGCCATCTTTGTTCCTAACAATTCAAGCTGAGATTCTATTTGAACAATGTAATGTTACTGTAGGTTCTATACTTGTATAAAATAAATGATGAATGGGAGATATTGGATGAGAAAAGCAAGATTTAATGACTGAAATAGTATACCTAAAGCAGTGGTGGGTTTCAAAAATTTTTCAAACCTACTCTGTGGGTGTGGCCTCCTTTGTGGGAGTGGCTTGCCTGCCATGTGACCTGGTGGGAGTGGCTTGCTGGCCATGTGTTTTTTCTCTCTCTCTCTTTCCTTCCTTTTGTCTCTCTCTGTCCCTTTTTCCTTTTTTCTTTCATCTCTCACTTTTAATTTCTTTTTTCTTTTTTTCTTTCTTTCTTTCTCTTTGTGTGTGTGTGTGTCTGTCAGTGGTGGGTTTCAAAAATTTTTGGAACTTCTGCTGTAGGTGTGGCCTGCTTTCTGGTGGAACCTCTTCTAACCGGTTTGGTAGATTTGACGAACCGGTTTTACCGAACTGGTGTGAACTGGTAGGAACCCACCTCTGACCTCAAACTTTTTTATTTTTTAAAAAGACATATTAAACATTTCAGATTCTAATTTTACCTCATAAGCAATTTGTTTTATTGTGAACTAAAAAGTTTGTTTTAAAAATTTCTATTTATAGCTCTAAGTTGGAAAATTACATTATTTTAAAATATTCAGTGAAAGAATAAAATGGTTGGCACTTACAGAGAAGCAAGGTTACTTCTTATAACATTGCATAAAAGGCAATCAATGTAAAAATCATGACAATAAAAATATAGCAGCTAACTATACTAGAAACCTGGACTCTTCCTGAGATGGCTGCTGTATAGTAAGAGCCTTTCTTCTTTCTTACGGACGAACTGCTATTTTTGTTGCCAACGCTAGTTCTTTGGCAGTATTGCTCCCTGGATTTGAGTGAGAGCACTTAGGTATGACCCATGACAACTTTTGGACAGCCATAGAAGCATTTGGGAAGGGGAGTCTTGAAGATTCTAGTTCCCTTGGGGAGCAGTCAGAAAGTCACTGGGAAATTCTACCTCTCTATCATCACTTTCATTTTCTAGGCAAACATCAGTTCTAATTTTCACTTTTTGAATTTTTTTGTTCTGCTTTCAACCAGTTGCTCAACTGGTTGAATGCTGATTGATTGTGTTTTTTTTAATCTTTCCCTTTGATTT
This sequence comes from Thamnophis elegans, assembly GCF_009769535.1. Classification (NCBI taxonomy): domain Eukaryota; kingdom Metazoa; phylum Chordata; class Lepidosauria; order Squamata; family Natricidae; genus Thamnophis; species Thamnophis elegans. Next base: position 60,100,679 of record NC_045549.1, read on the forward strand.
ATATTATTATTTTCAATAACATCTGCTCTATAAGGAAGCACGGTGTACTTCTGGATGGTGAAGTGCTTTAATTTGATTTATATTATTATTGGACTCTCACCACAGAGTTTATGCATTTTTTTGTATTTGCAAACTATTTGGAGTTTATTTCTTGTGAATTTTTCATTTCATTTTGCATCAAAACATGCAGAAAACATATTTTCTGTTTTTTTTCCTGCATCATTATTGGGCTTTGTTGGGAAGATAGAACTACTGTGGGTACTGAATTTATTACATTTAAATGGGCAACAGCTGATAATAGGTGCTATTAAGAAGCAAACATGGATATTTGATGCAGGACTATTTACTTTTAACATTTGGGTTAACATGGGCGTCTAGGCGGAATGATATTGGGGTACCTGTGTACTTTCCCAGACCCTCACTAAACACATCAGGAAACTCCTTGGCCAGCAATTCCAGTTGCGAATTGCATCCCACATGATCGATCTCTGTCACTTTTAAACCTAACACCTCAAACCACTCTAGTCCAAGCAAACTGGGGCAGTTCCCTTGCACTATCACCAGTGGCAGCCTGCTTCTAAACTGTTTAAAGGTAACCCTGCAGATGTAACTGCCCAATGCTGGAATAAGGTTTCCCTGAAAATCCCTGAGTCTCAATGAACAAGGCAGCAGATGAGCCTTAGACAACAGCTTTCCATTTGCCTTGTGAACAATTTGTTCAATTGTTGTTTCCCTACCTCCCTCATGAACAGAGAAACATGTTTCTCTCCTCTGGGGCTGGAATTTTGTCGGCTTGCTTGCATATGAATTGCCTCTCACCGGGGAAGTAACTGGGGAGCTATCAACAGGCAAATGCCCTCATTTTCCGCATCTAAGACAAACTGCGGATTTAAATTGGCAGTCAGCTCTGCTATGCTTACTCCCACATCCTGGGCATTTAGCTTGTCCTGGCTGGGGCTTACCCTGCCCACCTCTTGCTGGAACAGCCTTAAGCCAATGGACATCATCATCATCGTCTACTGCGTCTTCAGGGTTGGCATCCCTGTGGTGAACCTCGAACTGCTTCCTAGCGGGTTGAGTGCTTGAGTTTCCCTGGATCTGTTCCGCCGATTTGGTAGACAATTCAATTGCTCTAGCCTCATCCAAAGCAGTCTGTAAATTCAAGTCATGCTTGGTTAGGAGAATTCAGAGGTCTTTAACACCTATAATAAGTTGATCCAGGTTGACATCATCCAGACCATGGAAATTACAGTATAGGGTGGCCGCTCTTAAAGCCGCTACATAATCATTGATCGACTCCCCTTCATGTTGGTTCCTCCTGTGGAACGCATGACGGCGGGCCACAAGGGATGGAGTAGGCGCATAATGGTGTTTTAATTTCGCCATCAAAACCTCCCATGACTGTGAAAATGGATTGCGGTGCCACTAGAGTACCCGCAATGTTAAACATCTCCGTTCCACACAGGTTTAAAAAACATGCCCTTTTCCTACTTTCTGACAGATCAGTGTACTCGTTTGCTTCCAAAAAATATTCAAAACGGTTAATATAAGAGTCACATGTTTCTGAGGTGGCATTAAATTCAGCGAGCATGTTCATGGAAGCCATGCCTTTCTAACAGCCATCCTTTTCTAACTGAGGAGAAAATAAGAAAAAAAATCTTTCCTTTCTGTCAAGGTCGTTCTGCCTTTTCTTCGATTGCCTCCCTCACGAAGGTAATCAGCTCATAATGACTAATTTTCCCTCAGCGAGGGTTATCAGCTCTCAGTGACTGTGCTCTGAGGCAGTGACTTAACAGCTCTCTTCTGGGCTTCATCCTCAGTTCCGAAATCCCACCTTCGTCGCCAATGTTCTATCTGGGAGAACTCGGGTGGAGGGAAGGACCGAGGCAAGCCAAATCTCTTAATGCTAACAGTTTATTGCTAACAGGGAAACACGGCATTTCACTATCTGTGCGTCTCAGCTAACAGCAACGCTGAGACCCTGCTTGACAACTCTTTATACACTATATTACCAAAAGTATTCGCTCACCTGCCATTACTCGCTTATGAACTTACTGTATGTGACATCCCATTCCTAATCCATATGGTGTAATATGACATCGCTCCACCCTTTGCAGCTATAACATCTTCAACTCTTCTGGGAAGGCTGTCCACTAGGTTTAGGAGTGTGTTTATGGGAATTTTTGACCATTCTTTCAGAAGCGCATTTGTGAGCTCACACACTCATGTTGGATGAGTTTACATGGGCCTACCACTTTGTGGCTGAGTTGTTCCCAAACACTTCCACGTTCTTATAATACAACTGACAGTTGACTATGTAATATTTAGGAGCGAGGAAATTTCACAACTGGATTTGTTGCACAGGTGGCATCCTATCACGCTGGAATTCACTGAGCTCCTAAGAGCAACCCATTCTTTCACAAATATTTGTAAAATCAGTCTGCATGCCTAGGTACTTGATTTTATACACCTGTGGCCATGGAAGTGATTGGAACACCTGATTCTGATTATTTGGATGGGTGAGCGAATACTTTTGGCATTATAGTGTACATGCTGGCTGTCAAGCAGGAACAAATCAGAACTGAGTATGGTGCCCCCTAGTGGAACCAGGAAACAGCCATACACAACAGGGATATTTTGGAATAGATAAAATGCCATGGCAAATTTTCTACAAGTTGATTACAATAACAGTTAATAGAGATACAAACCTCCACAGATGAGAATATAATCAAAAAATAATGGAATGTGCAGAGATGGATAGGTTAACATTAAAAATTAAAGAAAAAGAAGATTCTGAATATTTGATGACATGGGGACTTTTTTTTAAACAAATGATTAATTGATAGATACAAAGATCAGAAGGATGGATTTATGTGAAAATATGGATTATATGAGAAATAAAAATTGATTAGTAAACATTTTGATGCTTATATAATTGATGTCAATAGGGAAGATAGCATATTTTACAACAATAATTGATAGTATCTAATATATCTTTGTATGTTGATATGATCATAATGATTAGGAGGATGTTTAAATTATAATACTTTTGTTACCTAGAAAACACAATCTAGAAATGGAATGTCTGATATAAAAACAATAAAAAACATTAAAACAAAAAAAAAACAGGGTTTTGAAATTTTAACTTTGTTATTGTTAAATATTATTTTCCTATTTTGTCATTAATATAGTATATAGATGAGAGGTCAATAATTTGCAAATAGATTTACTAGCCTCAAAATTTTGAGGGTGCTTGTTTTGCAACGGTGGGAACAGTGGTGGGATTCAATTTTTTTTTACTACTGGTTCTGTGGGCGTGGCTTTGTGGGCGTGCCAGGGGAAGGATACTGCAAAATCCTCATTCCATCCCCACTCTCAAAATTTCTGCTACTGGTTCTCCAGAACCTGTCAGAACTGGCTGAATACCACCTCTGGGTAGGAACCAATATGATAGTCATGTATTAATCAGAATTCAGTTAAGGAGGATAATATGTGTATATGTGGGTTTTTTTACTTTTTAAATATCTGACTATTTTATGTTTTTTTCTTTTTGTTTGTTTGGGAGGTGGTTTATTTTAATTTTTTGCAGTTTTGTGTTTAACTTCGTTTTAAATAAAATAGAAAATAGATAAAAAGTAAAACTACCATAAACTTTAAGCAATAAAATCAATAGTTAATATATTTCTAAAGAAGGATGAAATGAAAAAGAGGATGGAATTTTGGGGGAAATGGTTGGCTTTCATATAACAAAACCAATGGCATTAATCTCTGAGTTAAATAGGATTATATTCCCCAATCTAGTATGGGATGGTATCATTAATCAGCCTGTATGAACCAGCTTTGGTTTATTTTCAATTACTAACTCAAACTTCAAGGAGGTCAGTAAGAATTTGATTCCATATAAGCTGATCTGAGAATAAAGATTGGAACTGAAAAAAAAAAGATTTATCCAGAAGCTATAATGGATAAACTTCAAAATGTCTGAGAGCTGAAGCCATTTCATCTTTTGGAGGAATAAAACAAACATATCAGAAATGGTCACCCATTAGAAGGTATTGTCAGGGTCAAGTTTCAGTCAGACAGTTTCAAGGCATTTACTTACATAAACTTTAAAATATTTTCCCCATCCCTCTTTTAAGGCAAAATTACAGATGTGAGAGAAGAATAACCTCCTGATGTCCTTTAGTAAACAGCCTGCAGAGAACAAGATAAAATCTAATGTTGCAAAACTGTTCTAAAATCTAAACTTTCTATTTTTAAATATTTGCTATGACCTGTTTACTTGTTTTTTTGGAGTACCAGAGGCTTATATTTTGCTGCTTTTTTAACCCTGGTCCTCTGGGGTGCCAGGATAGTTGCTGGAAAACCTGCCCCTTTCCAGGAAATACTGTTTCTTCAGTGCCAGGAGTCAATTGTACTACAGCTTGTTGGTAGTTAAAATATGTTAATCAGGGAGGTCATGCTACCAGAATAAATGCAGTGCCACAGAAATGAGTAGGTGAAAGAGAAAGTAAATGACATAAAATAATTGCTCTGTAACAACCACTCCTTGCCTTATCTCCCTCCCCATTCTTAAAAGCTATAAATATTTGGATCTTCCCCCGCCATTGTAAACTTGACGCAGATTCAATTTTATTGTGGAGAGAATGTCAACATCATGCAGAATGGATACATACAGTTGGAGCTAAGAAGGCATACAATGGGACTGGCCACCCTTGAGTTCAGTGCAGGGATCAATACTGATTTATTTTGGCAGGACCAGGAAGAAGTGGAACCACATTCCTTTGTTTCACAATTGGAGATAAAATAAAACCCCAGCCATTGGTCAATATAAAAATTACCAAACATTAGCACTCAGCAGTTCTTTCGTTTGGAGATAAACTAGCCATTCTAACCCTAATATTATATTTTAAGGTATGTGGCTGTCCATTTAGTTAATGTTGACTTGATTTTTAAACCAGCCTCAGCCTAAAATTGGGCGGTTGTGTGGGCAGACAAGGCTCTTTAGAACACAGAATATAGAATAACAGAGTTGAAAGGCACCTTGGAGGTCATCTAGTTCAACTTCCTGCTCCAGCAGGAAAGTCTATATCATCTTAGACAAATGGCTGTCCAGTGTCTTCTTGAAAGCTTCCAGTAATAGGGCACCCACAACTTCTGAAGGCAAGCCATTCCACTGTTTGATTGTTCTCATTGTTAGGACAATCAACTACTGGAATAGCTTACCTTAGGAAAGTTCAGTTTGGGAATATGCATCACCAAAGGTCTCTTAACCAAAAAATTAAAGATAACACAAGACAGTTTTTTTCCCCTTCTGATCACTTGTTTCCTTGACTACCATTGTAAATATGCTTTCGGTAATCTTGGCAAAAGTAGCATTTTATGGGAATAACTGTGAAGGGCACCTAGTTACAAATCTCAATCTAACATAGGCTTATATCTCCACGTTTATAGCTTGTAGCCACTTAAATAATGGTTATTTGAATGGTTGCCTTCTGGAAGGGTTTATCCTCATAGTAAGAGAATTGTAGATATGACGTAGGTGCCAAATGTTCTATCAGGATGTTAGAATTTGGGAATATAGATGGTGTAGCACAGAAAGAAACACACTACCAGAATTGAAATAATGCGTCCAATAATGTGGAACAAGCTTGGCAAAATGACATTTGAGGAGCAGATGGCATGTGGACACAGAGGCAAAAAAAGTAGTGCCAATCTATTAGAATTGAAATAGTATATCCAGATGGAAGATCCTTGGCAGCAAGTATGGGCAGGTAGCAGGTTTATCAAGCTGATATCTGAGGAGAAAAATGTGATATATATATATACTAATATGTTACACAGTAGCAGTTAAAAGTCCACCTATGTCTCTGTGGTACAATGGTCCTAAAGCAATGCAGGGATGAAGTGGAACCTGGTGTAGATAAGAGTAATGCCACTCCATCAGAGTTAAAGTAATATGGGTGAAATAAACTTGGACAGGTCTATATTAGCTAGCATTGGTGCAGAAAGTAAAATGTGTTGGATGCTGCACTTCAGCAGTTTACCTGAGTCGCCATGGCATTATTAGCATAGAATCAAGCATATGGGGAAAGGGTATAGAGAGATTGGTGCTGAGAGAAATACCACTGAGTTTTATTTTCAGGAGTAAAACAAATTTTAGCCAAGCCATGGTATTCCATTTATAAGCAGTAACATTCATCTTTTTAAAAGCAACACTCTTGACAAGAGCCTACCTTCACTGAAATAGATTTGGGTTAGAAGCAATTGGACATAAAAGAATAAATGAAATCTTTAAGGAAATGGGGAGCTTGCAGAGAAACTGAGTGGCTTCTTTATATCTACAGTTTCCCTGCCACAGAAGATATAGGGCATATTCCTGATCTGGTACTGACTTTCTCAAAAAGGTCAAAATGAGGCAGCAAGAGAAGGTAGTCAGGGTATCATTCCATGTAGATGACCTCTGGCATAGCAGCATATGAAGTAAATAAACACCAGAGGTGGGTTCCTACCAGTTCGCACCTATTCGGTAGAACCGGTTTGTCAAATCTACCGAACTGGTTAGAAGAGGTTCCACCCGTGGACCCGGAAAGCAGGCCACACCTACAGAAGAGGTTCCAAAAATTTTTGAAACCCACCACTGGTCCTTGGCTATGATTATTCTACACTATCATGCTCATATTTATAAAATTCAGTGCCTCTGTGAAAGGTAAGGATGACTACTGCGTTTGTGGTGCAATGAGAACATTGCGTGTGTTGAAGTTGTTTTAACGCAAACCAAAGATGCCTTTTAAAAAACAAGTTTACATCATATTCTTATGCATGCCAGTGCTGTGTGTGAGGTAATTTAAGGTGGTTCTGACAAGTGTCATCAGCATCTTCATATCCGGTCACATGGGTGGCAAGCCACTCCCATCCGGTCACATGGGCAGCAAGCCACTCCCACAAAGGAGGCCACACCCACAGAGTAGGTTCAAACAATTTTTGAAACCCACCACTGCCCCAGTGACTGCCAGGAAATGAAGGAGCACATGGTGACTGCCCTATACATAGCCAGAACAGACTCTGCTTCTTCTCCTTCCCCCTGCAGTGTATTTACTTACATTTTATTTCTAATTTCCAACTGACCTCATTTGGGCCACACAGGGACAGCCAAGGGGCCATATGTGGCCTAGCAGCTGTAAAATGGCAAGTTCTGACTTAGATGGAGTAAACTGCAGAATAATCGAGTTCTAATAGATGTGTGAAAACAAAGCACGCAGAAACTGAAAAAGCAAAATAATGTTCCAGTACCAAACATCTGGTAGGTAGAATTTAATTGGACAATAAACACGATTCGAGAGTTCTTAAAGATCACGTACATGAAATTGCTGACGTTCTAGCAAAAATATTTACATTTCAGTTAAACCAAGTTGTGTACCAGAAAAATAGAACTAGATCCAACATCCCTGTCAACATTTTTATAATGTTGTCCTTCTTTTCTTATGCCACAATGATGGTAGTATCTCAGTTACAGAATGACATCTGCCATGCTTCCCTCCTTGGATTTCTCCTCTAATAGAGGTTAGAGGTTCTGTCTCACCCTATCTTATTAATCCCTCCCAAATATGAGGTCAGAAATCAGCAGTTTATTAAAGCTCACAATTTTTCTTTCTCCTATCGCAGCTTACATCAGGGGTGTCAAACTCACGTCATCACGGTTGTGTCATGTGATGTATTGGCACTTTCCCCCCTTCATTAAACCAGGTGTGGGCATGGCCAGTGTCTGACTCATCCAGCTTGCAGGCTGTGAGTTTGTATAGCACTGGCTTACACTATGACCCTTGCTGCAGCCTATTTTAGTTTCTTTTAATTCATTTATTAAACCAATGCAATTAAAACAAAATTCTGTGAGCACACAGTCCTGGCTTGCTTCTTGCTGAATATCATTAGCCACCTGTTAGCATTTCCCATCATGATTGCAGATACTGGGGCATGCAGAGAAGCACTTTTCTCAATTGAGGAGGGAGCGGGATAGAGAAATATATGAGTTATATATTTCTGAGGGGAAAACAGCTTTTGATTAAGGGAAACATTTCATAGCAATGACTTGTAGATATTTGGAGAGAAAAATGAAAAGGATAAAGAAAAGAAAGAAAGCATTTGATAGCTCGGAAGTCAACACAAGGGTAAGGAGAATAAAATAGTGATTATATAAAGAATAACTCTTATTGGAACTATGAGTATTTGTTGGTGATGGAATTAGAAACCTTGTAATAAGCAATACAGCAGAACAAATGACTTGGGAGTACTAGGCAAAAGATGAAAATACTGGAAGGGCAGAGCCTCCTTACTTTTTTTAACACTTTACTAATAATAGTGGCGGGTGGTGTAATGGGAAAGCAGCTGGAAATAAAGATTTCCTAGGACAAGGAAAAGGAGGAGGCTAGGAAAAGGAGGCCTTCACCTAGAAGAGCGTCCCCATAAAGGTCAAGGGGAGGAAGAATGAAGGCTGAAAGAAGAAGGAATAAAGTTGCACCAGCAGAAGAACAGCTACTGTCTGTAGGGTGAGAACCACTGAAGGAACCAAAACCATATCTATTTTTTCAATAGATATGAAAAATCAGGAAGAGGGGAAGCTAGAAAAAATGATAGTAAATGCATAAAAGTCTGAATTATAAGTTGACAACAAATAATAATAAAAGAAGTGAAAAATAGGAGACTGAACTGAAGAAATTAACATTCAGGCAATAAAAACTTATTAAATAGGAGAGCCTCACACAACCCTTCCTTCCCTTTCGGTGTTTCTCCCACACTGGAAATTTAAGACAACACAAATAGAACTGAAAAACACTTGGACTTCCAATTATACAGGAAGATGCCTTCAGCCTCCAAGTGTGGATGTATATGTTGGAAGGAGACCATGGTTTTGTAGGACAGCAGGATAAGTTGTAGTTGCAGATAAGATGTTGGCAGTCAACAATAATATATTTTTCTTTCTCATTCCCCTACTGAACATGCAGAGTCAGCATGCTGACCAATGCTATTGATTTGAAAACATTAGAATGCCTGCTAGTAATACAATCAATTAAAGTTATAGACACTAAAAATGTTGGTTATTGCTCAAGCCTAAAAGGTGATTATATCTCAGATTGAGCAGTTTTCTGAGACTCTCAGTTGAGAACTAAGCCTGTTATTTTATGCAGGTGTACAGGGACGTGCAGTCACTAGAGGCAGGGGAGGCGGGGCCTCACCAGTCTCCTGAGGGAAAGAAAGAATTTTAAATAATTTTTTAAAAATAATTAAAGCCAGGGTGGTTGCTACCAAATTCAAAGTCACAGTGGCTTGGTGTCTGGTCTCAGTGTTAACTATGGGAGGAGGCCAGAGAACTCAGGGCCTCTTTTGCCTAAGGAATTGTTCGCCTTTTAAAAATTAAGGAGGAGTTAAAAACCGAAAACTTTCATATGCAAAAGAGGCACTGATTCTCCCACCTCCTGATTGGGGAGCAGCGAATCATGCCTTATGAGCACGCTTACGTTGAGCTCGCTTACGTTGGGCGGACAAGAGGAGAGTTGAGAGAGTTTCCACAGCTGGAAAAGGTGGATCAGATGGAGGGAGGGGGGGATTCAAATTTATTGTAATTTAATTTGTAATTTTTTTATTGTGAGGTTTGTGTGTGTGGTTTTTTTCTTTCTTCACAGCGGTGGGGTCGGAAGAGGCAGGGGGCGAGGCGGCGGAGCACGGAAGCGGCAGGGAGGTTCTCGCTGCTGTGTTTCAACAGGCCAGGCGTCTCACATTTATGTCCGCCATAAACGCGAGACACCTGGCCTGTTGGACACAGTGGTGGTGGGGGGAGGAATTGGCTGGGTGGGCTGGCTGGCTGGGGAGGGGAGACCCCTTTAAAGCCCAGCACTGAGCGGGGAGGAGGAGGAGGAGGAGGAGGAGGAGGAGAAGAGCGATGAGTCCAGGCAGGGAGGAGGTCGGGCGTGGGGTGGGTGGGCTGGCTGCAGGCCGGGGCAGCAGGATTGTTCATCGGAGAAGGCGGGGGGCAAGGCGGTGGAGCGCGACGGCAGCGAGAAGCAACACCCCCACCACTGTGTCCGACAGGCGTCTCGTGTTTATGTCTGCCATAAATGCGAGACGCCTGTCGGACACAGTGCCGGGGACGTTGCTTCTCGCCGCTGCTGCGGTGTTGCCTCACCAACGGTAACCGTTACCGCACGTCACTGCAGGTGTATATGTATATATATATATATAATCTCCACTGCTGTATATTCTTGCATTATCAACAAGATTTAATTTATGTATAGCATAGCATAGTGTGTGTGTATGTGTATTTTTGTGTGAATGTGAATATGTATATGTATGTATTTTTTTTGTAATAAATTTTAACCAAATTTGAGCAGAAATTTCCTACAGTATATACAACACACTAAACAATGCAAATCTAGACATTTATTAAATTAAAAAAATTAAGACTAATTGAAAACATTGGAAATTATTGGTTGAATCTATATAAAATTATTTAAACAGCTTTTCCAGTCTTTTTTCACAGAAGTTAGTTTTATACCCTCTGATCTTCTCTGCCTTTTGCTGAACTTATTCCAGTTTCTTGTATTCAGTGAAGTGGTACAATTGCTTCCAAGGATTTTTAATCCATAGTTTTACAAACTAAAACTAGTTTGCCAAAGCTGGCTCATATTTACTTTGCCATCAGTTACTATACCAAAATCCTTTTCACTCCTATTACCAGTTTGGTTTAGTGATTAAGGCTCTGAGTTAGAAACCAGGAGACTGTGAGTTCTAGTCTTGCCTTACATGGATAGACCGAGCCATGAGAATCCTAAATTAAGCTGGATTAAAAAAACAACAACCAACCCCTAAGGAATTCCTGGAAGCTTGGCAGCAAATTAGCCATCAATACATAGATAGAAATAAACCATATTTATACACCATTCTAAAGATACAATAAAATTAAGAAGGAATCAGACAAACCGGAATTCATAATCTCCAGCAGCCAACACCCAGATGAGCGGAGATTAACACTAGACAAACAATCGAGCAGAAAAATATTCTAATCAAGGAACTACCAAGGGAAAAAAATCACACTCCAAAAAGGACAAGTTATTGTATATAAACAGAGAAGCACACAGCCCATTCACTAGCACTATTTTTTTAAAATTCACAGCCTATAAAAAATTAATGGAAACCATCATGTAAATCAGAAGTGGCCAATTAATTTTCCCCAGGGGTCACATGATGAAACGGACTGTTGCAGAACCAATAGTTCCCAACTGCACTCTGTCCATTTGTTCGCAAGGTCATATTTCTTACTGAGGGGATGGTGGGTGGGTGAACCTGAGTCCCCTCAAGCAATGACAGACACCGCCACCTCAGTCTGCTTCAGGTGACAGGTGAGTGTTACGCAGATACAGAAAAGCGTTTCCTGTCCTTGTTCCCCCAGTGCAGAGGTGGGTTCCTACCAGTTCCCACCTATTCGGTAGAACCGGTTCGTCAAATCTACTGAACCGGTTAGAAGAGGTTCCATCAGTGGACCTGGAAAGCACACCATACCTACAGAAGAGGTTCCAAAATTTTTTGAAACCCACCACTGGTCCTTGGATATGATTATTCTACAGTATCATGCTCATATTTATAAAACTCAGTGCTTCTGTGAAAGGTAAGGATGACTACTGTGTTTGTGGTGCAATCAGAACATTGTGTGTGTTGAAGTTGTTTTAACGCAAACCAAAGATGCCTTTTAAAAAACAAGTTTACATCATATTCTTATGCATGCCAATGTTGTGTGTGAGGTAATTTAAAGTGGTTATGACAAGTGTCGTCAGCATCTTCATATCCGATCACATGGGCGGCAAGCCACTCCCATCCGGTCACATGGGCAGCAAGCCACTCCCATCCGGTCACATGGGTGGCAAGCCACTCCCACAAAGGAGGCCACACCCACAGAGTAGGTTCGAACAATTTCTAATTTCCAACTGACCTCATTTCGGCCACACAGGGACAGCCAAGGGGCCAGATGTGGCCTAGCAGCTGTAAAATGGGCAGTTCTGACTTAGATGGAGTAAACTGCAGAAAGATCGAGTTCTAATAGATGTGTGAAAACAAAGCAAGCAGAAACCGAAAAAGCAAAATAATGTTCCAGTACCAAACATCTGGTAGGTAGAATTAAATTGGACAATATTAATTATAAGCCAGCAACTTACAATAATATTCTTGAGGTGATGACACTATTCAATTCCCTCTTAGTATTTCATATGTCAAAATGAAATAGTAAAGTTTTGTATTTTATTTTAGAAATCTACCAGCAACATAAAAGCCATTTAATATACGAATGCCTTGGAAGGCCAGCCATTCTGATTAATTGCTTGGAAGTATTTTGCTATTTTGACTTGTGAATCCACTTTCAAGTGGAAATTTAATCAAAGTTTTTTAATCAAAACACCTATTTGAAGGTTTGATAGCCATAATGAAATTGGTTATTTGAATTACTTTTTAAAAAGAACTAGGCTATATTCTGTGATATTCATTTCCCTGTGATCAAGTTTCATGCAAATCAACTGACACATACATTTTAATCATAAAAATGTAATATAATTATATTAACTAATTTGTAAAATTTTTTTAAAAAAGCTACAGATTATCCAGTGACTGTGCCTACTAGTTTATTCATATTTACCTAGAAGTTTACTGTTAATTTACATTAAGACCTTCTCCTGGAGAGTGAATAGGACTGCATTTCTGATGTTTGGCAATTGTTTGTGAAATAATGATAAATGTAATATAGCAATATGCAATTTGAATGTTCTTAAATCATTTTAATCATCTCAAATACATGAGATGGGAGTAGTACAATTTTACTGTTTATTGTCGAATATATATAAATGAAAATCTAATAAGGAAAAATAAATCACAGTATTAATATCTGCTTTCAAACCGTACGAGACATTTTCTCTGTATTTTAAAAAAAAATCTATGCTAGTCAACTCACCACCCTGTTATGAGGGACCCAGTGGGACATCAGTTGTTCTACAACATGTTCAGTTTTCTGACTCATTAAAAATATGCTAATTTAACAGTCACCCATGGTTTCTTTAAAATGCCTTACTTCCTCAAATTATCAGAAAAAAACAGTTAACAACAAGTTATTCAAAGAATCTGTTTCAGTTGTTAAATAGGTTTAAAAATGAAGAACCTGATTCAACCTTAAAATCAATGTCTACCACATTAGAAATGTTTTAGTAACTTTTGTATATATTACCATCAGCTAAATTTGTTTAGTAAAGATTTAAAGAAATAAAAGGTTTTGATTATTGTAACAATGAAGTGTTATATGATTCAGAGATGTTAAACAGAGCTGGAAATAAATCTAGTGCAAACTGGGAGAAAGTTTCCCAGCAGAAGCAAGAAAGCTAATTTGAATGCTAAAAGTTTGGATGCAGATGGCCAAAGTTTGATGCAGAAGATATGGAATTATGAAAAGTACATAATGGCACAGAGATAGAGATCCTCTAAAATAATTAGGGGGCTTCTTACTAGATAGTTTATTCCTTTATTCCAGAGAACAGAGAAACAAAATGGCAATTAGTGAGAAAAGGTACAAGAGATGATGGAGTCCCATTTCCAAGACACAGACATAGGGATATAAAAGAAAGAAGCACCAGGACTGAGAAAAAAGCCTTCTACAGATCTTTGGTCTGTTGGGATTTCACTTTGCAGGCGAGGGATTAGAAGAATGGTTAGACCATTTGGCCAAGGTAGGGAGGCTGGCGGTTTTCACCAACAAAGAAGTTGGCTATAAGGGAGAATTCTGGCCTATTGCGTCAGATGAGAAGAAACAAACTGGACAGGAATGGGCCAAGATAAAAAGATATTTGGAGAGAGTTGGGAATAGTTTGCTATAGCATGTACTGTGTTTTTGAAATGTACTCTACCTTTAAAGAAACTGTTCAATCTACAGTACAGAAATTGCTTTCTTTGAGCAAGCCTTTTTGACCCCTTGAGTTCCATAGCAAGTTATTGTACCTCTGTATTATTGCTTGCATATCTGTATATATTTTTTTTAATAAAAGTACTAAAATAAACCAGAGATTTATATTTTTCTGTTATTGGATCTAAGGAGGAATGCAAAAATTGCTTAGAATTTCCTACTGTCCAGTTCTACTTGTCTGCAGGCTTATTTAATGTGAACGTAATGGAAATGGAGGAGGTTCTCTGGGTGACCTCTCAGAAGAATCAGTTTCTCAAACTCAAGATTGACTTGAGCTGCATTAAAATAGATGCTTTTATATGTTATATAGCAGTGACGGCTAACCCTTTCTGGACCAAGTGCCCAAAGCATCCATACATGAACCCCCAAAATGCAATGCAGGCATGGCCCCCATACATGCATCTTTCCCCCCCTGCACATGCATGCATGCCCCCCCACATGTTCTCTCCTGCACATATACGGCAGAGACCTGAAGACTAGTTGGCTGGCAGGAGGCACGCACACATATGTGGCAGAACTGAGCTGAGCTGGAGTGACAGCTCACGTGCCCACAAAGAGGGCGCTGTGTGCCACCTCTGGCGTGCGGGCCATAGGTTCACCTTCACAGTTATATAGGTTTTGTTTCTGGCCATATTTAATAATATCTTTATCAGTTTCAATTATAATAAAAGATTAGAGTCCAGGCATTTTTTATAATTTATAACCTTGAAGAAATTTCCATGAGCAATAATCAGATGTAGAACTTATAACAGTTCGGGTATTATTACATTGTATCTCTCATAACCCCAAATAGCATGGTCAAAGGTGATAATTGTGGGAATTTGCAATAATACACTATTTTTATGTCTAAAAAGGAAAAAAAAAGTCTTATGTTGAAGATTATTTAGAATCTATAACAGTTAAATCGTCAGGTAAACTTTGCCACCACTTTCTTGGAGTAGGTGAGAACAAATGGGTCATAGAATTGGAAGTCATTGATTCTAACACCTGGTCAAATTCCATTCCATACCTTTCATAAAAATTGTAAGGAGTTGATTATAAGGGCAAGAACTGAATTACCTTCAATGCCCCAAACAAATGGCATGGATACTGTGGATGTGCAGTAAATGGTATAACTGCATGATTGCATAGTGGTCAAATGCTCTCTGTAAATGCATCTTGATTATAAATAACAGTGATATGAATTCGCAATTGCAGAAAGTTCTTCTAACTTTTACTAATTTACTAATGCTAGAACACTGTTTATTAATAAGCTCAGTAATTTGTTTAATGGGGCTATTCATGTGTATTTAGTAAGCAGTGTTCATTTCATTTATTTCATTATTGTATTATTTTTAAAAGGTAAAAGTTTTCTCTTTCCAGTCGTGTCCAATTCAGGAGACAGTGCTTATCTCCATTTCTTAGCTAAGGTAGCCAGCATTGGTCAATGATATTTTCATGGCCAGCATGAGTATACACTGAGGTGTGTGAATTGCTGTTATCTTTCCACCACTATTTATTTACTATTCACATTTTCATGCTTTTGAACTGGTAGGTGGGCAGTAGTTGGAGCTCATCCCATTGTGCAGTGCTGGGTCTCGAACCTGGGCTGTCAGTTTTCCAGCTCATAAGCTCAGCATTTTAATAGCTAAGCCACCAAACCCACTTCTATTATTTTGCTTCTGTTCTATTTACACGTTTTTTTTCATTTCCTCCTTTTTATTGTTGTAAGCTGCCTTTAGTAGCCCCGCGGCAAGTTAGATGGCAAATAAATTTAACAAAGAAACAAACAAATAAACCATTCCTCTTATAGTAGAGCTGTTCATAACTTTAGATTCAAGTGAAAAAAAAATGCTTTGGGGTAAGTTGAGAGTTACAGGTAATATGTCTGTAATCCCTTAAATTGAATGCCTCTTTCTCTAGGATCATGTTGCTGTTGTGGAGGAAAAATGTAATTGCTTTAAGGAATTGTAGGAAAATGAGCAGCTGCTTCATGAAATATGTTTCAACCTGAACTGTTGCCAGGTTCAACTTCTTATTACTCTCAGATGAATCTTAAAAGTAGGGTGGAAAAGTTTTATTGTTTGAAGTCTAAGCATAATATTCAGAAGATGATGAAGAACTATATTAGATAGGATGATGACAATGCATGGACAGAGCCAAGGCTTTCAAATTTTTTTTCTTGGATTTTGAGGGGTTGGTGGATTTTATTTCTTTTATAAAACTTTTGGTCTATTTTAAGGCTTATATATTAGCTGTGCATGCTTCAAAATTTATGTAGAAGAAATGCCTCAGACATTGCACAAGCATGACATTTCTATTATTTATTAAAAGAGAAAAGCTTTGTACCTAAAGTGACCTTCTCCCAACTTGCCCTCAAAATATGATTACTGTTGTACTAAGAAAAAACTAAAGTGAAAATAATTGGAGCGATTCCTTCATCAGTTCAGTGATCAGGGAAACAGAAGGAGCCTAATATCTCAATCAGTGCAAGGTGAGTTGAATGAACTAACATTACCAGGATTTTTCCTTCTACAGTCAGATGCGGTTGCCATGGCAAAAAGAAGACTATTAAAGTGTAATGTCATTTTTCTAAAAACAGTTGCTCTGCTATATGCAGTACATTTGAGTTTTATACATATATTTTTACTGTATTTATTATTAAATTTATTTGTCACCCATTTCATAGTTGATGGTGACTCTGAGCAGCTGGCAATGTGATAAAATATGCAAATGTCAAAATAATTATAAATATAAAAACATTTTTTTTTAAAAAAGAATCAAACAAACTGGAAAGCATTGGTTTGGAACAGAGAGCGTGTGGTACTTTGTCTATTACTATACCAACCATATCCAGCCAATATCTTATCCCTCAGGACTCTAAACCAACTTTTAAGGCTTTTCCTGAAAGCTAAAATCATGGAATGGATTTCATCTCCTATGGCAATATGTTTTAAAGGGCAGGGGCCATGACAGAAAAGGCTCTTTTCCTGGGTCCCACCAACCAAAATTCTTTGGCTGATGGGATCTGCAGTAGGCCTCTTCTGTTATCATGAATGGGCAGGACGATCCCATTGGGGAAAGGTGGTTCCACAGATATTCTGGACCAATGCTATAAATCATAGGTGTCAAATTCATGGCATCACGTTGCTGTCACATGACTTATTGTGCTGTTTTTTCCTTCGCTGAGCAGGGGTGCACCAATTGCAGCCCTGGATTGGAGGCACTCCAAATTGTCACTCATGCCCTAGTCACCTCAAGGCTAGATTACTGCAACGCGCTCTACATGGGCCTACCCTTGAAAAGCGTTTGGAGACTGCAACTAGTCCAGAATGCAGCCACGCGAGCAATATTGGGTGTACCTAGGTACACTCATGTTACACCTATCCTCCGCGAGCTGCACTGGCTTCCCATTGGTCTACAGACGCAATTCAAGGTGTTGGTTATTACCTTTAAAGGCCTACATGGCTTAGGACCAGCATACCTGCGAGACCGTCTACTGCCACATTCCTCCCAGCGGCCAGTAAGATCCCACAGGGTTGGCCTCCTGTGGATGCCGTCAGCCAGGCAATGTCGGCTGGTGGCTCCCAGGAGGAGAGCCTTCTCTGTGGCTGCCCCGACCCTTTGGAACGAACTACCTCCAGAAATCTGCACCTCACCCACTTTCATGGCCTTCAGAAAAGTTGTCAAGATCTGGCTTTTCCGGCAGGCCTGGGGCTGTTGACTTCATTGTTGAGGTCCAGCCCCGACTGAAATGAAAGCATTTGTGTCGTTTTAACTTTTCTTATTTTATTTTTACTTTCTTTTATTTTCTTTCTCTTCCCATCTGTAAGCCGCCCGGAGTCCTTCGGGATTGGGCGGTCTATAAATAAAATTAAACTTACAAACTTACTTACAATTTGGGGTCAAGTCAGGGTGACTAGAAACTGAGCATTTATCAGCCGAATGCCCTTCCTGATGGCCACACGGAGTTTGCAGCAGATATGTTTTCTTTGTGTCTCAAGACAGAAACATCTGCCACTCCCTTGGATTGAACTTTCAACCTTCCAAGTGGGAGGCAAGCATCTTTACCACTAGGCCAACATTGATATAATGGATAGTTGAAATTGATATAAGACATTGTGATAGCAGAACTTAATAATCCTTTTTGTTTTGTCTCAGATATGATACTGAGGATGCTTTTATGGTCAGTTTTGCACTGAAATGGTGACATTTGAATCTAGTTTTGATCAGGAGTAAATGAATTCATTTATTTTCTCATACTTTTGTATATATTCATTCCCAAATCATTTTGTTGCTCTGCTTTGTGATTGTTTTTTTTTTAAAAATGTTCACGTTTTGAATTAAATAGAATTTTTAAAATAAATACATGAGGCATTTGTATTTCCCTTAAATATGCCATTAGTGATCATCTTTCTCAAAAAATATTTTTGTTGATTTTGAATAAGTATTTGGGCAAAACCTCATTACCACATCAGGAGGAAGGTGAGACTTTGCATTAAAAAACAAAACAGTGATATTGTGAACAAGAAGGGAGGAGGATAGGATAGAATGTTGTTCACTGTCTCATAGCATGCTTGGTGCCATAATAAACTACTTTTTTAATAGTTCATAGGTCTTTTTTATCCTATCTTTTGATGTTAGAGATAGAACCATGTATAGAATAATCACCATCCCTTTGTATTAACTATAATAACTAAATGGCTTATATATTAATGCATGGGTGTCAAACTCAAGGTCTAAGGGCCAGATCCATCCTGCGGGGTATTTAGATCTGGCCCCTCAGGGCCGGTCAAGGACCAGCCCGCAGTGCTTCTGCCAGTGAAAATGGGCTTCTGAGTTCCTCAGAAGCCTCCTGCAAACCTCTGTCAGTGGAAATGGAGCTTGGGAGTCTGCATGAGGTGCTCCCTGACAGGAGCTGGCCAAACCCACCCCAGCCCTCTGAGATCAAACATAACCCTGATGCAGCCCTCAATGCAATTGAGTTTGACACCCCTGTATTAAAATAGAATGCATAACGGAAGGATACTCCCAGTATTTGCAAATGATTAACACCATCCTGCAACCAAGTGGAATAAAAGAAATACTAATGTTGTTAACGCAATCACTAAAATTATAAGATTTTTTAGAAGTTCACTCTGGTTGACCTGCTAATTATAATTACCAGATTCTATTTAGATTTAGTTCACAATATAAATCCACCTTTAGGTGAAAAGGAGCAAGTGGCTGTAAAAAGTGTGTGGCATCAACTAATTCTGCCAAAAAAAAAAAAAAGTTACTGCATATTAGTCAAAATTTACTTTTCTTTACAATATTAAAAGAACAGAAACACCACTCTAAATTGCCTCTGGACAATCTAATATGTTTGTGTAATGAAGCTTTTGGACATTTCTGCATGTATTATGTTTGTGTAATGAACTGTGGACATTAATGAGAAATGATGGTGCTCGGTATCCTGTGAGATGAACCTACTGGCCGAGTTAAATCTTACTAAGGAGGAAAAGAAAATACATGATGTATCTGTGAACTCATTGTCTCAAGATGCTAGTTCATCATTTTCTTGCTGCTGAAATAATTGTACCCAGTCAGAGACAAAGGTTGGTAGAATTTGAAAAATTAAACATTTTATATATAACTGCAGCAGTCCAAACAGACAAGACGCCACATGCCTCACAAAATAAAAGACTGTGGTATTTCAAGTAGATTTTAATTTATTCTAAAACAGAGCTAAGCTAATTCATTTTCATTTCAGGCACAGTATCAATGATGCTGACACCCCTCCTCCCCCAGTCATCATTGTAGCATACACAGCTGCATTTTCAGCTCTTTGTGAATTTAACAGCTTGTGAACATTCCTTCTTGGGTCAAACATTCTGTGGTGACAAGCCCTTGGTTATTCCCAATATACTGTAGTGCTTATCATCCATGAAGGATGCAGCTACTAAGGAAGGCAGATGTTCATTTAGTGGCAGCATGATGGAAATCTTATACTGACACCAGGGATGTCCCTGGCACTCTGACTGTCAAAATCCAAAATAAATGTCATATTATTCCATGGGTTTTAAATGTTGCATTAAATGGCAGTTCCTTTTATTTTAATTTATGCAATTTATAGGGCTTCAAGTTCCGATGATTATAGGCAGCTTACAGTTAAAAAAATAAAAATTATAAGACATAAAGAAGGAAATGAACACCACCCCACAACATAGAAAACATAGTGGGGGGAATAAATCCAGCAGAACTGACCTTTTATTCTCTCCCAGAGACTGAGAGAACATCCATATTTTTAATAGTCTCCTAAAAGTCACCAGGGTGGAACCATAGAGATATTTGGGCATATATCATTCCAGAAGGGTGACAGAAAAAAGACACTTAATCAATCTATCACTTTGCTTGGACAATGGATGGGCAGAAACAATCAGACAGGTTGTCCCTCAAACAATCTGACCCTATGACGCTCTTTATAGATGTAATCAGCACCCTGAATAGCAAATATGATCTGTATTTATCTTTTTTTTTAATGATAAATCATTTGGGCACTTTTAACACCCATAAAAGTTAAATGTAAATGTTTAAATAAATCCATTTTATTGGATTTTATTCTAATTAAGAATATTGTAATCTTATTCTAATATTTGCAGCTCGGGGTTGAAATAAGGAATCCTTGGTGCTCTCTGAACATGGTTATTTTCTTGCAGATGTTTCATTACCCAAACTAGGTACCATCATCAGTACTAACCCTGGTTTGGGTAATGAAACATCTGCAAGAAAACAACCAAGCTCAGAGAGGACCAAGGACCTCTCAATTTTATTCCATTATCCTTTTTAAAGAATTTCTCAGAGTCTGTTTGAACTCATATGAAAGAAGGCAAAATATCTACTTTTATTGTTTAAAATAATTACATGTTAAATAAGGAAAAATAAACTATGCTACTATGTTAAAAAAAACAAATAGTACATAGAAGATTGAACATATAAAATACAAATCAAATACAATTCAGATTTATCTCCACAGTAATCTATTTTTATGACTGAGGCAAAATTGACTTCAAAGCAATTTTTCAGAGATTTGTAGTGGTAATTTATTTGATGCATTTTAAGAGATATAATTGTCTTTTTTCTATTTATTTTCCCCATTTACTGAATAATTCATGGTAGTGAAATCTGCATCCACACCTAAATACAAATTTAATTTCAGGCATCTGAAAAGAGTGAAGAATAGCAGATGACTTGGGAAGATATAAGGAATGAAGTATCACCATGAGGAAGCTCTGGCAAAGTAAAAACAGCTTTGCTGGGAGTGGAGCCAATGACCATGGCAGAATGAGAAGTTGACAAATGTACAAATTCCTTCTTCAAATTCCTCTCTAGACAAGGATTACCCATGCATCCTCCAGACAACAGCTTCCTGTGAAGAGCTTATAAAAGTGCAGTCTCCAGTGGGTCTATAATTCTGGGGGGAAAATCACCATCTTTGCCTAAACTGCAGTTCAGAGTTTTCCAAAGGTTTGCATACCTTCTTTCTTAATCATTTTGGAAATTGATTGGTTTTTTGTTTTTTTTTGGTTCAAAAGTTTTATTTCTTTTAAAACAAACATTTCATCATTCCTCAATCCGTAAGACATCGAAGTACAATTTTTGTGTGTCAAAATAATTCTAGTTTACCACCAAATTCTTGTCTAGCCTAATGTATACCCCTCCCTCTCCACTCCCCCCCAACCCCCCTCCTCCTTCCTCCCCCGACTTCCCAGAACCCATACACGGTATGGATTTTTAACAAACACAGTCTAAAATCTATTGAGAAAAAAGAAATAAAGAAATTAATGACATTCTACATTGGCCTTAGCTTCTTCTTGCTGAACTATCTTTAAACAATTTAAATCATTTCTGATCTTAAGCATAGGCTAACTGGAATTTCTTGGTCCCGTATTTATTTTGTATATAGTCAATCCATTTTTTCCAGTCTTGTTTATATCTCTCATTTGAGTGATCTTTAAGATATCCCGATATTTTAGCCATCTCGGCTAAGTTTGTAACTTTCAATATCCATTCTTGAGTTGTAGGCAAGTCTTCCTTCTTCCAGTATTGCGCCACCAACAGTCTTGCTGCCGTTATTAGGTGCAGAATCAAGTTAGTCTCTACCACTGTAAAGTCAGTACATATACCTAGTAAGAATAACTGAGGAGTAAACTTTATCCTTCTTTTAAAGATATTTTGCATAATCCACCATATTTTTATCCATAATGCCTTAACCTTTTGGCAGGTCCACCATATATGATAATATGTAGCATCGAGAGAACCACACCTCCAACATTTAGGCTGTACATTCGGATTGGAAATTGATTGTTAATGATGATTTGGATATTAAAAACTTATACGTAGATCTGCAATTGCATTACTTTGGGTGAGTCTTCTTCCATCCTTAACAAAAGAGAGGGTTTTTTTTTTTGCAAGTTTAAGGATTTTACAATCAATTTTGGAATAAACAGCAAAAGGGAGATTAAAATGGTGATTTTGGACAGTTACAAATAGATTAAGGGGCCAGAATTCCAAATAATATTTTGAAATTAATTATAAGGATCATTTTGGAGTTACACAAGAGAGGCTGTAAAGCTTTGAAAGACTGTCTGAGAAGAGACAAAAAAATCTAATGAAATCAGATCCTGGGGCACTTATTCAAAGGGAATAAATATCAAGATTTTAAAAAGCAAAATAAAGAAATACAAAGTGTTGTTATTTGATCAAGTTGAAAATATATAGTGATATTGTATATTGGGCAATCAATCAATCAGTTTATTGCAGTCTTAGACCAGAGACCAGAACAAATAAAAATGCTCAATAAATATACAATAAAAAAAATTCTTGTTTAAAATAACAAATAACTAAAATCTATAATAAAATCCAGTCTGTTAATTATACATGGTCTAACCTATATACAATTATAATCCATAAACTGTGTGTCCCATTGTATGTTCAACTCTAAAAGGGAAAGGATCAAGGAGTGCAAAGGGAACATTTGTTATATAACATAACTATGGTTGCCAAGACATGTGTTTGCAATGAATCCCCAGTGCTGCTGCGCAGAATCTGTCCACCTGCACTGTAGTTATGGACTGTTCATCCTTAAGCAGCCACTGAAGTTAGGTAGTGTCGGAACAGCCAGAATACCTAGCAGTTAGTGGCAGAATATGTTTTTTCTAATCTCTCTGTAAAAGGAACATCTAAGGAGTATGTGACCCACAGTTGCCACCTCTCCTGAGCCGCAAGAACAGGGTCATTCCGTTGATGGTATCCTTTTATACTTGCTGTACAGGATTGCTGATGGAAAGACATGGCACCGTGCGAATGAAAATGCTTTCAGGTGGTTTGCTGACTCCAACTGAGTAACATAGCTGGCAGGGGCAACAACACATCCAATGTCACCTGGAGCCAGAAACAGTGGACCTTTCCCTAAGTCCGCCTGCCTGTCGATGTCCTCTACCCTTCACCGCAAGGTTGTCTTGCTAGGTGATAAGTCATCTTGAGTATTGAAGTTGGGGAGAAGCCTAGTTTGCAAGGTTGGACTTGACAGCCTTGAGCCATGATGAAGAGAATTTGTCTTGGAGGATTAACAGAACAAGACCTTGGGGAAAGAAGTTAAGCTTTAGCCAGAGATTTAAGGACGCTATCTTGCTTTGCCTTTTGTCAATCTTGTCTCCATGTGCAGAAATGCATTTGAGACACAAAGTGGCATCTGGAGAATTGATCTAATGAATTTGGATCAAACTATTTCTAATGGTGTAAAACACGAAGCTGATGGTCCGAGCAAGGTCCCATAAAGAAGCTGTCCTAGCAACTTGGCTGGAAAAAGCGTAATTGTGGCACAGACATAATATCCTCCCTTTGTGCAGAAAAAATTAAGAACGGAGCTCACTGATCTTTTGCTGGACTTGGTATATTGGGCAGTGATTGTCAGGTGCAAAAACACAGGTCCATATGTGAAGATTATGATTTATAGATTTATTGCTAAAGCCTATGATTTATTGCTAAAGCCTTCTCAAACTAACAGTTCCCACCTGGTAAATTGTAAATGGACTTTTGCTGACTAGAATTAAAGAAAGATGTTAAATAAGATTCTAAATGATATCTGATAGATATGAAAACAATATTTTGATGGATTCATTCCATTTTCAAATCACAGGATATAAACTTAGTCTTCAAAATGTGAGTATATTGGTACGGAAGGATCAATTGATTTTGATTGGAAGCTTTTTGTATATTTGTTATAGATTCTTTGAATTGTTCCCTCAATTTTTGTCAAAAGGAAAGAAGTAGATTTGGATTCTGAAACTGAATTATTTGGTATTAGTATTTGAACTATTTAGCAAGCTGCTAATTAGGATCTGTATTGAGTTGTCAAAACATGTTTTAACTGAATATATATTTATTGTTATCTTGATGGTAAAGAAAATTCCGTTTGAAGTTGCTGAAAAGATTTCAAGTAATCATAAAACAATAATTGATGTAGGAAAATTATACCTTTTGTGGCATTCTTTCTGTAAAGTGCTTTACCACCAATTTTGGGATTAGAGTTATGCTACAGAGTTAAGTATTCAGAAGGCTTTTATAAATTTTAAACCTATCAACTAAATATGTGTTAAATGCTAGCAAAGTTGGAAACATTTATTTATTCTGTAGCTGCCCATCTAAACAAGTGATTCTGGGCCTTAATCTATTTTCGATTAGCTGCCAAGATTTAAATAAATAAGTGCAATAATTTTTCAGTTTAATATATAATGACATTTTTTTTAAATCCAATAAAATTATTGATGTTAAAAGATATGCCCAGTGAAAATCTGGAATATTAAACCACCATTAGTCATCCTAATGCTGGCCCACAGTGATAACCATATGTATGTAATTCACATATAATGTACTTCTGTCATTCTTAGTTTTGGTTTAAAAAATTCCTCTCATAGTTACTTCAACCAACCCTAGATGGTGAATGGGTGTTTCTTTTACGTGCAATTTGCAGTTAAATTTGCAATCTACCCCCCTATCTGTCTCTTTTCACGGATCATAATGGTAAGTTTATGATGCAAAGTGCTTGGAGTCCTGAAGAAAAATAAGTGCCAACCACCAAATAAAATTTAAATCCTTGAAGAAGAATGTTAATTATTAAAATAAACTTTCTACTTTTTAAAATGATAATTTGGTGATAATTCAAGAGATAAAAGTCAACCACTAATGGTGGTTAGGCAATTAATGGCCTAACTGTACACTATAACATAGTAAAATAGGAGTTCCATATGATCTGTAGGCCATGATTTTTATATTTCTGCACAAGATTCCCTCATGCAGCATACAAATAGCAATGATTATAAGAATAACAATTTAATATATTCATTATATTTGTATGCAGTATGAGTCAAGCACCATTTCTTTCTCAAGAATGCCATTCTGTAAACATGGAAGGACCATTTTTGGATATTAAGTTTTTGCTGCTCACCAACAATTTGACATTGCTGTTAAATGAACATTTCCAAAGGGTGATTTTTCAAGACTGCCATACAAGGTCATACAAACTTTAGAATGTGAAGAAAAGAACAGAGCTGTTTACTGACCTCTATTAAGCCTCCTTCCGATTCAAAATCTATGCCTTTTAAAAGTATGCTTACTCAGCAGTGTCAACTGTTTCCCCCATTTCAGACTTATCTGTTTGATGAGTTAGACAAATAACAATAGCTAGGCTTTTTTTCCAACAATTGGCATTGCTAAGTGCAAATATTCTAATTACTAGAAATAGTTAAATGTTTTCGACAGTTATTTATCCAGTCAATTTAGACTGTGGAGAAGGATGAACATAACTCTTCATGTCTTTCCCCCACCCCTTTCCTTTCTGGGGGAAAAAGAGATGTTTGTAACTGTGACTCATTTCTGAAACAAGCTGAAGGGGTTCACCCATCATTAACTACACAATTAAGCATGGGCTGACAACCAAGATGGAGCTAATGTGAAAACCTAGCATGGCTGGATAGATGGCTGGATTGAAAAAAAATAACCTATTTTTAAAGAATTATTTTACATTCAAAGCACTGCAGGTCAGGTAGTCTGACTGGAAAGCTGTCCATTAAGGAAAAGTTATTTTCCCTCAGTGTAGTTGAGAAATCTAGCTTGGCTCAGCCCTTATTTTTAAACCCTGCTATCACTTTTATTAAGATCTATTAATATTTTTATTAGCCACATAGAAATACCCATACCCTCAAAAAGTATGTGGTAAACTCGGCATGAGAGGTAGCCAGCAATAATCATTTTCCCCTCACTAATTAAGATCCATATTTCTACTTGAACTCTGATGAATCTCTTGAGGCCAAAACAACAGGGCTAGAGATCATGCTCTGTTCTCATCGTCATTCCCTCCCACTAAAAAGAAAAGCTTTCTTTGCATTTGAGCATCAGGCAAAATAGCAATAGCAATAGCAGTAGACTTATATACCACTTCATAGGGCTTTTCAGCCCTCTCTAAGCGGTTTACAGAGAGTCAGCATGTTGCCCCCAACAATCCGGGTCCTCATTTTACCCACCTCGGAAGGATGGAAGGCTGAGTCAACCCTGAGCCGGTGAGATTTGAACCGCTGAACTGCTGATCTAGCAGTAGCCTGCAGTGCTGCATTTAACCACTGCGCCACCTCGGAATCAGCAATATTTCTGCCTTTATTGATAGAACTTTATGCCTGTAAAGATTTTATTTCAAAGAAACAAATAAGAAAGAAAATAACATTATCAGCCTATAATGAAGCCATGAATCTTCTCATACTCTAATAATCTAATACATCTGTAAGAAAAATAAATATAAAGATATAAAAGAAATGTCTGCTAGTGAGTATACATGTATGTAATTCATGCATACAAAATGTGTGCTACAGATCAGAGACTTCAAAATGTAAGACTGTAAGGCTTGTCAAGACTTTCTGATTTGTTTTTTTGAAGCATATTTCTATATTGCTGAGAAGTCTTCAACCCACTACATGAGCAGAATCACATGTAATGGTAAGCATTGAATCAGGGTGTCACATTCTATTTCAATGAGGGCTGCATCAGGCTGTGTTTGACCTTGGGTGGGTGTGGCCAGGGCGCCTGCAACAAGTCCCAGTCCTTCCACAGTAAAAGCAATTAACAACTCACAAAATTTTCTTTATTGTGCAAGCACCTGGAGCTTCTCCAAGTTGCAGGCCCCCAGGGTGGGGGGGAATGCTGCCCGTCTTCCTCCTCCCAAAGCAACCTCAGAGGTTTTCAAGCTCGTCTGGAGAGGAGTTTTTTTAAAAAGAAAACCCAGTGCAAGATCCAGAGCTGCCAGTCTCCGGTAAGATGGACATCTCATGGCCCGGCCCACTCCATCCCCTGGCCCACCTGCCATGCCCAAATTGTGCCCCACTGTGAGTGTCTGTCAGCCATTGTGTGCAGGGAAAACTTTGCGCAGAAAAGAAAAACTTCCCACATTCGAGAAGCTGTTAATTGCCTTGCAGTCACGAGGATTTCTTTACTGGGCAAGATTTTTCCCTGCACAGAACAGCTGAGAGACGTTCTCAGTGGGGCACAATTTGGATCCTCTCCAAGGCAAGGCCCATCAACCACGGTTAGACTCAATAAGCCAGGGGCTGCTCCCTCAACTAGCTCCACAGAAGATCCCCTTCATTCTTTTTAAGTCACAACTGGGCCAAACCACTCCTGCCCGGCAGCATCCGCCCCACTCCCTGTGCCCAATCATTAAGCCAACTGGGCACAAAGCTGGGGTGAATACAAACCTCTGAGGTCGCCCTCCTGCCTGCTTGCCCAGCACTTGCTTAGCCGCCCCCTCCAATCCACGGCTGGATGCAGCCACTTGCCGGCACCTGGAAAGCGAGATTGTCCACCACCTGTTTGCCAGCGCTCACTCAGAGACCTCTTAGCTCCTACCCACCCACTCATCCACCCAACCAGCCCCCCCCAATATCCCCCTGCCACTCACTGGTTCTTTCTTCTTTGGTTGGTGCAGGTTGGATCCTAATGCTCCATTACTGGAGGCTTTTAAAAGGGAGAACTTTTTGGCTGGCAAAGAAAGCTCTCAGCCATGACCAGCACCACTGCTACTCCCGCCAGCTGGGCAGGCAAAGGAAGTGGGTGGTGGCTGTGGCCTCAGTCTGGTGCGAGCTTCAGGCTGGTCTGGGTGGGAGGGAAGTGGCTCTCCTGGATGGCGGCTGCGACAGCTGCAAGAGGAGCACCCCTTCTCACCTCTGACAGGCCTTCTCCATGGTTGCAGCTGCAGTACCCTGCTCCTCCTGGCACACTAAGCTAGGTTGCAAAGCCGGCCATCCTGCATGTTGCACCCACCTCCTAGCCTTCGCCTGTGCCTCCGTGTCATTTTCAGGTGTGCAACACATGGGAGATCCTAGCTGCAATTTACTCATGAGCAACATTGGCTGGGAGCGGCAGGGAGAAAGGCCAATGGTTCTCATGAGTAAACTGAGGCTCCTAAGTTGAATTGAGCCAGAGGTGGGTTCCGGCTGCCACAACTGCCGGTTGCTCTGCACATGCCCAGAAGGCTAAAACAACATGGCGACACCCATTGCTCCGCTGAGAGAACTGGTTTGGGGGCATGGCCAGGCTGCCATTGCTACTGGTATGGAAAGGTATGGCCAATATCTACTCCCTATTCGGCCGAACCAGACTGAACTGGTAGGAACCTACCTCTGCCTCCCACCCACACTCACTCTGGTTAAAGCTGAAAAAGACGTTTAAAAAGTGTAAATAAACTGCTGTTTCACTGATTCGGCTTCTTGGTAGATGAATTATACATCCTCTATTAGTGTACATTTGGATTCCATAGGAAAGATGACTGAATGTGATGAGCTAAAACCAATCAATTGGCTAGGATAGAATTACCTCTGTCTACATTATCCATAGCTGCAGCCATGAGTCCAGTTTGCATGATAACCAGAATACAGCTCATATTTATCTCTACTTTCAATTAGTAGAAGGCCTATTTGTTTAGCCATGAAGTTCATGGGGTTCTTTGCAAGCAAATGTGCATTGTAAAATAAATGGATATTCTTTGATCTAAATTGAATTCTGCATGTAGCTGTAAATACCAAGACAATAAACTTAAATGAAAAATATACCCTCTGGCAAGAAATAATTTTTCACGTTACTCATTTAAATTTAGGTAGCAATAAAATCTACACATTTTAAAGGTAGGGTAGTGTCTTTTTAACCCACCTAAATTCAGGAGACAAATTGTTGGATTTATGACAGCCCAAATTAATTAAACATTGCATGACATTTGTGTGAAAAACAATTTTGCTGATTTATTTGAAGCATTATCATATTAAAATTATGATTACACATCGCTTTATTAATTAATTACAAGTTATGTATGTTCCTATCCAGCTCACAAAAGAAAAATTACTCTTCAATGATAGTAAAAACACTATAACCGGATATAAAGTTAGCAAATGGAGAAGAGGGAGAATCAACATTATGAAAGCAATTCCATGAATACTGCTGGACCCAAAAGGCATGTTAACTTCAGTATCTCAAAGCAAGAAATGGAGGTGTGGGGAACTATCCTGATCCTAGTAAGTAAGCTGTTCAAAAATACTGCCAGACTCCTATTCATCTATAAATTCCCATGGGAGGAATTTAGCACTCCTTCCTAAACTTCTACAAATCAATAGCAATGCACTCTCAGACTTACATACTGCTTCATAGTGCTTTAAACAGACAGCATTTGACTCCTCATTTTACTGATCTCGGAAGGTTGGAGTCAACCTTGAACCAGTCAGGATCGAACTGCTGGCAGTTGGCAGAATTAGCTTGCAATACTACATTCTAACCACTGCACCACCCTGGATTTAAATCAAGCTGCTTTAGCATGGAGAACTCAAGCCTGCAGAGAACAACGCAAACTCTGAAGGTTCTTACACAACACAAGCAGTGGTGGTTTCCTACTGGTTTGGACTGGTTTGGCTAAATTGGTAGTGGTTTGGCGGCCTGGATCACTGGAACCAGCAGCAACCCAGGCTTGCCACACCCCCAAACCGATTCTCCAGGTGGAGCCATAGGTGCCGCCATCTTGTTTTTTTGCTTCTGCGCATGTGCAGAACAATTTTTATTGAACTGTGCATCAAGCACGCATGCGCCGCAGCCACAAGCGAACCAGCAGTAGTGACTGCTGGAACCCACCCCTGAACTCAAACAATATTTTGATTTTATACAACACAAGTGTTATCCTACTGTTGTAACTATCTGTGTTCTGAATCATACTCCAATTTCTAGGTTGACTTCAAAGTCTGTCATTAGTACAGTGCATTATAGTAATCCCGTCTTGTGGCGATAAGTTACTATCAATGAAGCTTTTCACTTCAAAAGGCTAAGGCGACAGTCAGCTCTGGACAAAGCCCCTTCTCTATTCCTTCCTGAGGCTGTGGCCTTCATGTTCTGATCAAGCAGAAAGTTCTGGTCCTTTAAGGAAGGACAGCCTTATCCATAATTATCAATGGTTAACCATTAGAAAGAAGACCTTGAAGTAAATATTTGGAAACTGTTGCTTGGGCCTTTGTCTGGTTCAGCAAGATGGAACAAGCAGAAGGGAAAAGAATGAGAAAAACTGCTACATGAGAGATATCTGTTGCTCTGGGAATTTTGCAAAGAGCAGCTGAGCTTGGCTGCTGAAATAGGTATTGTGCTTTTGAAATATACTTTACCTTTAATGGGATACTTTAGATTGTTTTGTACAAGAGCAAATGTCTGGAAACTGAGATGAGATAAATTTGATGCATGCCGTTAGGCAGTTTTATTTTACAGAGATTGTGAAACAGATTAGAAGGGTTGAGATTTGATTTGCTGCTAAAATTGCCTGTTTTTCAGATTATGCCTTTTTTACTTTTCATCCTTTTAACCCAAGCAAGATCTCTCTCTCTCTCTCTCTCTCTCTTTCTCTCTGTCTCTGTCTCTGTCTCTCTCTCTCTCTCACACACACACACACACACACGAACGATAGCACAGCCTTCTAGTATGGCAAACTATTCTCTCAACATGAACCAGTTCCTAGGAAATTATTATATTCAAGCAAGGGTTATACGACCACTGGTCAGACATGATTTATTCAAATTCTTACATAGAGCAGAGGTTTGAACTTGATGACCCAAATGGTCCTTCAACTGTATGATTCTATTAAATATTCAGCAACAGACTCACAGATCCACTTCAGAGAATAGTAAAACATTTTTTTCCTGTCATAATGAGTCCAAAATGTGGATATTCCCTCATCCAATAGTAATCAGCAGTGTAACATCTATTCAGAACAGCCCCCAGCCCCCATCCTCTTTTCAAGCAGCAGCATAGTAAGGGGAAATATTTTATATGACTTAATATGACTTATCCTTGACTTCCTTCTCTCCCACCTCCCAATTTTTGTGGAGAGATGAATAAGGAAAGATGTATGTGTTTGCATAAGCATTTTCGTTATTATGTTTTTTTTCTCTGAAAGTGCAGAAAAATCTAATTCCAAGTGTTATTATTTTGAAAATATGTTTCATTTCTTTCTGCCCCTATTTTCATGATCTTTATGTTGCTTGTTCTGTAATATGAAATGTGGGAGTGAATCTAATATTTGAATCAGCTTTTCTTATTCCATCTTTATACTCAAGATATGTTTCTTGCATTTCTCTAAACCAAATTTATTAAATGTAAAAGATAGATAAAATTACAAAACGGGAAGAAATGATTTTGAAAAAGGGGAAAGGAGTGTTTCTTGTATTTCTGTGGTTTTTTTTATTCTTCTTTTGCTTGGCTGCTGGATGAAAAAAAATGGGTCTAATGTTTCTGAATAATTGGATCATTATTGTGTGTTATGATGTGAGATTAAAAAGTTTGCTTGCTATATTGTGGCATCTTTCTTCCTACAGTTTCTAACTCAGTTTATAGGATTAATTATCAGGTAATTGACGTTTACTATCTAAAATAGGGCTGTCAAACTCCCGTCCCCTGCACCAGATACATCACGCACTGGCCATGTCCACGCCCAGTTTAGCGAAGGGGAAAAAAAGTCCCGATATGTCATGTGACGCTGCCATGATGACATGAATTTGGCACTCCTGATCTAAAAGAAACACACAAAGTGTGAAGAGACAATGGAAGGCAAAAACCTGTTTGGCTAAGCAGCTTTATTTCACTAGACTTCTGAAACTTCTGGGGTCAAATTGTTGCTAAGAACTTGGGTGCTTTATTGATCTATTATGCTGAAGCTTGAGTTGTTTTACAGCCGTATTCGGGAATCCTGAAAAATACTTGAACTCAACATATAATCTTGAAGAGCAGCCATATCACCATCAATTACACTTGTATGAGTTGTTTCCTAGACTGATCCAATTCACTGATAGATCCACATCCTTTTCATTGCAATAAATCTTTTAGAGAAAACTCTGAGTTTCCTGCATGGGAAATAATAATTTTCAGTTTTAAGCAGCCAAAACATTAATTCTAACAACTGAATTATTTTGTATGTTGAGCCAATATATTGCCATATATGTATATTACCGTAAATCATATACTCTATGATTTTCCTCTAACACCCTTTTAATGATTTTGTGAGAATTTGGATTTTTTTCATTGATTAACAGATAAGTTTCTAGCTAGATATTTATATAAAAGTGCCTCAAATCTTCATCAGACTTCAAGCCAGCTTCAAGCCAGTTATTGCAATATTTGTAGCATTATTTAAAAGACAAGACATTGGTGGATGCAGCAATCTGTACAGTAGAATATTTGTGCATAAACTAGACAGTATGAGAACATTTAACCACGTACAATGTCTGTCTCTGACCCCAAAGTGCAAATAACTTAGAAAAAGAATTACAAGAATTGATCAGATAAAAAAGGTGATATTGAAATTCATGAAATATCTAACCCCAATTCCATGGATTAAGTGCAGACCAATTATATTTGTTCACTAGTAATTCAAAACAAATATATCAAAATTAAACATTATAATGCTTTCATATCTTTCCATTGCCGAAATAAATATACACTTCTTTTCCCCCATTGCCATTCCTTCTCCTGTTTCTGGTCTCTCCAAGTTAGAACTTTGAATTAATTGTAAACCTGAAGTAAGAGAGCTTGGCTATGTGATTTGCAAAACAAGAAACTTTCTGGATTTTGTTGCACAGAATTGGCAAGAATGCATAATATTATATATACAATTGTAGATTTGTATATCTGTCCCTTAAAACAGAGACAGATCTGTCATTCTCCTTATCATATTTTTCTTCCCTTCTCTTAACTCTACAAACAAATTTAGAAATACTTTCATCAAATATTTATTCCATGATGTCATGTAAATGAAGACCTGAAGGCCTGGCCTATTAACTTATTAACAAATGGTTAGGGGATTTTGCAAGTGAGCCATGAATTAGCTTCAACCAGAAGTACTCCATCTTAATCATTCTATTCGTGACTTAGCTAAAATTAGCAGTCAGCAGCTGCTTTGGCATCTGTTAGAAAACAGCCAAGGCCCAAGGGGCCTGATCACAAATGTAAGAAGTGTTAGTTTATCTGGTAAATTATTTTAGTGAGACCAAGTCTTGACAGGTGACTTAACATTTTATTTGAAGGCTGGGCTGATTCTGAAAGAAATTGGCACTTTTTCATCTTAATCTTTTATTTGCTAAGATGCAGTCTGGTAGAATATATCCAGCAAAATAGTAGTAAACTGATAATAAGCTAAGAATTATAATAAACAAAGAATTATTTGTAACTCTCCCTTTAGAAGTCACATGTTTGAAAGAAATTTGAGAAAAGAAGTGTTGAAAACAAAGTTGCCAGTTAGTTGCCTAAGAATTACATTTTCTGCTATGTTTGAAAATATCTCATTCTAATAGAATAGAATAGAATAGAAGAGTTGGAAGGGACCTTGGAGGTCTTCTAGTCCAACCCCTGCTTAGGCAGGAAATCCTACACCACTTCAGACAAATGGTTATCTAACATCTTCTTAAAAACTTCCACTGTTGTAGCATTCACAACTTCTGGAGGGAAGTTGTTCTTAAGGAAGGGTATGCTATTCTACATGGTAAATATTGAAATACAATTTTTACATTGCATTTTATATATAAGTTATTTTGAATAGTTTGAAATTAATATGTTACTAGTATAAAACTGAGCAATATTTTTGCAGAATAACTAGGAATCTCTGTACCAATACAGGTATTCATCACTTAATGACTACAACAGAGACTTGAATTTTCATCATAAGTCATTTTCTGGAAATATGTATTGTCTTTTTAAATCACTCTCACAATGTTGAAATATATGTCAATCAGAAAAAAGTAGCTAGATTTGGGTTTATAATCAAACTGTTTTTTTCCCTGGCAACGTTCTATAAGGGGTAAATGTATTACGTTTCAGATATTATCTCAGAGCAACAGAAAAATAAAAACCAAATATAAAACCAATTATAAATTTGTCTAAAAAGAAATTTTAATCTCAGGATTACAAGAGATAAGGGCCAAATAATTATTTTTCTACCTTTTTTTTTTACAGGATTGAAGATAAGTGGCTTAATTTATTTCAAATTCCCCAAATAAAGTTTTATCATAAATGTTAGTGTTATCACAGTTCAGATTTCCTTTTAAGGTTACCAAACATAAAGATATTATTGTATTAACTTTATGAGCCAAATATAACAGGTTAATTTACATTTATATTATAAACTTTACATTTGACATTTCATATACTGTATTTGTATATCATATAAATATGATAACCAATATTTGCAAGTTTTATTCTGCTCTTGCACTATATTTTTATAATGCATTAAAACATTTCTTATTGAAATTATGGCCCAAATGTTTTAACAAAGAAGAAACAAAGTAGTATCAAATCTTAGTTTAACTGAATAAGAAACTTATAACTGAATGAACCACAGTTAACTCAATAAACTTACATAAGTTATATTTTATATACAACATCCCATTTTCCACAGTTACATCTTCATGATTTCAGGTAAATAATGTAAACCAAATTCTTTTTGGAAACTCAATATTTGTTTTTCATGTTCTGGATACAAAACATTATATTAGCATTATATTAGCTTGTATTTCAAATAATATACTGTACATAGATAAGGGATTAAAATATTCAGAAAGTTACATGATTTCAAAAAAATCTATAAATATGTAAATTATAACTGGGAATAAAATAATATGAATAATGTAAGTTGCAGTTTTGTTATCAGGATAAAGAATGATTAGATTGTTATTCTAAAA
Source organism: Thamnophis elegans (assembly GCF_009769535.1). NCBI lineage: Eukaryota > Metazoa > Chordata > Lepidosauria > Squamata > Natricidae > Thamnophis > Thamnophis elegans. The sequence goes on from NC_045549.1 coordinate 60,135,923, forward strand.
TAAATTTTGATCCATCATTTCAGTGTCACTACCTCGAGAAACAGCATGGATTAACCCTAACCCTAACCCTAACCCTAACCCTAACCCTAACCCTAACCCTAATTTAAATGGACTAAAATTGACATAATATGCTGTCCTCTGTTTTATATGGCCTGTGGTGATTGTACTTCACTTCTTTGATCCATTTTGATAAAAATTATTATGTGTGATAAAACTCAGCATAATGCCTTCTGATGAGATCATTATAGATTCTTAATTAATTGCTGTAATGATCATAGTTCTGGCAAAATTTAGAGAATCTAAATTTCATAGTACATGAGAAAAAAATGGTAGCTGCAGAAAAACAGGAAGTTGATCTCTATCAGTTCACATGTTTTATAGTAGTGTCATCTATTTAGTAAACTGATAATGCCTGGGAATGTGATTTGAGGATTTAAAAAAAAAGTGAATATGTACAGTAATTCTAGTTACAATTGATAAGAGGCACAAAATGAAGATATGAATTTACAATAATAGTCTCCAAGAGATATTTTCTATCACATGTGAATGGTAGTGTGTGAACCTTACTGACCATTCAGTTTAATGATAAATCAATATGTTTTCAATGAACACACAAGGGAATTTTTCAAATTCTATTTTGCTTAGTTTACCCATTTTATTGTGAGGGGTTTTTTTGGACAGGGGCACCACTTTGAAATATTTAAAGGAAAAATTAAAACTCAGTCAAACTTTCATTAGTGTTTTATAAAATATGCATAATTGAGTGTTTCCTTTTTTAATGCATACTTTTTAAATTGTTTTTGAGTTACAATTCACATCTAAGTATTGCTTTAGGAAGTGTAAATTGAATAAGTTGGCAATGAGTTGCACATTTATTATATTCAGCATTCATCTTACATTACTCTTATCTCCAACATTGAAAATTATTTTGAATTGCTCTTCCAACTTCAGATTTTCTATATTTGAAAATACATTTTTTTTAAAAGCCAGATAGCCTCATAAGGCAACAGAATGTGCCACCACATATTTTCTTTGAATTGTACTGCAGATGTCTCAGGAAAAGAGACAACTGCTTTCAGAAATTGTAAATAGATGCTAAATGAGTGCCAATGTGATGTTATACTTCAGTTTTCTTGACTGTGAACATCGCTCTTTTAAAATTTAAACTTAACATTGTTCTCCTATTTCTCATTTTGCTACATTCTCATAGCAACAATAATACTATGATTAGAACCCCATGGCTGCCATTGTTAGAACTTCAATTCTTATAGCAAAACTAAGTTGACACAGCAACATGTAGCTTGACTAACAATTAAAAGAATTAGAGTTTCAGTTTCTTCATATGTCAGTATGCTTCATTCTGTTTCCTGTAGAGATGCCTGATCTCCTACTGTTATGCCAGAATACGCTGTTATGCAAATCGCTAACTGAAGGAAAACATCAGAATATAACATTATATAAATAAATCTATATCTTAGCAATTCATTAACATTACATTACTCCAGTTCATCTCTTTCCAACTCTTTATCCACTGCATTAAATTTCCATGCAATCCATTATATTTTGTGCTCTTTCTTAATAATAGTATTCTCTAATTAGAAATTTCATCTGGCTTTCATTATCAAGTTATAAAGAATCATCACTGATTGATTTTTGAAGAAAACGTGTGCCTTTTATCAGCTTTTCTTGGGCCAGCCTTTTTTCCTTCCTATAGTACGATTAATGTTCCAATTTTACTTTCTCAAAGTAACAGGACAGCTATTTATTTTTTTGTTCCTACCTTCTTCTGCAAAACCATAGAAACTCTAAAAACTGATCAACTGAACAACTATTAAAAGATTTAAAAATGGGAAAGAAAGAAAGTTTTGCAGTATTGTAGACAAAATGTGATAAAACTAGAGCGGAGTTAAATATCTTCAGTATTTGAATAGAATACAAAACAAGGTGGCGCAGTGGTTAAATGCAGCACTGCAGGCTACTGCTAGATCAGCAGTTCAGCGGTTCAAATCTCACCGGCTCAGGGTTGACTCAGCCTTCCATCCTTCCGAGGTGGGTAAAATGAGGACCCAGATTGTTGGGGGCAATATGCTGACTCTCTGTAAACCGCTTAGAGAGGGCTGAAAGCCCTATGAAGCGGTATATAAGTCTACTGCTATTGCTATTGCTATTGCATATGGTTAGAATATCAGGAAAAAAAAACAACTGAAAGCATCCTTTCTTCCATAGAGGACCTCTATATTGCATGGGTCAGAAGGAGGGTTGAGAAAATATCTACAGACCCCTCACATCCTGGACATAAACTAGTTCAACTCCTCTCCTCTAGACACAGGGAGAATTTTTTCCTTCATGGCTTCACTCTGCTGAACACCTAATTCCCACAATACTGTCCAACCCCCTGCCTAGACAGGAAACCCTATACCGTTTCACACAAATGCCTATCCAACATCTTCTTAAAGACTTCCAGTGTTAGGGCATTCACAACTTCTGGAGGCAAGCTGTTCCACTGATTGTTCTAACTGTCAGGAAATTTCTCCTCAGTTCTAAGTTGCTTCTCTCCTTGATTAGTTTCCACACATTGCTTGTTGTTATACCCTCTTGTGCCTTGGAGAATAGTTTGACTCTCTCTTCTTTGTGGCAACCCCTGAGATATTGGAACACTGCTATCCTGTCTCCCCTAGTCCTTCTTTTCATTAAACTAGACATACCCAATTCCTGCAACCGTTCTTCATATGTTTTAGTCTCCAATCCCCTCATCATCTTTGTTGCTCTTCTCTGCACTCTTTCTAGAGTCTCCACATCTTTTCTATATCGTGGTGACCAAAACTGAATGCAGTATTCCAAGTGTGGCCTTACCAAGGCATTATAAAATGGTATTAACACTTCACATGATCTTGATTCTATCCCTCTGTTTATGCAGCCTAGAACTGTGTTGGCTTTTTTTGGCAGCTGCTGCACACTGCTGGCTCATATTTAAATGGTTGTCCACTAGGACTCCAAGATCCCTTTCACAGTTACTATCATTGAGCAAGGTACCACCTATACTGTACCTGTGCATTTCATTTTTCTTGCCTAAATGTAGAACCTTACTCTTTTCACCATCAAATTTCATTTTATTAGATAGTGCCCAATGTTCGAGTTTGTCAAGATCCTTCTGTATCTTAAGCCTATCTTCTGCAGTGTTGGCTATCCCTGCCAGCTTGGTGTCATCTGCAAATTTGATGAGTTCCCCATTTATTCCCTCATCCAAATCATTGATAAAGATGTTGAAGAGTACTGGGCCTAAAACACAGCCTTGGGGTACTCCAATGCATACTTCCCTCCATGTAGATGCAGTTCCATTGAGGACTACACGTTGAGTGCAGTTGGTCAGCCAGTTATGAATCCATCTGGCGGTGATGCTGTCTAACCCACGTTCTTCTACTTTATCTAGGTTATGGTCTACCTTATCAAATGCTTTACTGAAGTCCAATTAAACTATATTGACGGCATTCTTCTGGTCCACTAATTTAGTCACTTTGTCAAAGAATGCAAAAAGCCAACATGGCAGCTAGTCTGGCATGATCTGTTTTTGACAAACCCATGTTGGCTTTTCGCTATTACTTTGTGTACTTCTAGGTGTTCGCTAATTCGTTGCTTGATGATCTTTTCCAGAATCTTTCCTGGTATTGAAATCAGGCTGATAGGTCTGTAGTTTCCTGGATGAATTTTTCCCCCTTTTTTGAAGATGGGAACCACATCAGCTCTTTTCCAGTCCTCTAGCAGTTCTCCGGTGCTCCAGGATCTCTGAAAGATATAGTTCAATGGTTCTGAGATCTCATCTGCCAGTTCCTTCAGAAGCCTGGGGTGTAACCCATCTGGTCCTGGTGATTTGAACTCGTCTAGAGTAGACAGGTGCTCACTTACCATTTTCTTCCCTATTTCAACTTGTGTTCCTAATCTGATTTTTGTGGTGCTGTTCTTGATAGGTTGGACTGTTTTATCCCTTTGTGTAAAGACAGATGCAAAAAATGAGTTAAATAGTTCTGCTTTCTCCCTGTTTCTTGTCACCTTCTTGCCACTTTCTCCCAGCAATAGACCAATTGTTTCCTTAACTTTTTTCTTGTTTTAACATGTTGGAAGAAGCTTTTTTGTTATTTTTTTACTTTTGTGGCAAGCCTTTCTTTATTGTGAGCCTTAGCGTTCCTCACTTCATCTTTACAGGCTCAGGCTATTTGCTGATATTCTGCCTTAGTTATGTCCCCCTCTTTCCACTTTTTATACTTATCTTTTTGTCTTTCAATTTGTCAGAGGGTTCTTTATGCCGCCATGCTGGTTTCTTTTGGGAGCTGTTGTTTTTCTTCTTCATTGGTATTGTGCTAGACTGGGCTTTTGCAATCTCAATTTTCAAAATTTCCCAAGCTTCTTGAGTTGTTTTCCCCTTGAGGATTCTCATCCATGGAATTCTTCCCAAACTCTCCCTAGGTTTATTGAATTTAGCTCACTTGAAGTCCAAGACTCTAGTTTGACTTTGTTCTACTACTTTTGTTTGCATAATGTTGAATTCCAATATTGCATGGTCACTTGCCCCCAGGGTTCCTGTACTTCAACACCTTCTATCATTTCCTCTCTGTTAGTGAGAATTAAGTCTAATATGGCTGATCCCCTTGTTCCCTTCTCTACTTTTGGGGAATCAAAGTTGTCTGCTAGGTTTGTTAGGAACCTGTTGGATCTTCTACTTGGTGCAGAGTTTGTTTCCCAGTTAATGTCAGGGTAGTTTAAATTCCCCACTATTATAGTGGTGTGCTTCCTACATACCTTAGTTAGCTGACTTCCAAAAAGTTCATCTACTTCCTCTGCTTGGTTGGGTGGCCTGTAGTATAGACCTATGGCAATGTCATTTCCCCCCCAACCTTTAATATTGACCCAAATGCATTCAAGATAGTTATCATCATTGTTGTGCTCTATTTCTGTAGAGATGTAGTTATTTCTTATATATAGTGCAACTCCACTTCCTCTTTTACTTGGTCTATTTCTTTTAAATAATTTAAATCCTTCTAGCTGTATGTTCCATTTGTTGGCTTCATCCCACCAAGTTTCTGTAATGAGAACAATATCGTATCTGCCCTCTTTTACTTGAATTTCTAATTCACCCTGTTTATTCCTCATACTCTGTGCATTGGTGTATATACATTTGAGTCCATTTTGATTGACCCTGTGTTTACCTTTATGCCTGATTGCCCCTATTTTCTTACCACTTGTATGATTCATGCACATGGTATGGCACTCATTATTAAATGCTTGGTTTTGCTTGACAGCAGGAGTGATAATCTTACCCGCACAAACATCTGTGTTACATGTACTGATGAACCCTATGAATTTTAGATTGCTGGGGACAGAAATGTTCTGTATCAATTAATTTTCTGTCTCTGCTGTTCAGTTTAAATTGTCAAATATTCTATTCTGTTCTATTCCATTCTGTTCTCTTCTTTCCTGTTCTAATTGTACTAGGCAATGAGAAGTGGTGGTGAAGGGCTGTGCAATGCACTGCACCAAGCAGAGCTGAAATTGCTGCTAGAGTAAAGAAATGGAATCCATCCAAAAGGGTTAGAGACAACTCTGATTGGAAACAGCAGTTTTGAAGTGAAGTGGAAATCATGAGCTTGGGTATATTTACATTACAATGGGCTATGAATGGAAGGTAGATAATATAATTCATTTATGCTTTCAGGAAGCAGTGGGTGGCCTGCATTGGTACTAACCCAAGCAAAAAAATGTATACCTACCCATAGTGGAAAAAATGGCTCTTATTTTGAACACAAAGGCCTGAATACTTGGATAGCCAAGTCCCTGGAATGGCTTGGTGAGTAATTGACAACATGAGGCTATATAACTACTTGTAGATATAAGGTATTCCATTCTTGGAAACATTGCAATCCATCTCAGGTGTAAGTAAGGACTATGAATGCTAGTAATTGACCTTGGGATAAAACTTTAAAGTCCCAGTCAACTTGGGGAAGGCAAAATAGCCTTACATCCAGATTGCAGAGGTATAACAATATGACAGATTCATCATGTAGCTCTGTGATTTCTATTATTTCTCCCAGCATTCAACTTTGGGGATAAGTAAGTAAATAGGCCACCAGTATGGCAGTCTATGATTGAATATTGTTCTAAACTGTAGCCAACAAAGTTTGAGACTGTTGTGAACTGAAGGTCCATTTTTGTGTGTAATTATTTGCTAATATTATTGTCAGGTAATATCTCGGGAGTTTCATGTGGATAAAAATAAAGAACTGCTAAGTAACTCAAATCACCGCCAAGCCCTAATTATACTGAATTCAAGATTTTATTCTCATTCCTGTTTCTCTACTACACAGTGCAACAATCTCAAAGTTGCTACATGAGGTACAAGTACCACCTTTGCCACCTTTTCTTGTTATTATAATTGACTTTGACTGTTCTACCTCGCCAATAAGCCCTGAATATGCTCACTCAAAATTCAAATTCCAAAGTGAGTAGAAATAGCTTCTCTATAATGAGGTTCCAAAGACTATGAGACACTTTGCATTCACATTCTTAATTTATTTTTATATTGTTAAATGGAGTCCTGGTGGTCTATATTTCTCCAACTGATGCCTTTGTCACTTGGAATATTTTTTTTTTAAATCATTTCAACCAGTTTGCTGTTAACTATAAGCATGCCATTCCCCCCACAACATCGACTGATTCCAGTTCTTCATCAGTTTTGTGCCGAGAAGAAATAATAATTGAATAAAAATAACCTCTCATGTGTAGCTATAGCAAAAAGATTTAGTCAGAATGCTGAAACATGACAGGGGCTGAATCCCCTTACACAGTTTAATGTAATATAATTCAAGAATGAAATGGATGAATTTTTTTTGGGCAGCTGGGAACATTTTAGCCTTTGTCTCCCCTTACATTGTAGAAACATCCTTGTAGTTTCCCTTTACAATTTGGTTCTTATTGGTGATGTGAGAAATGTTCATCTTTATGAATCTTGTTTCCTGTTTTAACATCAGTTTTACGTCATGAATTATGTATGCAGTTAGGAAGCAATGACATCTGTTGTCATTAATCTACTGTATGTCCATGCATTCTTATACTCTTCAAGGCACAGAATGTAAACTGTCAGGAGTACAGAAATATTCCTCTGCATATTCCTCCCCCAGCCTATGTTAAGTTATTATATGTTGATGTAGACTGCATGGAAACTATTTCCTTAATTGGAGCTTTTCTTGATTTGTATAATATTGGTTTGTAGAAGAATTTGCCCAATTAAAGAGCATTTTTGAAAACTCACTTTGGTCACAATGTTAGGTTTTTGAACATAGAACAATAGCGTTGGAAGGGACCTTGGAGATCTTATAGTCTAGCCCCCTTCTCAAGTAAAAGACTCTATATTGTTCTAGACAAAAGGCTGTCCAATATCTTCTTAAAAACCTCCAGTGATGGAGCAGCTACAATTTCTAAAGGCAAACTGCTCCACTGATAGATTGCTGTCAATCGATTACTGGAAATATTATATATTGTTCTATTAATGTTATATACAAGCTTTCCACAGTTGCTTTGGATTGTGAGACAGGCAGCCCATAAATTTAATAAATAAATACATGAACAAATACTTTAACTAAAATTCTCCATGAATAAGAAATCAGATGAGATTTAGTTATAGAAATCTTGTCCATATGTTAACTTATGTGCTGGAGTTGGAGGATTCATAACTGATATTTCATTCCCAATTAACAACAACAAAATATCTTTTAGTTATCCTTCAGATCTCTTCTAATTATAAAGTCTGAGTTTTAGGCTATAATGCGTTGTCTATTTATTTGATGATCTATGTAAGATTAAGAAATATTTTAAACTATTCAGAGCAACTTCACAGTCAACACTCACCTTCGCTTATAACTAGACCTTTTAGGAATTCTGGGAATACCTAGGCTGGGAATTTTGTAACCTGTAGCCTACAGACATCACCTTGCCAATTCTGATTTGCTACATAACAGTTTTCTAAGGTAGGTAAGCAAAAGTGAAATATTTCTGATTTAGCATATTAATTTCAGTTTTATTTGTTCAAATATTATTACTTTCAAAGTCAATAAAATCAAATTGGAATTTCTACTCAACCATAAATGTTTTTCATAGTTAATATACAAAGATTACTGTTAACTAGCCCCTAGGAAATGCTGAGTAGATAGCCAATTTCTGTATTTTGCAATATTTACATGACATTATTGAATTGGCATTTGCTTGACGTTATGGCTTCAAAAACATATTTACTTGCTTTGTAATGAAGCTTCTATGGAGGACAAAAACAATTTTAATATAGATAATGAAAAACCATCATGGAGATTCACTTTTGTGAGTTTAATTTACTATAAATAGAAAATATTTTTATATGGTTTCTGTTTGCTCTTTCATTCTCAATTTGAAATATTTTCAAAGTGTAGTCAGCTGTCATTTGAAATAAAGAGAATTTATCTTCATCCCAAGCATTCAACAACTTGGGAGAAATATCTGTAGCTATCTAGATAAAAACAAATTCTACAAATTCTATCATTATTTACCAGTGATTGCCCCATAATAGAAGCCAACTGAATCCGAATAGAACTGATAGAAACCAATAATGTTTGACCATAAATTCTTCACCCCTGTAGTAGTGTCACAGCTGTCCAACATCAGAGAAAGTGGTGGAAAATATGACTACTATGGACACATTTATATTTTACATAAGTACATAATTCAGAGCATGGAACTTGATGTAGTATTCAACTCATAACTTGCTTCTCTGAGTTTGATTTTAAAATAGTATAGCTTTTGAATCCAAGAGAACATTATGGTTGTTGTATGTAAATTCAGATAATGGAACTCTTCAGGACTCCAAGATTATAAATTCATGCTATCTATAAGTGTTATCCTTGATGGCTATTTGAATTCCACAAAAGTATAATGACTTCTTGAAATTTGACAATGTCTGTGACAGTCCAATTTATTCATTAGCACCCAAACATTTGATCCAACTCTGCTTAGCTAGATTCCTTAATGCTCATCCCCAGTTTGGATGTTCATATGCTTTTATTTATTTGTATATCAAATTTCTAGACCACCCATCTCATGTAGTGACTCTAGATGAGGTACAATTACAACTAAAACATAAAAACAATATAAATATTGTATTCCGATAGTAAGCAGTTAAAACAGGAATAATCGAAAGTTAAAAAGGTGGAGAAGGACTTCAGGGTGCTAACTAGTCCCAAGATAGCATGCTTCTTTGTGAACCCAAGTGAGTTGAAAGATCCCCAGAGTCTTCTTTCCTTTGGGGTATTATTTGGAACCGTGATAGAAGTCTTCAAACACTTCCAAAAGGCCAGGAGAGTATAATCTATATTCTGAGAGCTGGAGGAGGGGACAGATTTTTATGTAACGATATATTTTTCAAAACACAACATTGAACACAAACTACAAATTAACTTAAGCATCACCATTATATATTCCCCTTTTATGATGTTAGACTTATATCCACTTCATTTCACAATTTTCATCAGATATAGAAATTAATATTACTCCTCTGTGTCTGAAGATATAAAGGTACATGTGTTTATGATTTAGGTTAGTGCTTTATAAACTCCTACCATCTATAGTGGCTTTATGGTTTATACTGACAATAATAGAATAAGAAGGAAGAATAGGGTTATGGAAAATATAAAAGGTCATTGCATAACATGCAGGGTGGTGTTGTGATAAGCAATGTGTTCTTAAAATCTAGGACTGTCTATTATATATATTCAATTATAAATCATCTTAATTGTGTCAATGAATTGTGTATTCTGTCTGGCTGACAGATAAAAATCAGAATGAAACAGGTGCATAAAAGACAAGAAAGGTAGAATAAACGGTAATGTTGCAATGGCTCAAATAATTGCTACATAAAATGAACGTTGACAAAAAGAAAAAGAAAAAGGCAAATCAGCAGGAATTCAGCATTTTCCACAAATGAAAGGGTGTGTGCCAAAATTAAGAAGACACATTTCAATAGATTTGACATCAGAGACTTTTAAACGAGGACTGTGATGGCACATTTTCAACCAATCATTAAGGAATGTACATTATTAGCATTTATATTTTTATTTATCAAGGTTAGCAAGTTCCACAATCGTATCATTCAAAAACTGAAAATGGATTTTTAGAAAAGTATTGGAAGACAAAGATTAAACTGGTTGATTAAAATGTGTCTTTATGTTCATCAAAGTGAGATGCTTTCTAAAGATAATGTTAAGAAATGGGAAGCTATTACAAATTGGCATTGTTTGCGAATTTATATATTTATATATTTTTAAAAAAGTTAAGGTTATTGACAGATCTTATTGTTAAAATATTAGCAAGCAAAATAAGGTAAGAATCTCCTACATTTTGTCAGGCAGAGTGAGACCAACTATTAGACAAAGTAATGTGGCCACCTTTGGCAACAGGTATCAATGGGAATGGTAGAAGGCAGCACTTGTGACAGAGTCTCATCTCATAAAAATAAATTTATGTTTGGAATCTCAAACCTGCCCTCAATAGCTAAAAGCAAAAGGTTAAAAAACCACGCAGACTGATTATAAATTGCAGCACAATTCAGTAGCACAAATGATCCATTGGAATTTGTGCAAAAATTATAATATTAAAACAGCAACAAACTGGTGGGAACTTAAGCCTGAAAAAGTTACTGAAAATCAGATGGCCAAGGTCTTGTGGGATTTTCGCATACAAACGGACAAAATACTGGCTCATAATACACCAGACATCACACTGGTTGAGAAAAATAAGGTTACAATCATAGACATCACAATACCAGGTGATAGCAGGGTCGACGAAAAGGAATATGAAAAAAATCACGAAATACCAGGACTTAAAAATCGAAATTCAACGACTATGGCACAAACCAGCAGTAGTAATTCCAGTGGTAATTGGCACACTGGGTGCTATTCCAAAAGCACTGGAATTACATTTAAAACAGCTAAAAATTGACAAAATCACCATCAGTCAAATGCAAAAAGCCGCACTGCTTGGATCTGCATGCATATTACGAAAATACGTTACGACGTCCTAGGCCCCTGAGTGGGGCCCGACTAGTTACCAATGCCAAATCCGGCAAAACAACTGGCTGCTGTGATACAATTGTATAATAATAATAAAAACATCATTAGTATATGATCTAGGAATAATGCCATGGTTTATAAATACCCAGGTATTTATTCTATCACTCTATTGCCCAACTTTGTATGGTAGCAGGATTTTTGCTGTTTGTTTCTTGGCCTTGGAGTCAGGCAGCACTTATACAGTGTTTTGAGAATGAGTCGGAGAATGAGACTGACCAGTTTCCTTGCTTCCAGCTTCCCAATTTTAGGACTCCTGCCAAGCTAGCTTATTGCCCTTCCACATAGTGAAACATGCGATCCATTAACCGGTGCTGCATAAGATGCATCTGTCAGTCTAATAACGTTTTAACCATCATCATCATAAGATTAAATGTATATGGAGATTCTCAGTCCTCCAGGTCATGGTTGCCCCAAAGTGCTTTTTCAAAAGGCAACGGGACTTTCTGGTTTTTCTTTGAACACATTTTCCTTGTCATCCAAGAAGCTTCTTCAGCTCTAACCTGATGGTGGGAAATTGAAGGATTTATACTCTTTGCAGAAAGCTGGTCATTTGCATTCTTTTAGCAAGTCATTAAAATCACCATGAGGTTTATCTGTATCATCAGGGTCATCTGAGTGGTGCAAATGGATGTGTCCCCCATTGTAGCCAATCTCTACATGGAAGAGGTAGAAACCAAAGCCCTAGATCCCTTGACAGGAATTCCACCCACTCACTGGTATTGGTACGTGGACAATACTTGGGTCAAGATCAAAACATAAACCTTCACCAAACATATCAACCCTGTGGACATATACATCAAACTCACATGAGAAGATGTTAAGGAAAATAGTCTAGACTGCCTTGACTGTACAGTACACATTACGGAAGACAGAAGCCTTAACACTGACTTTTACAGAAAACCCACTCATACAGATCAATATTTACATTTTGATTCTCACCACCCACTGGAGCACAAAATGGGAGTCATCAGAACCCTACATCACCAAGCTGAAGGCCTGCCTACCAACAAAGATGGGAAAGAAGAATGAAAACACATCAAGGAAGCCCTTAGAACATGTGGCTACTGCAAGTGGGCCTTCATCAAATCTCAAAAAAAAAAGACTCTACATGAGGTGAACAATAAACAAAATGTTATTATTCCATACATTGAAGGCATATTAGAAAAACTCAGGAAGATCTTCAGCCAATATAACATAGGTGCACACTTCAAACCGAAGAATACACTAAAGCAGAAGCTTGTCCACCTCAGGGATAAAAGACCCAGAAATAAACTGAGCAACATGGTATATGCAGTGATCCATGTGCATTGGGGAAACAAAACAACCGCTTCATAAGTGCATGGCACAACATAGGAGAACAAACATATCAGGACTAGATTCAGCAATCAATCTGCATTTAAAAGACACAAGCCACTTTTTTGAAGACAGCAAAGTCCACATTTTGGACAGATAGGACCACTAGTTTGAAAGAGGAGTCATCTATGTGAAAATTGAACAGCCATCTCTCAACAGAGGGGGAGGGATATGACTTAATCTATCTCCAATCTACAACACAGCCCTTTTAAGAAGGCTCCGCACCCATTTGCACCACTCAAGTGACCCTGATGATACAGATAAACCTCCGGGATGACCTTAATGATTCACTAAAAGAATGCAAAAGACTAGCTGTCTACAAGGTGTGTAAATCCTTCCATTCCTCATCATCCAGCCACAGCTGAAGAAGCTTCTTGGATGAGAAGCAAAATGTCTTCAAAGAAAAACCAAAAAGTCTAGTTGCCTCTTGAAAAAGCACCTTTGGAACATAAGATGCAACTAGAATTGATCGTTGATGAGGCTATCATATCCTTTGACTCAAGCAACCCTTTTCAAAATCCAGTTTTCTACCAGACATTACTATTACATTAAAAATAAAATGGCACTAGCAATAACACTTAGACTTACATACTCCTTCACAGTGCTTTACAGCGCTCTCTAAGTGGTTTACAGAGTCAGCCTATTGCCCCCAACAATCTGGGTCCTCAATTTATCCACCTCGGAATGATGGAAGGTTGAGTCAACCTTGAGCCTGGTGAGATTTGATCTGCCAAACTGCTGGCAGCTGGTGATCGGCAAAAGTAGCCTGCAATACTGCACTCTAATCACTGCGCCACCGTGGCATGATTTATCTTCTGTTAATCAGTTTGATATGTTAATATATATATTAAAATTTAACTAATGTAGTGGTTAAAGTGCTAAACTAGGAACAGAGACCCATGTCTGAGCCTACCCTCACTTACGGAAAGTCTGTCACTGCCTTTCCTATGTCATTATGTAAGTCTTTTGTATGTCCCCCTGTTTTTGCAGTATCCCTTTGACTTCAACAATAACAATGATGTTATTGTAACAGATCAGTGACTCTGAGGTTTCACGGTCCCAAGGACAAAAGTGTAAAGTACATAATTCCGTTATCCCTTCCTATGATAAGGGAAAGTGTAATATACGCGGAATGGTTCTACTATTATACTATTTGTGTTAATATTACACTAATGTGAGATAGCTGATTTCTTATGAATTCAGGTGCCAATTGGCATAAGACAATAAATAAATAAAGTAATTATTCATTATAATTCTGTACTTCTATCCCTATATAGATTTTCATAGTTCTGGACTGGGGAGCCAATAATCACTGTGTTTACTGCACACTCAGTATGGAAATTTTGTTACAGTTTTCCATTTTTTTTGGTTCCTTATAAGAGAAAGCAATTTCAAGCAATCAAGCAAACAATACAGCATCGATGATGAAAAAGAACATTTCAGTTTATATTTAAGCCTGTATCTAAGTCTATTTAAAGATCTAAATCTATTTAAAGATTATTTCTTTAAAAACAGAAATATTTTTTTTAATTTAAAGATAATCTTACCTAACCTAAAATTCCCAGCTGGTATGCCCAGCACTGGTTGAAAATCATGGGCATTGCCCTCCTAGCACATCTTGGTCAATGGGAAAGTGTTTTAAGGGATCTCAAGATGTTATGATAATGAAGTATAAAAAAGTATTATTTGAACTTTTTAATGGAAAAGGCTGTTGGAAAAATGACAGCTGATGTGATTGCACTGCAATTACTACTAAAATTAAAGCAAACGAAAATATACTGTATCTTAATTGAAATCCTGAAGGAACAGGACACCTAGAATTAGCCTTGACTGGCACAGCAGGCATGATTTAACAAGTGCATTGGAAACAGCATTGATTTGACAGTTAAAAGATTGAAGGTCATTCTTTTTCCGTACTTCATCTAATTTTCTCTCTTTTAATCTGAGCTTTGAAATAATTGCTGGATTTTAACAAGTACCTCACTAAAATTTTTGGCAATTAAAGTTTGGATCATTATTTTTAAAGCTCTCTTTTAACTATATTTTCCTTGACATTTCTATTCTGTTGGATTTTAGAAACCTGTGTCTACCAAATGACAAGGAAAAATTTAAAACAATTTGTACTATTTAGTTATGTAAGATTACATAATATCCCAAGATTTAAAGTTCCTTTGGAATTAAGAAAAGTTAATCTCATTGGATGGTATAGAATCACAATATTAATTTGAAGATTGGTGGTGGAAGGGGAGATTTTCACATTCAAGGTAGTCATGTTAAGCAAAATATGTAAAGCTCTATCTATTTTAAATATTATTCAACTGAAAGCAACTATGCCCCTGGAAACTGATGACCAAAACAATTTTGATAGAGCTATTTTGAGAAAAATTGAGGGTGAATTGTGTGATATCATGCCTCCCATTAACACTAGAACAGAAAAGAACAGAATACTAATAGGCAGTCACCAAAATAAAATCTGTTATTCCATCCTATGCATCATTATATTAAAAGTAACAAAGTTGAGGCAATAGTTTGTCACAAACAATAACAACAATGCATTTGCCACACAGCAAAAAAAAAAAACCTAATACAATCCTTGTATATGCAAAGGCATAGAAACAAAATCATGTGAAATATTAGCACCGCTTAATATTTAAAACCTTAAGCTCATACCTGGAATACTGCATTCAGGTTAGAAGATGTTGAGACTTTGGAAAAAGTGCAAAGAAGAGCAACTAAGAAGATTAAGGGCCTGGAAACTAAAACATATGAAGAACAGTTGTTCATATGAAGAACATACGAAGAACAGTTGTAGGAATTGGGTATGGCTAATCTAGAAAAAAGTAGGTCTAGGGGTGACACAATAGCACTATTCCAGTATTTAAGGGGCTGCAACAAAGAAGAAGAGGATGAACTTGCTTTCTAAAGCATTAGAAAGCAAAGCAAGAAACAATGGATGGAAACTGACCAAGGAAAGAAGCAACTTGGCATTAAGGCAAAATCTCCTAATGGTCAGAACAATTAACCAGTGGAACAGCTTTGCCTTCAGAAATTGTAGGTGCTTCATCACTGGAGGTTTTAAGAAGACACCAGACCGCCACTTGTCTTAAGTGGTATAGGGTCTCCTGCTTGACAAAGGGGTTAGACTACGAGACTCCAAAATCCCTTCCAGCTCTATTCTGATTGATTAAATGAGAACTAAATAGTGGGTCTCTTATTCCACAGGGAATTCTTTCTAACTGGAAACAACAAAGAGTTTATTTTTCAAGGCTACATTTTTTTAAGTTGAATACCAACACATGTTCCTAACACAGTTGTTTTAGATAATCAGGATATATAAGATGAAGGTTGATACTTGGTAGAATTTTGCACCTGGTCATATTTAGTGTACTCCCGACTCTAAAGAGTAAAGCAGGTTCTGCCTGAAGCGATTGATGAGAATTTATAATTCTTAAAAGAAAATAAGTTCCATGGGAACTTTGAAGAAAGTGCTCTGGGAAGTTATTAGGAAGAAGCAGCAATCTCTTTAGATATTTTTGCTATCTGCTAGAAGAAGATCCAGGCTTAAAAATTGGTTATACCTGAGTCACATAAAAGATATATTTGACAGGTATCACCACCTAACAGCTATACTCTGTGGCATTGGTACGGAGTATAAAATTCAGTCCAGAAAACACTGGAAATGTGTTCAATGTATGGCTGAAGACCTGTAGGGCATATAAAACTTTAAAACCTGCTTTTTGATCAAGCTGATAAGCTCTAATTGCTGCTGGATCATTTCCAATAGCAGAAGCGTGATGTGACTTTAACATCAGAGAGACATGGTGGTACAATGGTTAGAATTCAATACTGCAGTCTAACTCACTGTTTACCGCAGGAGTTTGATTCTGAATGGCTCAAGGTTCACTCAGCCTTCACAGGTTGTTAAAATGAAGACCCAGATTGTTGGGGGAAAATATGCTGACTCTGTAAACTGCTTCAAGAAGGCTGTAAAGCACTTCAAAGTTGTCTATAAATCTAAGTGCTATTGCTCTTGTCATCAGCCATTTCATACTGTTTAACTGTCCATTATTCTAAAAGAAAGCACTTTGCCATCTTCTCTTTTGTTTTAGTTATACTGTCAAATAAAATAAGTGAATAAAAGGTCATCCTTCTAGAACAGGAAACCTATTGACATTATAAATAGATATTGTGAGGACTTTTGAGATTAAAAGTTAGTCTTGATATTTCCCGTTTCCCATTATGCCCAAAATAATTCATCTACCATCTTGTCTTTCTCTAGAGCAGTGACACTATCTGTATTGCAGCCATGGTGCTATAATAAAATTCTTTGAAGCCAGCACAGAACCTCTACTGGAGTCAGTTAATGCCAAGCATAAATTATGCTGCTACCAAAGCCATCCAATCTAAACTCCTATGGAAATTAATCCAGATGATTTGATGTATCCCAAATTTGGCATCCACATCAAATCAAGCCTAAGCAAAATGAAGATCATTGACTGAATTATTATTTTTAATGATCAGTTACCTCAAATCAGAAAGTTTGGCTTCAGATTGATGATATTTTTTCCCTTAGTAAGAACCTAGAAGTCTTATAGATCACAACTCAGCAAGAAGCTGAGACATTAGAGATTCTTCCCAGAATTCCTGCCAACATTAGCTATAGATTAGCCAGGAAAGAACATAGTCCAACCTTGTGCTCAAGCAGAATAGCCTATGCCATTCCAGACAAGTGGCTGTTGGGCCACTCTTTTATTAAAAACCTGCAGTGATGTAACACCCACAACTTCTGAAGGCCAGCTGTTCCACTGATTAATTGTTTTCACTGCTAGGAAATTTCTCCTTAGTTCTAGGTTGCTTTTTTCTGCTTAGTTTCCATCCATTGTTTCTCATCTTGCCTTCTAGTAGAAGGCAAGGCATTGGAAAATAAGTCTTTGTGGCGGCCCCTCATAAAACAGATATGAATCAATAAAATGAACAGAGAATAATTATTATTTTTTGTTAGGAAATTTAACAAACACTTATAGGCCACTCAAGATTTTCAAATTAACTTATTTTTCTAAACATTTCCATCTTTCCCAACATTAAAGTATTTTTTAAAGACTCTTTGCCTAATGTAGAACAGTTTTCAAACTCAGTTAGATCTCCTTTTTCTCAAACTGATATTTCATTACTTTCTATATCCTTATGAATTAATAAGCACTAATATAACTTAACCTTCTGCATAAGAGGTTCTTCTAAATAGGGAATATTCTCTAAAATGTTAGGTCCTAGAGAATGTTACATCCTATGGTACACAAAGTCAATACACTCTTTCCATATTTGTTTGAGTTCCTGACAGTGTTTGAGACCCCATCATACAACTCAACACACATCTTTGTATTTTCCACACCTGGAATCATTGTCTGGAATCTTAGAAGCATCTAAAAGCCACAAGTCTCTGAAGAATTTCAAAAACTTCAAAGCACCTTAAAGCTACCCAATTCAATTTGTTGGTCTGCTTCATCATCCAAATATGCTTCCAAGGAATGTTTTTACTAAAACTTCTTACAATACTTTCAAAGCTTCCCATAGGACTATGAATAAGGTGTAATCACAATTAATCACTATTAAGCAGACTTAATAAGTCTTAATAAGGGACATGGTGTTCAATGGCTAAGACAATGAGCTTATCGATCAGAAAGGTTGGCAGTTCGGTGGTTCGAATCCCTAGCATTGTGTAACAGAGTGAGGTCCTGTTATTTGTCCCAGCTTCTGCCAACCTACTGTTTGAAAGCATGTAAAAATTCAAGTAGAAAAATAGGAACTACCTTTAGTGGAAAGGTGACAGCATTCTGTATGCCTTCAGCATTTTGTCATGCTGGCCACATAACCATGGAGACGTCTTCAGACAGCGCTGGCTCTTCGGCTTTGAAACGGAGATGAGTACCGCTCCCTAGAGTCGGGAACAACTAGCACATATGTGCGGGGGGAACCTTTACCTTAAGCAGACTGAGTTTTAATATGACATTTGAACCACTCTTTAAGTGTGATCAAATACATTTTTGTGGTCATTATAATCATTAAGTTTATATTGGGGAATATTATAATTTGCAAAGAAAAATACAAAAATACATTACAGAAAAATTAATCTCCTTGACAGCAATTGGAAATGTTCTAAAATGTTTTTTGATTCATTTTAATCACTGGTGGAAAGAAACTATATTGGAATCCTTGCAACCATGGTGTGGTCTAGATTTATCCTAAACTGTGTGGCCCTAATTGCAACTTAAATACGTATCTAAATTCATTAAGAATTCACGTAGTGACATTTACTTTAACAAACAATTAAACATAGTTTAAATTGATTGAAATATAGCAATGTAGCAAGCTAATTGAAGTTTTGGAAGAAAAAAAACTGTTGAAATATTCCAGTGGAAATAATTGGAATAGGGTTTTATCTGTTGATATGTACTGAATGTCTCAAAAGAAAGATATCTGAAAACAGCTGAGCAGAATTCTGAATAGTTGATTTATTTTTCTCACTAGAAACTCTAAAAATTACCATAAATTAGCTCTAAATATTTATAGATCACAAATAATAAAATAATATGTAATCAACAGCCACTTTTCTATTTTGTCTTTTCAATTAGATAAAAGGTATCACACCAGCACAAAAATCTTGGGTAGACACTGCTGTTTAGACAAGATACCTAACTTTGTCCTGCACAAGTATACTTGAACTAGCTGTCAAGTATTTACATTTTTGTTTCCCCTCTTTAATCTTTCACTGCCAGAATCTCCTTAGTTCCAGCATTTGGCCTAGACCCGTGATGGCGAACACAGCGCCCTCTCTGTGGGCATGCAAGCGATTGCCCTAGTTCAGCTCCACCATGCATGTGCATCCACCTCCCACCAGCAAGCTCGTCATCAGGTCTCTGCCGCGAATGTGTGAAGGGTGCAGTGCATGCAGGGGGCCATATGCGCATGCACAGAAGCAGGGTGCATGTGGGATGAGTACACATGCATGCAGGGGACTGGGACACATGCAGGGGGATTGTGTGCATGTGCAGGGAGAAGGGAGCATGAGTGGGGGGCAGGGCATGTGCACGGTGGCGTGTACACATTGCATTTTGGGGGTTCCTCTGTGCGCTTTGGGCATTTGCTCCAGAAAAAGTTAACTATCACTGGCCAAGACTCTCTGCAGTGACTCTGTATAACTTGTACAGTGTCATAGTTTCTTCATATCCAGGCTGCACTATAATAATAACAGGAAACTATGGAATAGAAAGTTAATTAATATTTATATCTCATAGCTTCATACTGCTTCTTAAAAACCTGTTCTGACCCCCCTTTCTCCATCCAGGAATGAAAGCCAAAAGCCATGTAACTCAAAAGGTTTCTTTTAATCAGTCCCGGCTCTTGCTGGCTGAGAGCCCAAAATAAACAAAGATAATAGCTCTGGCAAAAGTCCTATAAGTCATAACAAAATGCAAACCCGGCTTCTCTTATCTCAAAACCACTTATCCAAGTTGGCTTCTCTCGGGTTGTGAACGCGAACAAGAACCATCACTAGAACAGGAATGGAACGTTGACTTCTGCAACCAGGGCGTGACACCAGCAGTCTCTTTATACTCAGGAGAGGATCCCAATGAGCCACAGCTGTTCACAATCATCTCCTTTGTCCTTTACGCTGAGTAGACCTACGCCTGCATGCATCCTGATACAACTCCCAAATGCTTTCAGGAACATTCCTTTTGATCCAATGCTCTGCTGCCACCTGGTGGCCAACAAGTCTCTCCTTGCCCTGCTCGGAGTTGACACCCTGTTCAGGGTCCTCCACCTCCTCCAAGGCCGACTCATCAGCCCCCTTGCTGTCGGAGTCTGGCGACAGCTCTAACGGCTCCTGCCGGGCCACAACAAAAACCTATTTCTACCCATGAAACAGTCAAGCAATATATCCAATATGCCATCCCAAGCAATGATTGTATGCTGCATTATGTGCTTTTGGGCTACAATGTAGGAACTTGAACCAAACATGTCTTACAAAGCCAATGAATATTTGAATAGACAATTAATGTGTACCATGAAGCACAACACACTGTCAAGATTTTCTTCATCCATGCACAGGAACAACTAATTATCTAGTTCACTCTGCTTAAAATTGTTGGATGGGGAAATATGTATAAAATATCTAATCTCATATAAATGAGATATAGATGTGTTTTTAAGTTGGAAAGAAAGCCTTTTTTCAGGTAAACTATCTTACTTTATTAATAGGTTAGGATTCAGTAGGAATTTTCAGAATATGCTCCTGGGTATGCTTGATGAACCATGGCTCATACAATGCAAGGGTCAAATTTTATTTTTCATGCAGGCTGTTGCGTTTCCATGTCACAGGATTATAGGCCGGAAGGATGAATGTAAAAGCAACTGTTACTTGATCACTATCAGAATAATGGTCATTACTGAATAATTGCTTTGATTTCAAATAAAGCACTGAGATGAATATTGCATTTTAAAAAAAAAGTTTGGGGTATATATGTGCACATGTCTGTCTCTGCAGATACCATGGTATCAGGGGTGGGTTTCAACCGGTTCGTGGCGGTCCCTGCGAACCGGTTGGTTGCCTAACCCAGAAGTAAGTAACTTCTGGTAACGGCGAAGGGCGCACCCGCCCGCCCGCGGTCCTTACCCAGTTTTGACGAGTTCTGCACTTCCACGCATGTGCAGGACGCATACAGCGCCTGCGCGATCATCCAGGAGCAGCTGGAGCGTCGCGCAGATGCTAGTATGCATGCGTGCACCGCGCGCGTGCACGAGGATGCCGCCGGCCCCATTCCAACTGAACCGGTTGGAACGGGGTGAGAAATGCATGGTATGCATTTACTATCCTGCAGATACTTTGCTGTTATTCCAGAGATTTAAAAGTTACATGAAACATTGGGTGATTCTGTAATTACTGGCTTGAGAGTCTTGCTGTGAGATGGCACAATTATGTGATATAATTGTTTGAACATGAATGTATTAGTGTTTAAAGGAAAGCACTAATGAAGCTTCTTTCCGTACCATGAATATTTAACTGCTGGGCTTGTCAGTAATGAGACAGTACCACCGACAAGAGTAAGTACTGTTTTATTCCTCATGAATGTTAAAAGGGAGACACATTTTAGTACAGATATTCTAATCTGATAGCACTGATTAGATTTACAGGGACAAGAACATGTTTTAGGAACCACAAAAACAATCCTCTTAAATTTGCATGGCAATGAATTTATAACATGCGATGCATCATTGAGTTGTTATGAATTCAAAGGTTTACTGCAGACTATATTGAGTAGATACAGTGGTACTCATTTTCAGCCATTTACAAAGAAAGACCCTGCGTGTTCAGAGGGCATTCATCTATTGTCTATTGCCATTAGAATAGTAATGACATCAAAGCCATCATGATCTACCCTTTATACTGAATCTGGCAGCTATTTTAAAGCATTTTGGAGGATATAAACCAGGCAGTAGATATAGTTTCCCGTATCATAAATTAGTAATTCCTGAGTTTTTTAAGTTAATAGTGTTGGTTCATATTTGGGAGAAAGGTGATAAAAATGTAGCTGCCTACTTTGAAATGATTACTTGAGGTATGCAAACTAAGGCATAAGAAGCAATATATAGCAGCTATAACAATTGAAAAACTCTAATTTTACCAAAAACTAGACAACCTGTGCTCCTTTGGGCCATTGTTTCAGAGACATTTCTTTACCTGAACAGAGAAACAGAATGACCACAGATGGACAAAACAGCAGTGCGAGCTGGAATGATTTCTGATTTCAGCTCCCCATTATGGTTCATTGTGGAAGGCTGACTATGAACATTGGAAAGCACCTTCCCTTTCCTTCCCACCAGACAGTAAGTGGCTTCAGCTAGATGGGGATAGGCTGGAGTGAGTGATTGTACAGTGGCTGGCATGGAGGCATGGAGCCAGCATAATCTCTCCATTGACTTTCTTCCTGCAAGCTTCTCATAAGCAGAAACATATGGGTGCATATGGGAAAGTGACAAGAAGCATAGGAGCATTGACTACATCATCTCCTTCTAAGTTCCCCATGGACTTGTGGGAAGCTGTCAGTGAATGTTGAAAATGAGGAACACAGGACCATGGTTGACGGAAGCATTGGTCCAGAATAGCAGTAGCACAAAAATGCTGAAGCAATAAAATCATTCCTGAAATTTCATTCCTTTGGGAGTAAATGGGTTCCAGCGTTCTGTAAGTTGCCCACTTGATGAATATTTGTTGGCAAAGTTTTGCCCCATGATGCAGCATTTCACTCAATTGAAAGGTTTCAAAGTATCAAACACATGAGTTTTAGTAGAATATAGATACTTCATTAGACATTCTTGATAGAAATACATTGGAAACATGTAGAGTATAACCAGAATAGCAATAGCAAAAATAAAGGTTAGGTTAAGACTTCAATCTAAATTTGCACTTTGAATGTATCATGTCAAACTGCTAATAGTAGTCTGTTTTCCTACTTTTCTGTAAAAAGAAATCTGCATGTAGGAAGCTAGATATCAAAGAAAATAATTCAAGCCAACACTTCTTTATAATATCTACATTTTATAAGTTACTGTTGTTGTCGTCGTTAGTAGCGAAGTCATGCCTGACCCATCGTGACCCTATAGACAACGTTCCTCAAGGCCTTTCTGTCCTTTTATCATCCTCTGGAGTCCATTCAAGCTCATGCCTACTTCTTCGGTGTTTCCGTCCAGCCATCTCATTCTCTGCCATCCCCTTCTTCTTTTGCCCTCAATCTTTCCTAGTATTAGGCTCTTCTCCAGTGAGTCCTTCCTTCTCATTAGGTAGCCAAAGTATTTGAGTTTCATCAGGATTGATCTCCTCTAGGTTTGATTCAGCCCTCTCTAAGCGGTTTACAGATTTTTAGCAAATTGAGTCAGCAAATTGCCCCCACAGTCCGGGTCCTCATTTCACCCACCTCGGAAGGATGGAAGGCTGAATCAACCTTGAGCCAGTGAGATTTGAACCGCTGAACTGCAGATAACAGTCAGCTGAAGTGGCCTGCAGTACTGCACCCTAACCACTGCACCACCTCGGCTCTATATGATCATAACTAAATATGACAAGCAATATGATCATAACTAAATTGGACAACATTAGGACTCTAAGAGAGAATTTAACCTAATTTTTGAACCTAGAACTCTAGAAATCTATTAGAAAGGATCAGTAAAAATAATACGTACTTCCGTTATTTCAGTGAATTGATGTTAGCATGTTCATTGCTGTATATATGCAACAACTTTTATGATTTTGATGTACATTCCTATAAGCAATATGAAGTTCAAGGGAACAATATATCAGTGACCAGAAAATTTGGAAATAAGTCTGCAGAGTTGCAAAGCAATGTTCTTTCATTGATTCCTTTCTCTCAATAAGTTTACTCTACTTGAGGCTGTAAACTCAATTTACAAAACTGGATATCCAGTGTATTTCTTCAGCATTTGATATACTGATTCATCAAAACTTTCCTATAACCTTCACTATGTTACCCTATGGATAATAATGAAATGCAGCTATATTTTATATTTAACTTGGATAGCTTGGGGAAAAGAGTTCAAATCATCTAGCTGTTAGCAATTTATAAATGTGGAGATCTGAGTCCAATGTCCTTGATCTTTGCTTGCTGTATCTCTAAAGAAACCAATAGC
Organism: Thamnophis elegans; assembly: GCF_009769535.1. Taxonomy (NCBI): domain Eukaryota; kingdom Metazoa; phylum Chordata; class Lepidosauria; order Squamata; family Natricidae; genus Thamnophis; species Thamnophis elegans. The sequence continues at coordinate 60,160,117 of NC_045549.1, forward strand.
AGGGATATCTATCACTGACATTACATATCAATGGATTTTGGATAGATGTCAACTGGTATGTTAGAAAAACAACTAAACGTATATAATGCAATGAAACTCAATTGCTTTATTTAGCTTTGCATATCATGGCTAAGAATTATGAGAGTTACTTGAGATTCTTGCTCTATTTAGACCAAAATCTACTTGGTCTAAAACAATTTCTTTAACTTAAGGTACATCCTATCTTTCAGGGATCGTACTGGAAAAAGTAGGTGGGACTAGGACAAAATAAATTTATTTTAAATGCATATAAACTCACATTAAATAACTTTATATTATTAACATAACTCCTTAATTATTTAAGTAATCTTCTTTATATACATTTTATGGAAGCATGGTAGTTAGGCTTGAGAAGCAGCAACCCTATGTTTGAAACTTGAGTGCTACCATGGGGTTGGGTGAGCTACTGTCCTTCACTCCAGCTCCTGCCAGGAACATGAAAAGAACCTCCATCTGAACATCCCTCTGTGTGGTGTGATGCCACAGATTTTACAATATGATAATTTTTGAGGGGTCTTGAAGGAGTAAAGGGGCTTACTAAAAACTTTCAGAGGTATAATGTGTACCTCTACTTAGCTGGTGAAATTTAAGCATGAGTTCATAATTTACATCGCTGTATATCAAACTGTCTAATATTTTTAAAGTTATGATTTTAACTTTGTTGCTACAACATTATTAGATGACTTTAATTTTGGATAATTTCTTTAAAGAATGGAATATTTTTCAGTGGGATAAACTCTATAACTTTTGCATCAAAGCCATCAGAAATGTACATTCCAGCTTGGGACCACCTCTGACAGAACATCTAAAAAACACGAAGAATGAAGAATGGATAGCAGTTAAAAGAATCTTTTTGATACAAAAAAATAAATAAATAAAGAAGACAACACTAATTCTGAAAAATTATAGACTTACCTTCCTAAAAAAAGTTATTTTATAGGACTATAGCAAATATGATATGTTCTTGTTTGAGAATAATCACATTTTTCTAGCCACCGCCACCTCCACCACCACCTCCTCCTCCTTCTCCTCCTCTCCACTCCCCACTCCTTCCTCCTCCTTTCTTCCAGATGATCTAATATTTTTATTTTCTCCCACATTTCTTTTTCCTTTTTTTACTAAATGACCAGACAAAAATAACAGAAGTGGGGATTATGTTAACAGAAATGACAAGTTAGGGCAACCTCTTAAACAAGCCAAGGCTCACTTTTTCGTCCTTTTCATTGATTATTTTGTCATAGTATGAAGTATCCAGAGCTTTTAAATATTTTTAAATATTTGCATTTATGCCTACGCATTTACAGTATATGTGAGTAAACAGGTAATATAAATATGTTCATATACACATATGAATAAATCCACATATATTAAATACCATTTCACAGCAAATGCATCTTAATAATGCAATAAACTCTGCAGTGCTAAACTGAAAGAAAGAGTAGAAAAAAACATAAGAGGCACAAATGCTGCTCCACTTAAACCTCTCTTCACCCCTTTGGCAGAATGACAGTACTTTCATCCTTACCATACTTAAAAGAGGCCAGGGTCTTTGCTTAAAGATGACAGAATAATCTTTAAAATCTTGGTACCTAGGAACAAGCTCCTTGAGCTTTAAACATGCAGCTGCAGATAATTTTTTTTAAAAAAAAAATCACAAAGTTGTGAAGACCATTTCTAAGGAGCCTTAATTGGCTTATTTCCAAGTATTTATAACTGTGGCCTTAGGATCGACATTTCTCCCATGTTAATTTCCCCTCAAATAATTCTATTCATTTTTCCCTGATTTCTAATTTAGTCCATGTTTGAGAAGAATGAGGTCTTACCCCCAAATATCATTCATAAAACAGTAGAAAATTGCTAGCTACCTAACAATTTTTTTAATGTTTAAGTTTATTATAAATGAAGTTGAAGATGGTATTTTTTATTTCTTTTTTTTTTTTTTATTAAAATCCGCCTGCTCAATCTGTCATAATAATTGATGTATACCAGGAATTTTTTTCCTTGTTCAGGAAGAATGGCAGCTGTTAGGTTAAAATAAAATTTAAATATCAATGGAGATTCTCAATCATCCAGGTCATGGTTGTCCGAAAGGTGTTTTTCAGGAGGCAACTGGACTGTCTGGTTTTTCTTTGAAGTCATTTCACGTCTCTCGCTTCAGCTCTGACTGGATGGTGGGGAGTGGAAGGATTTATATTCCTTGCAGACAGCTGGTTATTTGTACTCTTTTGGAGAGTCATTGAGGCCATTTGGAGATTTCTGTGTCCTCAGGGTCACATCAGCAGTGCTAATGTGTGTGGAGCCTTCTTGGCTGCAGGCTATTTTCTGCCCTTTGTTCCTTCACTGTTTTACACAGGCTGTTGGTGATGAATCTGTGCTGTCTGCATCTCAAACTGAAGCACAAATGATTCCTATAGTATGCAATATTTTATGGAAATCTGTTCATATTCCCCAGTGGTGGGATTCAGCCAGTTCGCACCTATTCAGGAGAACTGGTTGTTAACTTTCTAAGCAGTTCAGAGAACTGCTCTGAAGAGCCAAGGTGGCGCAGTGGTTAGGGTGCAGTACTGCAGGCCACTTCAGCTGACTGTTATCTGCAGTTCGGCGGTTCTAATCTCACCGGCTCAAGGTTGACTCAGCCTTCCATCCTTCCGAGGTGGGTGAAATGAAGACCCAGACTGTGGGGGCGATATGCTGACTCTGTAAACTGCTTAGAGAGGGCTGAAAGCCCTATGAAGCGGTATATAAGTCTAACTGCTATTGCTATTGCTATTGCTATTGCTAACTGATTGTTGAAAAAAATTCATTTTGTTTTTTCTATTTTACAGGCGTAATCCTGTAAAGAAGGCAGGGAGGAAACATTCTGGTGTTGTTTCTAGCCTAACCTTTGTTGCCCTGCTTACAAAAACTGCCTCTCCGGTTAACCCTTACTACATTGTAACAGCTAAGGCAAAGTGCCCATCAATGAGCGTGATGTTGAGTTGGCCACATCCACCTGGCCACATGACCACTGAGCCCCACCTACCCAGCTGGTCATTAGGGCAGAGGACCGGTTGTTAAATTATTTGAATCCCACCACTGATACTCCCTCACCATTCAAAGGTGTTCATACCAAAGTGCATAGCTAAATTTCTATGGAGATTTTCAGTCATCCAAGTCATGGTTGCCCGAAAGGTGCTTTTTCAGGAGGCAACTGGACTTTCTTGTTTTTCTTTGAAGAGGTTTGGCTTCTCATAAAAAAAAAGCTTCTTCAGCTCTGACTGGATGATGGGGAATAGAAGGATTGCAGAAAGCTGGTCATTTGCATTCTTTTAGAGAGATTTTTAAAGACTCTTTTAGAGACTCTTTAAAAGAATGCAAATGACCAGCTGTCTGCAATCCTTCTATTCCCCATCATCCAGTCAGAGCTGAAGAAGCTTTTTTTAGATGAGAAGTGAAACATCTTCTTTTTTAAAACAATAAAAATTCCTCACCAGCTGGAAATACTTTCTCTTTCCGTATCCTTCCGTTTTGGGCTGCCCCGACTTTGTCAGCCTTTGGCTGGATTTTTTGTCACTGGCTTGAAGAACTTCTCTTGCTTCTTTCGAGGATTTGGTGATATAACCGAGATCAGCAAGACGTATTCTTCCTGTTCACCGTCACTTCAGGATGATTTAAGTCCTGTTTGGACCACCCAGTGGCAAAAGTATTGGCTGTGGTCTCAGAGCATTGAGACCACACAACTATCTTGTCGCGACATTGGCTCCTCCCTCAGAAGTGAAACATTTTCAAAGAAAAATTAGAATGTACAGTTGCCTGAAAAAGCACCTTTGGGACAATAAAATTTAAACAATAAAAATCAGTAATAATGCCAAATCTCCTTTTATAAAGTAGGTAAGAAGTGTTAAATAAAATTGTTCAAACAATGAAATTCCAAAATATTAGAATATATCTCTTGCTGAAGATTAGACATTTTAAAGGCAATTATATATTCTTAGCCAGATTCCAGATATGTGACATGCTTCTTTAGGAAATTGATCAAGTTTTTCATTCATATGTATATGTATAAAATATGGAGAATAATAAAATTAGAAAATAAGAGGTGTTCATGCCAATTTAGCCAATATATAAAATGCTAACTCTAATATTGTATCAACAATTTCCATTTGTACTGCACCAACTGGTTAGGGTGCAGTACTGCAGGCCACTTTAGCTGACTATGATCTGCAGTTCAGCGGTTCAAATCTCACCGGCTCAAGGTCGACTCAGCCTTTCATCCTTCCGAGGTGGGTGAAATGAGGACCTGGACTGTGGGGGCAAGTTGCTGACTCAATTTGCTAAAAAAAATTGTAAACCGCTTAGAGAGGGCTGAAAGCCCTATGAAGCGGTATATAAGTCAAATAAATAAATAAATAAATAAATAAATAAATAAATAAATAAATAAATAAATAAATAAATAAATAAAATAAAATAAATAAATAAATCCTTTTCAAACTTCCTCTCACAAACTTCCAAGCCCACACATCCCTTCTGATCTGCTCTCCAAGGTTTCTCCACCTCCAGCTTTTATTTCATTTGCATTTGTTTTAAGAATAACACCAGCTGAAATCAAAAACAGAAATGAAATTGGAAAACAGAAATGTATCACAGAAATGTGATAACTTACAATTCAGAACATATAATTTTTTTGGGTGGGGGGGAAAGTCCTGATGAATTGATCACAAAATAAGTTGAAGTTCTGAAACACAAAAATAATTTCCTGAAAGTCTTTACATGTTTTTTTTCCCCATTTCATTTCCTTTTTTTTCTGCACAGCTTGCAGAAGTGATTGATAGATGAAAATAGGTTGTTCCCATTTTGCCCTGGGAAACAATTTCTGAAGTTATTTCAAAAATAGGTTTGGACCTCTGAAGTAAAGCAGCTAAACTGTTTTGAGAAAACCCATACATCTCGTGTTGGAAATGGATCAGTATTCCCATTAGTAGCATGGCTGTTTTGTTTCAGTAAGAGCTATCATTTACTGTACCATTTTCTTATATTTCAAAGAAACTGTAGCAGGTTTTTTTATTTCTTTTTTAATTCATAGGAATTAAATTCATTCACATCTCAACACAGAAATACATTTACAGAGCAATTTCAAAATGATTGCTCAAACATTTGAAAAAAACATTTGAAAAAAAGAGTAGCAGCTCAAAGAGTTGGCATCCTCATTTATGGCTTTTCTAAAGATAAGTGAAGCAATCTTATATAGTTTTATAACTTTTCATTTAGAATCATAGAATCGTGGGGCTGACAGACAGCTTGGAGGTCTTCTCATTCAGCTCTAGCCTTGAGCTACAATCCTTACTCCATCCCAGGAAAGTGATTGTCCAATCACTTCTTGAAAACATCCAAAAATGGATTGCCTACAACTTCAGGAGGCAATCTGTTCCATTCAGCAATTATTCTCATGGTCAGGAAATTTAAGATCCCCCCCCCCATGTTTTTATGGTGTTCTTTTTAAATTGACTCTTGATTTTGAGTTGAAGGTGGCTGAAAATGCTACAATTATTTTTTTTATGACCCTGCAGTCTCCCAGATCTCCCAATTTATTTATTTAACATCATTTAAGTCCATCGTTTTTGTATCAAACCAAGGAAAAGCAACATTTTTCCCTAAGAGTCTGTATTTTTTTTAAAGCAACCTATTCTGATCCATATTCCATTGAATCAGCAGCAGAACACCGATAATTTTTCAAAGATGGTAATAATAATGATACTTTCCCTGATGTTGTGTTCCATATAACTGTAAATACCTGCATATTAGATCACATTTGTACAACAAAGATAGCCAATATGGAAGGGACTCTCTTCATGGATCCTTGCCATCATTTCTCCCATCTACCCAAGTAGATTGGAGTAAAGATCAGATGGCTTTGTCCATTTTCTGCTAAGTAAAAGGAAATAGAAAATAAAAATAATCTAAAACAAGCAATGAGTTGTCAATCTATAGATGCCATCATCTGAGGAAGATTTTGAGCTTACAACTTTGCAAGACACAAAATAACATCAAACATGACTGTGTAAAAAAAAAATACTTTATTAAAAGTAAATCAAATATGCTAGTAAATAGTAAATATGCTTTTGTTGGGCTTTGTTACACTTTAAAGGTGTAACAAAGGTGTAACAAAAAGTTAATAGGTTTTTTTCCCCCAAATGGAGATTAAATGTCAGAGAGCAATATCTTTGAAAGGAGTCAGGCAACATTTTGAGTACATTAAAAGTAAAAAAAAAATCCAAACATCTTCAACCTGACTTACTTCTGCATCTTAAACTTTGCATTTTCTTTCTGCTTCATAAACATATGCACTTCTGCATTTTATATCAATATAGTTTTTTTTGGTGGGGGTACATAATAAATTAAAGTAGTCCTTTCTTGAAATAACAAGGACATGAGTAATCTTCCCTTAAAGCCTCTTGATGTAGGCAAGGCTATAACTGGTACACCAGGCAGACCTAAACAATTGAACTAGAACAATTGAACTTGTGAGATAGTGATAATTGTTTTCTGTCTAAAGATTTTTTCCTTATCTTTGCAATTTGTTTGAATTGTGGCATATAACATATAACATATAACAAAGAAATATTTCTTACTGTACAACAGAATATTTCACAATCTGGTGATTAAACATCTTTATAAAACAAAGAACACATTATTATAGACTACTGCATGGATCTCAGGAAAAACCCAATGATTTATTTAATTAAAAAATTGCTACCTTTGAAAATAGTTTTTTTTTAATATATGTTATTTCTAGGTTTGAATATGTTTTGATATTTCTGGTCATATCACTTAAAATTTTATTCTGATGAATGTTAACTCAGTCTTATTAGATAAGACAGTTTGGATCTCTGGCTATGAAGTTTCTATAAAAACATACTGCCGGATAATATTTCGTTTGTAATGCCTTATTTTTTAGCTATGCGTTCAACAAATGTACAAAGTGTGTGACTTCAAGAAAAATTCTAATGCTTTTGAGGATAACAAAGAACATTTTATTTCAGGCCCTTCTTTCTTACATGGTTTTATATCAATGATTTTAATATTTTCTCAAAAAGCTTTTATTGGATGCATTACTTTTATACATCCCGTCATTCATTTATATGAAAAGGAAAGACAGATACTTAAAGATAATTTATTTATTTAAAAATTTGTATAGATGCCTACATTTAAAAAATTTTAAAAATCTATACAGTTCACAAATGTAATAAAACTACAAATCACATAAAAACAAAAACAATACCAAGAACTTAAACATCTGGTGCCTCAGCCTTACATAGACTCCCATCATTCCACCTCCATGCCTAGTTAAAAAGCCAAGTCTTAATGCCTTCCAGAAGACACCAGCCAGAATGCTGTTTCCAAGCAATTCATGTAATGCTTTTACTAACTATTTCCTGTTTTTGTGCAAAATGTGGATAATTTGGCTGCATAAGGAAGTATGGAAATAATGATAATCTGCTTGTTAGATCTCAAGACCCAACAGTACTTTCCACAGGTGTGATATGAACCAATACACACATACATGTACTATTTAATAACTGTTAATAGTAACTAGCAATGCTGGATGATCCCAGATATCATCATTTCGTCCTTCTCCTTCTTCTCTGAAAATATTTCCCTGAAAGAGGCTTTGTTTTGACTTAATTATGCATTGAGGCAACTTATTGTAGTTTATGTGACTTAATCATGATTACCTTACAATATATGATTCTATTATCCCAGTACACTGCTGTACGCATGAATAAGTCTAGATACAGCTTTGAAAATGTACAGTGTTTGTGACAAATCTGAAGAATTAATCTAAATGAAAATTTTGACATTTAATATAAAAGTTTAATTTTAATACATGCCAGAGAATATAATATTGAAACGATGTGATAAAATGTTATGTTCTAAGTTCCCTTGTTTTGTAATAAATAAACAGCTTTCATTATATTTTGTCTGGTTTCTTCACAGTGAAGAGAATGATATATGTATTTACATATTGTTCTAAATAGATTTTTTTTTGCTTAATTAATGTGGGAATAAATAAGAAATTCTGGTTCTTTCCTTTCTTGTACGCCAAAAAGCTCTTCTTTCTACTGCATTATGTCAATACCTGCCTGTGGCTAGACTTGCTGAGAATGGTTGAAATAGAATAATTTCACATTTGCCCAGAAGCAAATTCAGTTCAGATCAGTTTTTGAGTCAGTAACACGCTGCTACATTCAAAGACTATAAAGTGTTACCATTTTTTCAGGTCTAAGAACAGTGACATACCTTATCACCATGAAAAATAACATCTATGGCAACATACCATAAATTCACTATGGTGTTAAAGCATAACTGACAGTGTAACTCAGAAGACAGACATAAAGTTTGTAGATGAATTTTTGAAGTCAATAGATCTCTAGATTTGATTTATTTAACCTGTATATTGGATTATATTTTTTAAAATAAAATAACGGTAAAATCTAATTGCGTTGGGAATATTTCAAAATAAAGCAAATGGAAGCTACTTTAATACCATATCTACAAAGATCACAACAGTGCAAGTAATAATATTACCTATGACAGTCTAAGGAAGCAAAATCTGTGCTTTGAAGAAGCAGGATAGAAAAAGTATTGACACTTTTGATCTTTGGTGTTTGAAAAGACTCCTGAGAATACTGTGAAAAGAATACCAGAAAAGAAACAGATGGATCCTTGAATTAATCAGCCTGAAAATCTCACTAGAGCCACAAAGAACCAGGCTTAAGGTATCCTATTTGGAACACATTTTGAGAAGTCCTAGTGCTCTGCAGAAGGCTTTAATAGTGGGAAGGTGGAAAGAAAGAGACAAGTATGACCAGCAACATGATGAATGACCAGCAGCAATGAATGTACTGTTGGAAGACCTGAAACACCAAGGAAAGGACTGTCAAGATTCTCATGGAGAAAATTACGTGGTTGCTAAGAATCAGTATTAAGTTGATGGCACATAATCCATTATTTGCATTAATACTATCATGCCAATCAGGGGTGGGTTTCAACCAGTTCGCGGCAGTCCCTGCGAACCAGTTGGTCGCTGAACCCGGAAGTAAGTAACTTCCGGGAACAGCGAAGGGTGCGCCCGCCCACCCGCGGTCCTTACCCAGTTTTGATGAGTTCTGTGCTTCCACGCATGCGCAGGACGCATACAGCGCCTGCACGATCGTCCAGGAGCAGCTGGAGCATCGCGCAGACACTAGTACGCATGCGTGCACCGCGCGCGTGCACGAGGATGCCGCCGGCCCCGTTCCAACCGAACCGGTTGGAACGGGGCGAAAAACCCATCCCTGATACCAATATAATCTTTTAGATGTAGCATGCTTAAATTATCAGTCTTATGAGATACATGACCCATGACACAATTCCAAAAGCCTAGTCAAAGGAATCAGTTTAAGTTTATGGTCAAAATTAAGAATAACTGCCCCCTGCTCAAACGTGAAACATTATACCCTTTCAGACAAATGGTTGTCCAATCTCTTCTTAAAAATCTCCAGTGAGCCTTCTGGAGGCAAGTCATTTCACTGATTAATTGTTGTCACTCTCAGGAAATTTCTTCTTAGTTCTAGTTGGGTCTCTCCTTCATTAGTTTCCATCCAATGCTTCTTGTCCTGCCTTAAGGTACTTTGGAGAATAGACAGACACTGTGGCAGTCTTATCTCACAATTATCAATTATCTGACTCTTTACCCCAGGCTCTTTTTTGAAGGGAGAAAAAGAAAAAGAGGAAAATACCAGTAATGGACCAGTGAAGGAAAATCTGTGAAATTCTAGAAAAAGATGGATATTCCTAGGTAACTTTTGTATATGCCTCCTTCTTTTGGTCAGTTCTACTCCATCTGGGTTGCGATATGGATTGATTGTATTATGACAGCTGGCTGTTGCCAGCTACATATTCTGTGCACCTATTCATATAACTCTGACATTGGTAAAAAGAAAAATTTTGGCTGCTGCAATATCTTTAGGTAATTAAGTCAAATGAATATAGTTGTGACATAAAAGAAGCAAAAACATTATTTTTATATGCATAGTTCAAAAGCATCCTGAGAATAAAATGCTATTATGTGAATCATTTTGGCCTGGTGAACATAATGCTTCTAAAATTCTATGTAAATAGTCACATTTTTAAAACTCATACCAGTGGTGGGATTCAGCCAGTTCGCACCTATTCGGGAGAACCGGTTATTAAGCAGTTCAGAGAACCAGTTGTTGGAAGAAATCTCATTTTGTTTTTTTCCACTTTACAGGGCTAATCTTGTAAGGAAGGCAGGAAAGAAACATTCTGGTGTTGTTTCTAGCCTGATCTTTGGTGCCCTGCTTACAGAAACTGCCTCTCCGGTTAACCCTTATGACATTATAACAGCCAACACGAAGCGCCCATCGACCTGAGTGACGTTGAGTTGGCCATGCCCAACCAGTCATATGACCACTGAGCCATGCCTCCCCAGCTGGTCATTAGGACAGAGAACCGGGTGTTAAATTATTTGAATCCCACCACTGACTCATACAAAGCCATAATAAAGGCTCTCAGTGAAGAGGAAAAACACTAATAACACAATGCTGTGTGTAGATATAACCTGAGAGAATTTCGGTGCTCAGACTGAAGCCATAGGGAGGTTTAAAGAAACAAGTAGAAAGTTTTGGGTTTAAAGGAGAGTTTGAATACTGAAAGCTTTTAAAATGAGACTTGTCAGCTCTTTCACATAAACTAGGTCAGGAAAAAAGACATGGCAAGGATTGCCACAGTACTACTTTATTGTTGTAGAAAATGTTTTGCAGTCTCCTGAGCTGATAGAAGACCCTTGTACGGGATAAAATGAACCATCCAGGTAAATTAATCCACATCATAAAAATAGGCCTATAAGCTTGTGTATGAGAAATAAATCCATTGAAATAATAATTAATCCTTGAGAATAAAATAACATTGGTTGAGCTGCAAGATGCCAAATTGATCTTGGATAAGATAAGCTTTGCTTCCAATGTATTAATTGGATTACAGCATTGGGGTAATTTGTTTTTGTTTTGGTATATACACTGGGCTCTAAGCTCCATGGCTTAGCCCAGGATATCCGTGAGACCACCTACTGCCACCAGTAGCATCCCACCGTCCAGTGTGATCCCACAGAGTTGGCCTCCTCTGGGTGCCATCGGCCAGACAGTGTCAGCTAGTGACCCCCAGGGGGAGAGCAATAGCAATAGCAGTTAGACTTATATACCGCTTCATAGGGCTTTCAGCCCTCTCTAAGCGGTTTACAGAGTCAGCATATTGCCCCCAACAACAATCTGGGTCCTCATTTTACCCATCTCGGAAGGATGGAAGGCTGAGTCAACCCTGAGCCAGTGAGATTTGAACCGCCGAACTGCAGAACTGCAGTCAGCTGAAGTAGCCTGCAGTGCTGCATTTAACCACTGCGCCACTTCGGCCTTCTCTGTGGGAGCGCCTTCCCTCCAGATCTGCTGCTTGATTATTTTTTTCAATGAGCTTCCTAGACATTGATGTCAGGATGATTGGTTTGTAGTTTCCCAGATCCTTTTTGCCCTTTTTTGAACCATATCCACACTTTCACAATGCCCTGTAGTTCCCTGGTGCTCTGGGATCTTTGAAAAATGTGGTTCAATGATTCTGAGATCAGCCAGGTCCTTCAGAAATCTGGGATGTAATCAATTTGGTCTTGGTTATTTGACAGGTGGACAGGTCTTCTCTTACCCTTTTCTTGCTTATTTTAATTCGTATTCCCAGTTCTTTTTTAGTAGGTTGGGCTATTTTTTCCAATTTGTATGAAGACAGATTCAAAGAATGACTTAAACAGCACCTTTGGGCTTGATTATTTTAGTAAGGTTCTCAGCTACATCTTTGTTTTATTTTTGCTCCAGGGAAACAACACACCTACCTAGATTTCTTGTCTGGTCTACAAACTGCTGATTCCTTGCCCCTGATTAGTGACTCTCATATCAACAACAGTTGCCTTTGTGTGTGTGTGTGTGTGTGTGTGTGTGTGCACACGCGCATGTGTGCATGCTACTTTTCTTCCTTTCACAGGAACACTTGATGATGTTCCTTCTCCAGGTGTCCGTGTGCTTTCTTCCAGGGAGAGGATATGAAATCAATAACAAGAGATAACACGAGAAAACAAGGTATAAATCAGCTGAGTAATAAATACTTACACTAAACAGGTGGGAAATAGGGTAAGATATTGTAGCAGGTAGGTACTTAGACAACTTTAGCTGATCTCAAAAATGAGATTTTTGATTCATTTTCTTTTAGGAATATAAAAGAAATACAAGTAAACCTACTCAGGTTCCTGTGTCAGAATAAACATTGATATTGCTTCTATCTATTTCACTAGAATTTTTTAAAAAATTCTTAGTTAATTAAATGACAGACAGGATTAGTTCAAACCACCAACCACTAGCATCACATTTATTTGTTCCAATGCACTTGGGCTCAGAAAGTTCTCCTAGAGCAATAGAAAACATCTATGAAGCTGTGAAGGTATATCTTTTGACCAGCCATGCTCACTAAAGTAAATAGTTGATGAATTTGCAGATTCATCATAACTGTTCAGTGTACCTATCATTAGTTATCAAAATTCAGAATGTGCCCCTGACCACAAATGTTGTCCATTATTCTTACGTTTTCCTTTTTCAAGATCCTAGTCCTGAATGTATCCTATTATAAATGGATTCAGACTTGAATCCATTAAGTCTGAGGATAGAATTTCAACCTTTGTTCTCTACTGTGGTATTCCACTAAAGTAGTAAGTGCACATCTCTAGTACAGCAGTGGGATTGATATAAAAGAACTATAAGTTCTGTAACACATGCTGATAACACAATTAGTAGTACAAAGGATACTGAGATTTATTTTCCTTCTCAACACAGCACTAAGCAGAGTTCTGGTAGCCTTGGCAACTTTCGCTTCTCTCCTCATTTCTTCTGCATTCTCCTCTCCCCAAAACAACATTTGGTTAATGAATCTTTAAATTTGTTTGAAATTGGAAGAGGAAAGTAAAGGTTAATTATGTTTAGGTTTTCAATAATATTTCTCCAATATTAGAGATTGATAATCATACCAACTGATGCAGGATAGGTTAACAGAAGTATATGCAACTATTTGTAATGGTATTGATGTGACATTTAATTTTTTTTTTAAAAAAAATACTTGCTGTGTCAGAAGAAGTGATACATATTAATGAAGTTACCAGGGTCAAATATTAGATAAAAATTTCTTGGCCAATGAATTGTTATTCTAACATTTAACAGTCAGTAGCATGTATTAATCTGAAATTTTGATCATACCTTAAAGGAAGGCTGCCAAAAAGAATTTAGTTGACCCTAAAACATTTAAAGGTACAGTTATATTGAGAAAACCCTTATTATTTCAGATGTAGGCTACCACTGATTGATTTTAAAAATTCCCAGTGTTTTTCAGTGTTTAATACAACTTATATTGTATTAAAATAAAATAATGAGTTTCATTTAGGTAGCCTTAGTGGCCTGGGAATAATATTTTCTTTGTCTTCTTTCTTAAACCCATATATAAACTGTCCTCAAAAGCTCAGTTTTCCATGTGGTCCTGTCTGGTTTATAGTCACAGGTATTGAATAAACAAATAGTTGTATTTATGTAATAACTTCAGCCATAATCCATGATCATCCAATATATTAAACCCAAAACAAAAACTATGTTAGCACAATTAAAAACCATTATATACCTTTTTCCAAAGTATAATTTTTCGTGTTGATTATGACATTTGGGTCTATCAGGTTTGTTAATATAATTGGTTTTCTTAAGGATACCAAATTGGAATTGTAAAATTCTTTTTGCCAGCAACTTTTGTTGCAGCCCTAATTTTATGCACAAGGTTCTATGCAGCATATCAATGCAACTTTTAATACAGACCTGCAACAAATTCTCCTTAATCAATGTATGAAACAAAGGAAGGCAGAAACACTGAAATTTCTTAAGAGGAATGAAACACAGTGCTTGAATATAGCACAAATTAAAACAGATTGGAATATACTCTTAACAAACAATGGTGGAAGCTGGGTCCACATAACAATTGTGTGATTTGCTAAATAACCATGGGGAAAAAAAGCATAATATCAGACACAACTCGCTTAATGACCACATCACTTAGTGATAGTAATTCAGCAAAGGAAAATGTCTTATTAATTTAGCAAATGGACTGAAACATCCTCAGAAGTCAACTTTGGCAAAGCCAATTACAGTACTGGGATGGTGCAGCACAACTCTGCTATTTTTGAACCCATTTTGTGACATCGCAGGCATATAAGAAGGAGATAAGCTTGTTTTAATATTGGTGTCTTAAATATAGTAAAACCTTAAAATGCCTATTTTGTGTTGACTACCCCTAAATGCTCCTGTCAAAACCACATCTATGATGTGCCTGTAGTCAAAATAAATAAACAGGACTTCATCAACTGCAAATCATCATTAGGTCTCCTCCGGATTCCATCTGCCAGCCAATGTCGGCTGGCGACTCCCCGGGGGAGAGCCTTCTCTGTTGCAGTTCCAGCCCTCTGGAACGAGCTCCCTGTTGAGATCCGGACCCTTACTACCCTCCTGGCCTTCTGCAAAGCCACCAAGTCCTGGCTGTTCCAGCAGGCTGGGGGAGCTGAGAAGCATCTACCTCCACGGAAATTGTGAATGTTGGTTTTGTTTTTAATATGTTGTCTTTGTCTCGTTTTCCTCCTTTCCCTTGTCTTTTGTGAGCCGCCCGGAGTCCTCCGGGAGTGGGCGGCATACAAGACAAATAGATAAATAAATAAATAAATAAATAAATAAATAAATAAATAAATAAATAAATAAATAAATAAATAAACCATTATCCCACCTTCATCTAGATGATAAAACCAGAAAATTTGATGAAGTCAAAGCTTGATTATTTTAAGGTCACAATTCAAAATAATAAATCTTTGAAGGCATACAATGTTGCAGATGGTGGTGATCTTGATTTATACATAATATTAGTTAAGTAATAGTTAAGGCCTGGATCTCCAAATATTGCCTAGGAGACAATAATTCCATGCTTTTCCAAGCTTTCTACTCTGAATAATTTTATTTTTTTTAAAGAATAATTAGGATGCAGCAAAGAGCAGTACCTTCTCATATATTATCTATATTTTAAAAATACATCAAGATCCCAGCATAAGCATAAGATGCATTGTTAGAAGATAAAATTGTTGCAACTTTTTGCTTTATTTCTTTCCTGAGTGTTTATTACAGGCCATCCACACCATGACAACTACTTACTGAGAGTGTCCGTAACATCTTTTAAAATGCAAATGCAGCCAACCCTGAGTTAAAATAGGTGTCAATGTTTCAACCAAAGCAAACATGCTTGAGACGATCCAATCTCTTAATGCAAAGCTTTATTGAGTACATCATTTCAGCACAGATGAGGGCAAAACCAGATCTGGCTAATTCCTGTGCAAACCCACATAATTAAAATATAGATTCTCCCTTTCCTTATTAGACCAGATCACATTGTGCAATTGAATCTCATTGTATTGTTATTAAAAAGTCTTTGACTCTGACAAACACCTGCCAAATGGCTGTCTTCTTGATGTCTGGAGTCTACATTCCATCTCCCCTATCCCCTCTTCTCTGGTTTGTTGGCAAGCTGGGAATCAATTATGGTTACAACACCAAAAGAGCACTTCAGAAGTTAACAATAGGTTGATAATCTGTTTAAGATATGTATGTTACCTATGGTATTTTTGCCACTGTCTTTAGTGACAGAAGGAAGTCTAAGGTGGTCATATCTCTTATCTCCTTTGCTTCACTTGATATATAAAAAGTGCAAGTTTGTTTATAGATGACATGATAACATCCTCTCAGTTACCTCTTATATTTTCAAATATTTTTGACAGTATTTACTATGATTGTTTTAAAAATTCTTTCACATTTTTATTTTTGATTAAGCCTATCTATGTTACCTGTTGTGGCCCAGCAGGAGCCGTTGGAGCTGCCACCGGACTCCAACAGCGAAGGGCCCTATGAGTCAGCTCTGGAGGATGTGGAGGACCCTGGACAGGGTTCCTACTCCGAGCAGGGCGCAGAGAGGCTGGTTGGCCACCAGGAGGCGCCTGAGCCTTGGACCAGTGGGGAGGAGACAAGGGAGTGTGATTCTGATGTCAGCAGTGAGTTGTTCCTGGATGCCCGGCACCAAAGAGCTAATAGGTGTCAGGAACAGTTGCGCAAGTACAGGAGGTAATTGCACTAAGCTGGTGGTAATTAGGCTCCTCTCCAGACTATAAAAGGACTGCTTGTGCACACACCCCTTTTGCAGAAGTCAACGCAAGAACTAATGTTGGACAACATTATTGTGAGCTTGGCAGGCTGGATTGCTGCCAGGGCTTATCTGTGCTGGATTGCTGCCCAAGCTTGTCTGTGCTGGTTTGCTGCCAAGGACCTGTCTGTCTGTTAATTAAATGCCATAACTTATCTTTGGCTCGGAGTGTGTTGGTGTGGGACGAGGGGGGTCAGAACAGTTACTTATCATTTAGGTCAACCATGTCCTTGGGTTGTATTGATGGCTGTCCTTCACTCTTATCTTGCTGTTTATTTTTCAGCTTTAATACTTATTGTTTGTCAGCTATACATGAGTTTCATCCCAAAATGTCAAAAAAATATGATTTTGAAATGTTCATATTAGGGATACTAGATTCAACCATATTTCTAATAGTCACCTATAATTTGGCATCATTGTAGGGAGCTCACAAAACAGATTCAACACTTTCTTGCTGCTATCTGAAATATATGAGCTAATTTATACAAGCTTATTATATGAATGATTCTTCCTTAAATCCTTATTTAGGTGTCATATAAACAGACCTTCTTTAATTCATATTACTGTAAATTAGAATAACGATTGGACATTTTGTAGGCAACCAAGTTATCTAGCCATTCATTAAAAAAAACTTATACAAAAACTTTACAACAAATATTAAATATGGAGAAAGAACAAACAAGCAAAATATAATTAGAGTATTTTTTTTTAAAAAAAACATGCCTGACCTGGTTGCAAAGTGCAAAAGCAATTAAATACACACAAGTGACAGTTAATTATTTTAGCAATGAAAAATTTGCAAAGAATATTTAGTTCTTTAAATGAACTTTAGAAGTAAGGGTTTTGGAAATGAAAAATAAAAAAAATATATATGTTGAATTATAAGAAAATGATCAACTTGTGCCTTAGGTCACATTTACATCATTACTGAATAAATATTAATCGGTTAACAAATGTATTGTGGTGACCACAAGTCATAACAATGCAACATAGATTCCTTTAAAAGTAAAATTTAACAATAATAAGAAAAACTTAAAAATTAAGATACAATATAAGAGTGAAGATGGCCCCAACACTAAAACTAAGAGCTTACTGTATGTCTAAGCGTAAAGAAAGCATGAAAGTTGGAATCTGCAAGAAGGTAGATTAGGGGTGTCAAACTCACAGCATCATGTTGTCGTCATATGATGTATCACGACTTTTCACCCCTTCACTAAACTGGGCATGGCCAGCACGTGACACATCCAGCCCACTGGCCCAAGTTTGATACCCCTGAGGTAGATTATTTATCTGTCTCTGGATTCTTAAGTTTATTAAGTATTTCTACCCTAGTTTCATCAGAGAGAGGATAGTAGAAGATGCAATGGATGATGATACTACTTAATAAAGAAAAGTCTGCAATCAACAATTAAGCTCAGAGAGCATAAAAAACTCCACAGTTCAACTCTGGCCTAAATAGCAATAGCAGTTAGACATATACCGCTTCATAGGGCTTTCAGCCCTTTCTAAGCGGTTTACAGAGTCAGCATATCGCCCCCACAGTCTGGGTCCTCATTTCACCCACCTTGGAAGCATGGAAGGCTGAGTCAACCTTGAGCCGGTGAGATTAGAACCGCTGAACTGCAGATAACAGTCAGCTGAAGTGGCCTGCAGTACTGCACCCTAACCACTGCTCCACCTCAGCTCTATATTCTCTTCTATCAGAATGGATGGCTTGGCTGAAACTACAAGGCTGAGAAATTTATAAAATGTCCAAACAAGAGATTAATATTAGTGATGTTGACAAGATATTGGGAAAAACTTCTAGATTACTTATAATGGCAGTACAAGGGTAAACACTTTTAAGATTATACCAGAGGAGACTTAGCTTGTTGTGTAATGTTATTTTTAACATTGCAGGCTGTTTTCATCATTTAGGAATCTGACTTTAGACAATTTAAAAAATATATTTTAACCCTGATTGCATTAAAGCAATACCCTAAGGGCATTTAAAGCATGCCAAAACAGACAGCATTATTCTGCTGATAAGCCATATACACTTCATAAAAATGAGCATGGGGAAGGCTTTGGAGAACATCCAAGACTTTATGGCCTATCTGTTTTTTATTACTCTATAAATAAATGTTTTTATTTATAATAGCTGATTCCTTGCCCAATATATTTTAGTGAGCTTATTCTCGCTATCATTTTATCTATCTCACATACTTATCTTACTACTGTTATTACTAAAGCTGTCACATGGATAATATATTAGGTATGATTTCTTCTTAGGATATAGTTCTCTCTCTTTCTCTTTCTCTCTTTCTCTCTCTCTCTCTTTCTCCCTCGCCTCTGTATACATCTTTTTCATAGAATTATATAATTTCCATAGGTTGAAAGTGTTGACGTGTTTTCACAGATTTTTTTAAAAAAATTTAATCTGCAACATTAAGATATTTTAACAATTTACATGCATGGATTAACAATTAATGTTATATTACAATTATACTAAAAGCATGCAATGATCTACTCAGTGTGTTAACTATTATCAAATCTCATTTATTAACATTAAAATATTTTTACAGCAGTGTTAATGAATAGATTACAGCAAGTAAATTGTAAATAATTACAAATAAAGAAATACAAATACCAATTAATATTTGTTAATTAATTGGTACTAATTAATTGATTACAATTAATTAATTCTAAATAATTAGAAACTAATTAATGTGTATTAATACTACTACTAATAAACAGTAAATAGTTATGTAATGTAATATCTAACACCAGAAGATTTGATTCCTTTTCCCGTGCTAAATTGACTTTTGGGACAAACCCACGTTTAAAAATTGGAAAAAAGATGACAATATGGAAACAATGGATGGAAGAAGGGAAGGGATATTGACTTTGGATCAACTGATATATGATGAAGATGATATTTTTAAATATATTCTGTGTAAAGAGACAAATATCTGTCAGATGGGGCCCTCATCTGATATATATTTGTCTCTTTACACAGAATATGATTAAAAATATCATCATCATACTGTATATCAGTTGATCCAAAGTCAATATCCCTTCCCTTCTTCCATCCAATTGGCTCACATGGTAAGACGTTGGGCCTGCGTACCACTGAGATTGGTGGCTCGATTCCAGTGATTCCATGGATAATATATTAAGTATAATTTCTTCTTAAGATATAGTTTTCTCTTCCATACACACCCCTCTCTTTCCGCATAGGGACAAGAAAGAAGCCTCTCCCGATTGCCTACAGGCATTCAGGCATCCTGCAGGTGAAGATAACACTGCCTGAAAAAAATTCCTTTCACAGAGATAGCCAGCCATCTTGGTGATCCCTGGCTAACATGTGCCATGCTCTAATAATAATATCTACCAGATGAAACCCAATGGTTATATTTACCGTTACAACATTTGTTAATAACATTGTTTGGACTAGCAGTTTCTGAGAAACTAGAATAAGTTTTCAAATCATTTAAAACTAAAAAAACCCTTCACAAGCTCTATTACTAGTTTCTATAGATATTTGTTATCAATAAATCAATTTGAGCTACAGATATTAAGAAACTTGTAGAATAAAAAAATAGAAGTTTTATATTACATAGAAAATGAGAGAACATATCAAGAATGTCAATGGCTCCCGAACTACAATTTACAGAAGAAAAAAAACAGTATTTAGAATTTATTGAACTCCATTATGCTCATATAGAAAAATGCTTTTAAAAACAGCATTTTGTTGGACATACCATATACATAATACATCTTTAAAACACATATTTTCAAGGTCTTATACTTCCTAAGTTTGGAGAGAAACTGCTGGAGTAATTGTGTGTAAAAAGATAAAATTTTCAGAGGGAAATATACATATCTTTTTTCTTTATTGTATTTTTTCACTTTTTAAGCACATTTTATGTTTTTTATCTTTGACAATGTATTTATTTTATCTTTCTATTCTTTGTTTTACTTTTCTGTTTTTGTCATTATTTTAAAAAGCAATATATTAAAAAGTGCATGTCTTAATAATTCTTCCTCATCACATACACATACTGTACTTACATATTCAATGTTTACATGAAATGGATGAACTTGCCAATTCTAGTTACAAGGACTCTTTCATTCAGCTGATTTGTATTCCATAATTATCTTCAACTGAACAGAAAACAAATGGACAAACTGAGTCCAAAAATGTAAATATTGGATGTAACTGAGGAGGTTGCCTTATTGTGTTTAGTCTTACTCATTAGATTGCATGCTCATAGATCTTTTCTGACAGATTTGTAAGTAGAACTGATACTAACCTTGTCCCACGATTAAGCAATGTCTGGAAAGCATATTGCTCTTTATGTTCCTACGTGTTGTTTTAGTTTTGTGAAATAGAATTAGCTTTAAAATATTTTAAGGGAGAACAAAATTTCATAAAAATTATTATGAAGTGAGAGTGGGATTCTCAAGAAGTAGTCAAAGGGTCTGCATCCTTCACTATATAATAATTTCTGCAGTAACCTAACCTGCAGCATCCTATTTTTCTCTTATGTTCTCAAATGAAATACTAAAGGAAGTCCTTTTTTCAGTAGTTGGCTACTTTCATTGCTAAGAGATACCCCTGCTCTTGAGAAATTGCTTGATCTTTCTCTCATCCAGTTGTCCATTCAATTTCTCTGCCACCAGATTCGGTAATAATTGGTGCCCCTTCCAATAATCTACTCTATAGAAAGATGATTCTAGCATTGTTGGACAGAAAAGATACTCATTTTAACCTGGAATTGTTAAACTTTAAACCAACACTGTTTCCTGTGGAAATAAAATCAAGGCATGTAAGTCATGGGAATGCAGTCACTTATCTCCTACCCTTCCCTACGCCTAGTTCTCAACTGTACCTACATCTCAAATCTAGAAGCTAGTTGTCCTTTAGCTAATTGGCATAAAATAATTGATTTTCTTCTTTTGGGGGAAAATAAAACCAGGCTGGGGGGCATTTAGCTATTGTTAGACAGATGCCGCTAGCATTTCTCTGAGTTAATTTAACATTTTGCTTTCAAAAAGAGAAGAACTGTTATTTCCTGAAAGGTTATTCAGGATTTGTGTGGAACCAAAGGGCAGACAAAAATGCTAAATTTCAATTTCTATTGTTTGTGCATTGGAAGTTGTGTTTGCCTTAACTTGCAGAAGAATCCCCTTGGCAGCAAACCTCCTTTGAGCGGGAAATAGGAGTTATATTTCTTCATAATGATTTCCTTATACATATATTATGAACAAGAAGACCCTATACTACCATCTCTGTATTTTAGGGCTAGCAGGCATATTTAAAATTATGAACATGTGGGTATGCTTGGACATGGCCGCTGGGGTGAATTGTATTGATGGAGAGCAAAAATAATTTCGAAGCACAAATTTACCAGATGTCTTCTACTATTGTTCCATTTCTCCATGCTAACTTTGGTATTTATCTAGCTGGGCAGATGTTCCAAGGCTCTGTAGCTACCCAGGATCATATGACACGAAAAAATTTAAGTGGACCCATCGAAGTTGCTATTCTGTTCAAAGTTCACAGTAAAAAGAAGTAATGATCATCATGACAAAATTTTTACAAAATAATAAATTTATTGTAGACAATGAATTAAGCTTAATCATTTGTTGCAAAGCTTAAAAGAGAATAGGATAGATAATATGAGTGTTAACTAGACAATCTTTTCACGTTAGAACTCATGTCAAAGATCTCTAAGAAGGACTGCTAGGAATCTGTGACATGCTCTCTAAATTTGGCTTATGGTCATTTACTCACATATTCACAGCATGTTGAGACACAGGGATCTTTCTTTTTACCTGGGTTTTCTAGATAAAGAAGGCAAGAAATGCAGCTTTTGTCAACAGCCAAGAATTAACTATGGACACACCCAAATCACTTTCAATTGAACCCTGAGATACAACAGATTCCTTGGAATACGGGAAACATAATAAATTTAAAGTAACAGCAAAACTTCACTGGTTACAATGTACATGTGTTCATTTTCCTTTTATATTATGGCTCTATTGTTTTTCTAAACTTAATATGTTCTATATAATCTGTATTATCTTGTACTTATGTCATTGTTCCAGAACTTTGAAAATGAAATGAAAATGAAATGTTATAGATAGAGTAGAAATTGTCTGTATATTGCTTATATTGGGTGGATCAAGAGGACATCCTGAATCATCACCTGTTTAAAGGAAAGTGATTATATATTTAATAAGAAATTGTACCAATAGTTAATATATTTTATAGGACATTTTGAATCCAATTAATACACATCAATTTGGAAACAAACTTTATTATTAATTGTCTTTTTTACATTGCATTAATTATTCACGTTAAACTTCAATAGGAAGGACTAGAAAGAACTTTTTTTCCCTTCCCTTCCATTACATGTCTTTTAAAAAAGATATCTATTTACCAATAAAAGTGTAGTAGAAAGTCATATAGGATATATTTTATAGGAGATAAAGTGAACACGCCTTTGATGGTGATAAATACTTGGCAGGTTTGGGGATCCATTTAAGATGTGTTATCACAATAGCTCTTGAGATGTAAGTATACTCTAAATCCAATTTAATTTCTCTAAAGAAATTGTACCCTTTAATCAGTGTCCTGAAGTACCTCTTAATGTAGACCTAGAAGGAACTAATCCCGGTGTAATTTCCCTTGTTGCTTACATGGCTTTATGCAAGTATCTCCTAGTGGAAATACAAGTGATATTATAATAATAAATTAACTAAACAAAGAGAGCATACGATTGATGCGAATTCAAGAGTTGGAGGTCTTAAAAGGCCAAATAAACATACTTTATATGATTGTTTTCATTTTAAAGTACAATTTAACCATTTTAAAGTACAATTGCTGTGAGCTCTAGTGACAGATATATAATTATATTTTAAAAGAACACAACAGATTTTTGTTAGATGAACATGGACTTCATCTAACATGGAGTTTCATACTATGTGGAGGCTGATCAAATTTTATGTACTAATTTTATTATTGAATATATTTGAATAAGGTTTATTTTTAGGAACTTTATTCATATCGACACAAATATGTTTGTTCCTTAAAGCCAACATTGGAATGTGATTCTGTTCTCAAACTGGGATATAATGTATTACTATCAGAAAATGAGGTTCAGTTATTTCTTTTTGTCTGGGTTATCACAAATTCACTATCCTCATTATGGAATTCTATTCCCTGTTATTGTTATAATCCATTGAAATCTTCTGAAATTGTAACCAGAGCAGACTATGCAACACTAGATGGATTCGTAACTGTCTGGCCAACCACACTCAACATGTAGTCCTCAATGGAACTGCATCTACATGGAGGGAAGTATGCAGTGGAGTACCCCAAGGCTCTGGCTTAGGCCCAGTACTCTTCAACATCTTCATCAATGATTTGGATGAGGGAATAAATGGGGAACTCATCAAATTTGCATATGACACCAAGCTGATAGGAATAGCCAACACTCCAGAAGACAGGCTTAAGATACAGAAGATCTTGACAAACTTGAACATTGGGCATTATCTAATAAAATGAAATTCAATGGTGAAAAGAGTAAGGTTCTACATTTAGGCAAGAAAAACGAAATGCACAGGTACAGTATGGGTGGTACCTTGCTCAACAATAGTAACTATGAGAGGGATGTTGGAGTCTTAGTGGACAACCATTTAAATATGAGCCAGCAGTGTGCAGAAGCTGCCAAAAAAAGCCAACACAGTTCTAGACTGCTTAAATAGAGGGATGGAATCAAGATCACGTGAAGTGTTAATACCACTTTATAATGCCTTGATAAGGCCACACTTGGAATCCTGCGTTCAGTTTTGGTTGCCACAATGTAGAAAAGATATGGAGACTCTAGAAAGAGTGCAGAGAGGAACAACAAAAATGATTAGGGGACTGGAGACTAAAACATATGAAGAATGGTTGCAGGAACTGGGTATGTCTAGTTGAATGGAAAGAAGGACTAGGGGAGACATGATAGCAGTGTTCCAATATCTCACGGGTTGCCACAAAGAAGAGAGGGTCAAACTATTCTCCAAGGGACCTGAGTGTAGAACAAGAAGCAATGGGTGGAAACTAATCAAGGATAGAAGCAACTTAGAACTGAGGAGAAATTTCCTGACAGTTAGAACAATTAATTAGTGGAGCAGCTTGCCTTCAGAGGTTGCGAATGCCCCAACACTGGAAGTCTTTAAGAAGATGTTGGATAGCCATTTGTCTGAAACAGTATAGGGTTTCCTGCCTAGGCAGGGGGTTGGACTAGAAAACCTCCAAGGTCCCTTCCAACTCTGCTATTGTATTATTGTATTACTTTCTATTTTTTCCTTTGTTAAAAGCAGATTGTTGCAATCATCTGATGAAATTTCTCAGATGTTTATCTATGAATAGCAACTCAGATTTATAGTAACAGATATATGTTGGACCAACTACATAAGCATTTTCAATTGTAAATTGTTTCTTTACTAAGTAACATTGTCCAAACAGTAAGTACAATAATCTCATTCATAACTTGTTATAAATTTGGCATACAAAAATTTAAATATATCACTGTACATAGCAAATTCACACCTAATATTCAATCTATTTAGCCTTCTGTTAGTCTTCTGTTAGCCATTTCTAAAATAACCTAACCATATCTAAAATAACTATATCCTCTGGATAATTTTTGAAAAATTATTAGATGTTTCTCAGACTCAGATCCTCTCAGGAATAACTTCTTTCTCCAGTTAAAGCAGAAGGTAAGATTCCATGAGGAAAGAGATGGGAGGAAATACATCTATCGAAAAGGTCCTTTGACTGACATACATTTATAATAATGTCTGCTGTTGGGTCTAGAACTGTTTTCCTTGTACCTTTCTCCGCCCCTTCTCCACCCCCAGGATTCCGCCCACAGCCATTGACATCTACCATTTTGCCTCCGCTGAAAATACCCTAGCTGTTCACCCTGGGCAATGGGACCCAGCCTCTTGAATCCCAGAACTTTCCTCACAGGCCATTAAGAAATACTGCTTACCTTGGCCTTTTGGGCTCAGGAGACAGTTGGCCACCAGCCAATCAGAAGAAGGGAAGGGAGAGAGAGAGGGGGGGGAGGGAGAAAGTGTTCTGTGTCGAGCTTCCTCTCTGAGGTTTGTTTCTCTGCCCAGTCACCTGAGTCCAAGCTAGAAAACCATTTGCATCCCCCCCCCCCGAAATGTGACAGGACAACACAAGAGCCATAGGAAAGTTAAATATAACTGAGTTGGGGTGTGGAGATTGCATTCCCCCCCATGCTTGAAACCCATTTGCATCCCCCCCCCACCAAAATGTGACAGGACTACCCAATGTTGAAAAGACAGAAAGTTTGTTGGCTCCGTTACTTTGATTCAATCAATTATCATTATCTTCCCCAACAACTCTGTATCTGCACACCCCAACCCGGTTATGTTTACCTTTCCTGTAGCCCTTGTGTTGTCCTGTCACATTTTGGGGGGGGGGTGCAAATGGTTTTCTAGCTTGGACTGAGGTGACTGGACAGAGAAACCCCAGAGATGATTCCACCCCCACAGTTGCTTGAAAACCCTTTGGATTTCCCTCTCTTGCTTGAAAACCCTTTGGATTCCCCCCCCACCTGCTTGAAAACCATTTGCATTCCCCCCTCCACGAAATGTGACAGGATAACACAAGGACCACAGGAAAGTTAAACACAACTGGATTGGGGTGTTGAGGTACAGAGCAGTATTTTGCCTAATGGCCCATGAGAAAGGTTCTAGGACTCAAGAGGCTGGGTCCCATTGCCCAGGGTGAACAACTAGGGTCTTTTCAGTGGAGGCAAAATGGTAGCAGTCAATGGCTGAGGGTGGAACCCTGGGGGCGAACAAGGGGTGGCAAAGGGCATGAGGAGAACAGTCCCATTCCGCTGCTGTCCAACCTTTGAAATAGGCCAGTTAAGTAACAGGAACAACTAAAATTTGAACAATGATCTTTATTATTGTTAAGGCATTGTAGAAGTACCTTGACAGCCTGTTGGGGTTTCTTCCAACTATCACTTATATCTAATAAATTCAAGGCAGAGTTATTTTGAAATCCTTCTGCTTTCTTCTGTCTCTCTCTTTTTCTGAAATTCCTGCCTTAAAAGTTGGTATCTTTTCTTCCAATTGCCAAAATCGGATCTATATTCCATTAAATCCACACAGTTTCCCAGTATATCCCAATGTATCCCGGAGTATACCATGATATAAATATTCCCAAAGTAATTATGTAAATTATCAAGACCTTATTTATGAGCCATATGGTATGGTTCCAAAAAATGGCCCAATTCAATTTAATGAATCACTCTTCCCAATAAGCTTGCTTGTTTGTTTGTATGTTTCTTTGCCACCCATCTCTTTATAAGGCTATTCTTTTTCTATACTTTCCTTCTTAGGGTCCTTTATGGTATTTGGAATTGTATGCAAACCATTTCTAATAACTTATGTTTACAAGCCACAGTGAAGTTTGGATAAAATGTCCAGGACAGACAATATAAATATTATGCTATCTTAATCTCTTGATCTAATACTTGAAGATATTCTTGCCTATTTCATGAAGTAACAGATAACAGAGCTGCTTCACTATCTCTGGTTCCAAATATATTGCCTTCAATATAGGCCTGTGTCCATTGATTGAAGAAATGGGTTGCTATACCCCACCTACCTATTGCATGATTTGCCCATTTAGGGAAATTTTTCAAATACAATTATAAGTTCTGTACTGTTACCACAAGAGACAATCAACCCAGGTATTTCTGTCATTTAATTTGATGGGCTTAAAATGATAATGTAATTGGCCGACATTGTTAAGCAAATTTTGTAAATAATTTTGCACTGAGTTCTTCTAGAATCTGAAATTACCAAGATGGAAAACCATAGTAGCCATATTTTAAGCAATAAAATTATGATTGATCATACTTGGCAGCTTGAATATTTGCTTACCAAACTTGAACTTGACAAAGAAATATATGTAAATCAGCTAGCAGTTTTACAAAATACCTACTTTAGAAAAAATAATGTTGTGCAAATACTTAAGTCACACAGAAGTAGTAAGCAAAGAAGGAAAGGACAGAAAAAAGAAATGTAAATACATTTAATTTAAAATATGACATTTGCATTCCTGTCTGATAAGATGCTTTACAAAGCAGACGATCTAAAAAAGAAAGTGATACATAAATTTGGAGAACTATAAAGAATTGAAAAAGGAAGCTATCTGTTCAGAGATGCTATGGGACTACAAGAATTGCCAGTCCGGAATGATGTGTGAATAACAACAACAACAACAACAACAACAACAACCCCCTCTGAGGAGCTTTACCTTGTTGTGGTGGAGCTTGCATGCTCTAATGATCCTAAGGGATATGCTGAACAGGTACAACCATATCAGACAGGTCTTAGGTGAAGGGCCAGACAAAATTTGTTCCACAACCCATTCAAATATGATGAATACGAAAAAAATTATGCTGGCTGAACCGTTACCTGGATTAAAAATGATTCCATTGGATGCTATGGCTCCTGGGCATTCTGTGCAAAATGAGCTACAGGGCTCAACTCCCTCTGCTACGCAACCAGGACATGGAGCTGACAAGCTACTGGAAGAAAAAGTGAAAAAGCGAAAAATCTGGACTAGGAAAGAAAACGGTTCCACCACAAAACCGCGCTCGACTAAACCGCGCTCGACTAAACCGTGTAGCTGACGTCATCAACAGGGCGACAACAGCGCGGAGACAGAAGCACGCTGTAAACGCTAAACCTAAAATTAACCCCTAAACCTAAACCTAACCCCCCTAAACCTAATCCTAAACCTAACCCTAAACCTAACCCTTAACCTAACCCTAAACTTAACCCTAAACCTAACCCTTAACCTAACCCTAAACCTAATCCTAACCCTTAACATAACCCTAACCCTAACCCTTAACCTAACCCTAAACCTAACCCTTACCTTAAGTTGAATCGGCTTGCTTTCAAAGCGCCCTTCTTTCTCCACGCTGGCTGTTGTCGCCCTGTTGATGACATCAGCGACGTGGTTTAAATGGGCGCGGCTTAGTTGAGCGCGGTTTTGATGGGTCACGGAAGAAAACATCTCTATTATGAAAGCTTACGATCAGTCTGAGCCAGCAAAACGTGGATTTCAAAAACGAATGTATCAGATTTGGAAGGTGAACCACACGGACTGTAATATCAGTGAACAAAGGCTAATGGACCAACAATATGTAATTCTAAGCCACAAATTTTTCACTACAGCAGGATTAATAGGAATCGAAGAGAACTAATGGTCAGAGTATACCAATAAACAAGAGTAACATCAAGAATGATTTTCAGACTCAAAAGCAAACTGAGGAAGAAAGGGAGGAAGAGGATGCTGAAATGGAGGAAGATAAAGAACAAGGAAGCACTGAAAAACAAACACCAGCAGATATTGCTCAATTAGCTGAGAAAAATAAAGCATCAAATGGAAGATGCTGAAAAAACACATTTGCCAAAGCTGAACCAAGTGAACCGGAAAGAATTGAGAAAGGTACTAAAAAAGGTCAATGGGGCTGTGCAAACTATTCAAACCACTACATTAGCTGAAACAAAACAGCTGATATATGCATCAGCCTTCATAACCACAAAAAAATTGGGTTTGAAAATACAACAGAACCAAAGAGGCAAGAAGAGGAAGCTTAAATGGAAAATTTGGTTGGAATTGAAGATCAAAAAATTTCGTGGAGACTTGAGCAACTTGAAGAACCTAAGGCAAGGTCAGCTAAAGAAAAAGCAGGTCAAAAGCAGCCTGGAAGCAAGATATGATTTGGAGAATAAAGAGATTGCAATAGTAATTGAAGAGCTGAAGCAGAGGGTTATTGCCGTTGCTGAAAAGAATAAAAGATATGAAAACTGAGTAACTCAATTCAAGGAAAACTCACAGTTCAGAGCAAATCAGCACCAGTTTTATAAGAGCTAAGAAAGTGGAGATGGAGTAACAACAAATGAAAAGCCTGATAAAGAGAAAGCTTTGAAATTCTGGAAGAACTTGTGGGAAAACAACAAGAAGCACAACAAAAATGCAAAATGGATCAAACAGATTGAGGATTTTATTGAAGTGCATAAAATGGAAGATGTGAAAATAACAAAAGAAATGGTGCAAAGACAGTCAAGAAAAGTGAAGAACTGGAGTTACATGGCTTCTGGTTAAAGGCACTTACAAGTGTGCACAAAAGATTGGCAGCCCAAATGAACCATATCTTAAAAACACCTGAAAATGATGAATCGATGACAACTGGAAGGACATTTTTGATCCAAAAAGATAAAAAAAAGGAAAGGATCCTGGAAACTATAGGCCTATCACCTGTTTGCCAACAACATACAAGCTCTTTGCAAACCAAATTTATGGATACTGGAAAGAAATAACTTGCTTCCTGTAGAACAGAAATGATGCTGCAAAAATTCAAGAGGAACAAAGGACCAACTGCTGATTGACAAACTAATCCTAAAGAATTCAAAGAAAAGACGAACCAACCTGTTCATGGCTTGGGTAAACTATAAGAAAGCATTTGATTCAGTTCCCCATAGCTGGATCAAGAAATGCCTGAAAATCTTTGGCATCAGCAGCAACATACAAAAATTCATGGAAACTTCAATGAACCTCTGGAAAATGAAGCTTATAGCTAATGAAGAAGAACTGGGTGAAGTTGAAATTAAACGAGGCATTTCCAGGGCGATTCCCTTTCACCCTTACTTTTTATACTCTCAATGTTACCACTGACAATCATTTTGAAGAAGATGAACTATGGATACGAACTTGCAAAGAAATGACTGAAAATTTTGCATTTGGTGTACATGGATGATTTGAAGCTGTTTGGTTAAACAAAAGCTGAACTGAATTTATTAATTGAAAACACAAAAGAATTTAGCCAAGACATTGGTATGCAGTTTGGAATTGACAAATGTGCAACAATGGCAACCAAAGCAGGCAAGGTCATAGAAGATGATGGAATAAAACTTGAGAATGAAGAAATGATAAAGGCAGTAAAACCAGAAGAAGGCTACAAGTACTTGGGGATTTTAGAGGCCTCTGACTTAATGCATAATAAAGTCAAGATATTAACTTCAGCCAAGTACATTCGACAAATTCGAAAGATATTAAAGTCCAAATTGAATGGGGGAAACATCATAAAAGCAATAAATACCTGGGCTATACCTGTGATTCGATACTCTGCAGGAATAATTGACTGGACCCAGATGGAGTTGGACAATTCAGACAGAAAAACAAGGAAGCTTATGACAATGAATCATGCTTTGTACCCTAAAAGTGATTTTGACCGATTATATCTACCAAGAGCAGAGGGTGGTTGAGGACTCCTACAAGTAAAACAGACTGTGGAAGAAGAAAAACACAGCTTGAATGATTACATCCAGAAAAGTGAAGAACCAATGATTAACGAAGTAAATAAAGGAGGCCTTTTAAAGACAACTAAGTCAAAACCTGAATATAAGAAAGAAGTAATTGAGAAGCGAGCTGAAAATTGGAAAAACAAAGCTATGCATAACCAATACTTGAAAAGTATTGAAGGCAAAGCTGACCAAAAGCTAACTTGGAACTGGTTAAGATCAGGAGCACTGAAAAAAGAAACAGAAGGCTTTATTTTAGCAGCTCAAGAACAAGCCTTGGCCACAAACTACATGAAGGCAAAAATTCAATATGTTACCACCAACAGCAAATGTCGCCTCTGTAATGAGAAAGATGAGACAGTCAACCACTTGATCAGTGGGTGCAGCAAAATTTTACAAACTGACTACCTACAACGCCATGACTGCGTTGCTAAGATCATTCACTGGAAATTGTGCCAAACGTTTGGATTTGAGTATAGCAAAAACCACTGGGAACATCAGGTTCAGAAGGTTTTAGAGAATCAGAAAGTCAAGATCTTGTGGGACTTCAGAATCCACACTGACAGGCACTTGGTTGATACCTAGGATGCTGACAGCATCCCATATCAACCATTAGCACCAGTAAATGGTATTTGTGATACATTTTTAAATGTTCAATTGTCTGAGTTTCATGTTTAATGAATAAAATGTATAAGAAGTATAACAACAACAACAACAACAACAATAAGCCAAAAATAAAATTCTGAACATGATGGATGAGTTCTGGCAGTGATAAATTACCGTATTTTTTGGAGTATAAGACACATCTTTTTTCCTCAAAAAAGAGGCTGAAAATCTGGGTGCGTCTTATACACCTAATACAGCATTTTTTTGCCTCCCTAAGCCCTCCCTTCACAAAAATGGCCATGCATACTCTTATGGAGGCTTTCAGAAAACTCCTGGGGGATGGGGAGGGCAAAAAAGAGAAAAAAAGGGGCCATTTTTGCCCCCCCCCCTCCCCCAGGAGCACTTTATAAGTTCCATAAGGCTATGCATGCCTTTTTTTGAAGAAAAAAAAAAACGGGCCCATTTTCACAAAAAATGGGACGTTTTGGGGAGGTTGGCAGAGTGCAAAAACTTTTCCCCCCCTTTTGGAAAGCTCTTTAACTGATTGATGAGAATTACATTGATCAAGTGCTGTGCCACCAGAAACAATGTCTAAGGTGCTGCAGATTGTCAGCAATTTCCTTCTCCAGCACATGGATAAATATAGCTGGAAACATCTACCTACCTACCTCCTCTCTCTCCCTCCCTACCTACTGTATTTCTCTCTCCCTCCCTCCCTCCCTCCCTCCCTCTATCTACCTACTCTCTCTCTCTCCCTACCTATCCACTGTATTTTTCTCTATTTCTCTCTCTCTCTATCTCTCTACCTACCAACCTACCTACTCTCTCCCCACTACCTATCTACCGTATTTCTCTCTCTCTCTCTCCCTCCCTCCCTCCCTCTACCTACCAACCCACCTATGGTACACTCTCTCTTCCCTACCTACTGTATTTCTCTCTCTATTTCTCTCTCTTATCCATTTATCTACCTATCTACCTACCTACTTACCTACCTAACTACTCTCTCTCCCTACCTACCTACTGTATTTCTCTCTCTTTCTCTCCCTCTCTATTCCTCTATCTACCTACCTGCTTTTTTTTATTTGCCTCTTCAAAACCTTGGTGCATCTTATACTCCGGTGCATCTTATTCTCCGAAAAATACGGTATGATTTTCTTCAACTAACAATAGTGACTGATAAGCTTTGATTCATGATTTGATATGAGAATAAGTCTTTTAGGTGACAATATAAATAAATATAAATAAAAGTGATGATATAAATAATGTGTATTTGCATTTTCTAATAAAAATGCAAATAATGTAATCTGAAGATGAATCTAACTTCAAATACAGAAAGGAGACTGTAAAACATGTTTCCTGCTACACCCAGAACTGTATGGTATCTTCCTTTCCTTTCCAAATGCACATTGCCAAATATATTCTGGAATTTCGCCCATGTTTATTTTAAAAGGAGAAGAAATGGAAAAAGATATATAGCTACTGGTTATGCTTTTAGAGTAATGAATGATTGATCTTCAAGGATTGCAGTGGATCTAGTCAAACTGAATCTGGATTGAGAATGCACAGCATAGAACTATTCAAATTTAATCTGGACTGCAACACGATAGAAAACCTTAATCTCTTTTCATTCAACCATGTTAAGGTGTAAAGTGAATTTCCCTAAAAATAAATATTTACAGTTTAATTTGGAATACAACAGAATTTCAAGATGGTTTATATTGCTGCAATAAGAAAGATTATTATCACCATCACTGTTACTATAATCCAATAGCCAGATTGTCCACTGTAATTTATAGGACTTGCAGTACTGCTATGAAATAAGCAAAGGAAACAGATTTTATTTAAGTATTTATTTCTTTTTTTAATGTTTTGCAATATATCTTGCTGAAATGCCATTTTTTTTCAGTACACAGCCATCGGCAATCATTACTAAACTCAGTCTTGGTAATCTTAGAAGGGGAAAAAAGGGAATCGCATCAGGTTGTTGCCTGCAGATGAAGAAGTAAATAGCAGCCAAGAAATAAAAAAAGACTTGCTTTGGTAAGAGTCCATTGTTTAAACAATACAAAGTTATATTTAGGGATAGTTGAGAATTTTAATTCTGATCATTAATATGCAGGTGGAAACTTAGTTATGTAGAGTACTGGGTTTTTCAATTCTCAAAAAGTACCCACAGAGGTGGGTTCCTACCAGTTCGACCAAACCGGTAGTGATATGCCAGCCTGGGTTGCAGAACCGGCAATGACCTAGGCTGGCCACACTCCCAAACCAGTCCCCTGGTTGCCGCCATCGCCATTTTTTGGGGAGTTCTGCGCATGCGCAGAAGAATTCCGATTGAACTACGCATGCTCACACAGAACACATCCAGTGCGTGCGCCACACACACGAGCGAACCGGCAGTAACTCCAGCTGAAACCCACCCCTGAGTACCAAGTTTATTAAAAATATTTCCAGAAATCTATCCAGGAGCTAATGGAAAGCTATACTTGCCATCATTAGAGAAACAAATGTGAGACTTCCTCGTGAATGAGACAAAACTATAAGGAAATTCAAGATTGTCCGCTATACGGAAGAGCAAAAAACAAACAAAAAAATAAACTAAAAGAAAGCAATAACAAACAATTTCTGTATGGTTGCCAAATATGGATAGATACATTATGTCTATGAAGGATTTAAGTTCAGTTTGAAGAAGACTCTACTTATGTCTGACTCATTTCCTTTATAAACCAAATAAAAAATTCTGCTGTTCCCGAAGTTAGTTTCTATATGGAAATATAGATTTCCAATATAATTGGAAGAATTTAGCCGGTTGTCACTTTAGAGTTTTTCATTATATGTTTCTAATGTTCAAAGTCAAACGATGTTGAATATGTATTTTAAAAGATTATGATTCATGCAAGAGAGAAATTTCTACTCAGGCAGCTTCAGGTCAGGACCTTAGACATTAAATGTTAAGTAGCAATAATAACTTTTGAGGGGGGAGGAATCTTAAGAAGAGGACTGTTCTTCAGTCAAATGAAGAAAAACCAGAGCAAGGTGGCAAGTATATTCCTGAAAGAAAATTTGGATAGATAGCATAACGCATTCAGTATGCTACTCAAACTATAATGGAACGGTCCCCAGGTTTTAGAGGAATGAACAGTAGTTTCCAGGCTGGCAAAACTACTTACAAGAAGTCTCTCATGGAGGACATAACTAATCACTGACAAGATCATTGCTTGTCCTTTTCAGAGGATGCTCTTTAATTTAATTTACCTTTAATCACCTTCTCTGGGAAAATAGATACAGATAGTGCTTGGTTACATCATCCCATAATTTAAATCTTAAAAGCATTTAATAATGCTTTTAAAGCCCATATAGGACACGCTCCATTTTTCACCTGGTGGACAGCAAATGAAGTATCCACAGAAACGTATGTGGCCCATGATATATTCCAGCTACCACATTTTATTTCAAGCTCTATTTATCTATTCTAGTCTAGTCTATCTGTTACTCTTATCTATCCAAACCATTGTTACAAGGCTGTCTATAATTGTCTTTTGTGACTGCAAACATGAAAAGCTCTGCTTTTTTTTTTTAAAAGAAAAAACAAAGCTACTGTCAGATTTGTATCTAAAATATATTAAGGATTGACAGTTGCCTTTATTTTGCTGGCAGATGCTTTCATCCAGAAACTATGCAATTTTATTCTAAATCAGAAACACAGCCATAGCTCAAGATAACTTCTTACTGCTGGAGGTCACACAACTGTTGTCTAACAAACTGTGCAAATTTACTGAAATGTGTATCAGTAAAACACGATTAAAGATTATAATGTCTTTCAGTATTCCCATATTACTCCAGTACTTCTAGATTGTGCGTTCCTATTAATTTCCCTTTAATTCCTTCAACAGCACTTCAGGCTTTCCCCCTTTTAGATTAAAACCCATTTAGCTATTTATTTTATGCTAGGAAGTCTCAGTCACTCTGGGACTATTTGAAAGTATATAAAAAGAGCTTTATAGCATTTGATGGTAATAATTACTGAAAAATGTAAGGTGGCCCCTACTGAAGAAGACTTTAACAGAGCATTAGACAATTTCATGGCAGTCTGTCAGTGAGTATTGTTGGAATGGACTTAAGCAGATGTAGTTATTCTGCAACATACTGGTAATGATTCTTGGGCATCTCAGACAATCGTTTTCAATGCATGTCTTACTTTCATGCTTATGGAAAAATCTGACTGATCACTATGGGGCAAAAAAAAAAACAGGATCAGGAGTAATTGAGGTTTTGGAATATTTGTACTAACTGTTCATTGTTTCTGTTTCTAAAACTCCCTTGAAACATCTCAGGGCAGTTTGGACAGGCTTGGCAAAGGGGTTTGGTTGGTCCTCATAGTGGACTATGACAAATGCAGAACCTGATTTGACATTCTGCTGCTTCTTGTCCTTCTCAACTATGCAGGAATAACAAGCCTTGCTGGCTGGCCTCTGTCCTTCAGTATCTGCCTTTTCCTTTAAAGGATTTTTTAAAATCCTCACAGATGAACACATTCTTCTGATTTTCCAGTTGTTTGCGATACTTCATGCACTCATTGCTTTGACATTAACCTATATTCTTCCCTTCTCTTCCCTTCCCATATTGTACTGTCATACGAATACTATAATAATGAAAGAAAAGAGGAACAGGTTATTATGTCATCCCTCTTTTACAATCTAAGTCTAAAGAAATTTGAGCAAGGAAAAAATGATGGTTCAGCCTCAGAGAAGCAAAGTAGCATTGATAATTTAATCCTTAATGCCTGTGTTCCAACTGAAAATTTCAGGAGAAAAAGAAAGGGAAATGAAACTTTGCAGTATTTGGACAAAGTCAGGAAAGTAAATGGAGCACACTTTAGCCTTCAGAAATGTAAAGGGTGACTCCTGGCAGATATGTGGCTTGAATGGAATAATGATTTCCTAGACAAATGGAAAAAACTGGAATGAAGAAAGTTTATTGACTTAATAAGCCATGATCAAAAGATGTTTAAAAATGGAAGCTGCCAAAATAGCAAACAAAGTCGGGCACATTTAGCCAGTTGGACCTTAAGTTGTCACTACATTGTAAGGATGTTCTGCAGACTTTCTACTAAGAATAGCTTAAGATAACCAAGGACAGAACATGGGAAATAGAGTTAATTTATAATGCATGGAAGAGAGCATCATATGTGGCAGGTGGCCCATATAGGCAATGGGGAAAAAAAGAAAATGTGCATCTGTTCTTACAATTTATTTCTACCAGTAGTTATTTAGAAAGCTATGGAATCAAAAAGTATGACAGAGGTGGTGACAGTAAAGCTATCCTGAATAGCTTTATACACAAAATGGTGATGTGTTACATGAGTTGAAACTATCTCTATTTTGACATAGCACAGAGACAGCACTACTTCTATGCTTTTTTTTTAAAGCAAGCAAATGTTGTTGTTTTTTAAACACAGCCAAAAAGAGAAATCTGGAGGAAGAAGTTCTTGATGGAAAATGTCTTCACAACAAGGGATGCCAACAATTAGGGTGGAATGAAGAATTGGCAAGTCAACTTTTGAAAATGCTTATTAACGGCTTTTCAGCTATTAGAAACCTTTGACAGTTCTAGTTGTATTTCCTTCAATCCTTAGAAAAAGAAAGTTTTAATTATCTTTAAGAACTTAATTTTGGGTGGGAGGGGGATAGACATCAAGGGTAATTAAAACATTGATTTTAGAATGGAATGGGACAACTTGCTGCAACCAACTTACAACTGCCAAGTTACCTTTGCAAACCTAGCACTGCCAAGTTGCCACAGGGTCAACTCTCTGTGTGTACAACTCACCATGGCCAGAGAGAGACAAGTGAGTGTGTTGGCAGAGCACGAGCTTGCCAGGGCAGGCGATGAGGAAGTGGAGGTGGCCGGGGGCTTCCCATATTCACTTTCTCACTATGGCATCAGCTGCGGCGGTTCTAATTACGATGTGGCAGTAGCAATATCAGTCTGTGCCTGGTGCAGTGGTATCAACAGCAGCTGCAGTGACTCCCTGGTCAGCACAGCAGCAGCAACAGCAGGGAGTGTGAAAATAGGAAGCCCCCAGTCACAGTTGCCTCCCCACCCGCCACTCCAACGTACTCTGTACTCTACCAACCGGCTCACCTGCCTGCCCTCCTGGCTCTTTCTCTAGCTGCCTGCAGTGAGTTTTCCCTGCAGTGAGTTGGCCATGTGGAATTGTCTTGCGGTAACTTGCTGGTAGTGAGTTGACAGAGGCAACTTGGCAGTGGCAAACTGGCAGTGGCAAGCTGACTGTGGTGAGCTGGCCGCAGTGAGTTGTCCTATAACCAAGAGCCGAGTTGGCGCAGTGGTTAGGGTGCAGTACTGCAGGCCACTTCAGCTGACTGTTATCTGCAGTTCAGCGGTTCTAATCTCACCGGCTCAAGGTTGACTCACCTTCCATCCTTCCAAGGTGGGTAAAATGAGGACCCAGACTGTGGGGGCGATATGCTGACTCTGTAAACCGCTTAGAGAGGGCTGAAAGCCCTATGAAGCGGTATATAAGTCTAACTGCTATTGCTATAACCATTTTAGAATGTTGCAAATTAACTAAGGATCCAGATAAATCTGAAATATGATTTTTGGAATGAATTATGAAGCACCTTTCCTTTGGAAAAATGTGTTTGTATTTTTTATAGCAATATGTGACTTTAAAATTGGACAGTAGATGAAATTAGATGTAAATAAAGATTATAATTAAAGGATCAAAAAGCATAAATTCAACTTACTATTTATAGAAGGAAGCAAAACATTGTAAAATTAGACAGACATTTGAAGGACATTTTTAAAATATTGATCAGAAGTTAACTTTTATAGTGTCAGCAGTGATAACTGCCTCTATAGAGAGACTGTATCTAGAAGATGTTATGAAAGACAAACAGGTTCTATTTGAAAAAATCAACGCTGAGTTAAAAGTGGATTGATAAAAGAATGAAATGAAAAAAGATATGAAACTGGACATAGGAAAAAACAGCTGATGTCTTAATAATTTAAAAGTATATACAAAGAATAAACCAAGGGAGCGATATGGATACTTTTCTTAGATTTACAAAAGTTCTTCAAAGTTCTGAAGAATTTCTAAAGAAGAGACAGAGAAGAAAAGAAATTAAGTTCTACTACATTATTGGACTAAAGATAGTTATATTGGTATCTCTTATAATCCTTAATGGACTTTTGCTGATCCATCCCAAATGATGAGATTTTAAGAATTTATTTATAGATAATAAATGGAATATGGGAATAAGATATTATTTGTTGTATCTTAAGAGATGGAGTAAGTTGTTAAAATTGTTTATAGTTGTGATAAAAATTGGAAGTCATGTTTTTAAGCATTTCTTTTCTTTTCTTTTTAGCTTTGTTCTTTCTCTTTTTCCTGTTTGTTTCTTTTCTGCATCTTTTATCCTTTCTTTATATTCTTCTATTATTTGTATTAATTTTTGCTTTGGTGCATATAATATTTAAGGACGTTACTAAAAATAGAAATAAGAAAAAAACAGGCAAATAGTGATATGAACACAATCAGATCTGTATGTCATTCATCTTCCTGTTTTAAACAGAACATTCATTATAACCGTTTTTGCTATTTTCTTCACCATTTTCATTTCACCATTCGATGGTTTCTTATATACAACTCCTGCCAATTTAATCATACATTAATATGCAATAATAGCAGCATGGCATCGATGAAATGCAAGTGAAATACAAAAGACCATAACGTTAAATCACATACTTTGGCAACATGATTTTGATTGATTTTAGTGTACTACTGACTAAAATCTTCATATTATCATCCTTGTTGTTTTACAAGTTCTATTTTGTGCTAAACATATTGACTCTAAAAGACTTCTCCAATTACCTTTTATTACACTGCATCCTTTTATATCTAGTAATAAATCCTAGATAATTAACTTGCAGGATTCCTATGGGAGAAATTTTACTTCATAAGGAGAAGTGGAAAGTAGAACAGCCATTCTCTGTGAAGTTTTAATATATATATTTTTAAGTTGTCATGAGTTCTAGAAGAGATTATAATGAATCAGTAAATACTTTTAAACATGGCTTTTGTAATATGGTTATCATATTACAAAAGAGGTAATATAAGTAACGTTTACATTTTATTCATATTGATTTACTTCTTATTCTTATTGGAT
This sequence comes from Thamnophis elegans, assembly GCF_009769535.1. Taxonomy (NCBI): domain Eukaryota; kingdom Metazoa; phylum Chordata; class Lepidosauria; order Squamata; family Natricidae; genus Thamnophis; species Thamnophis elegans. The sequence continues at coordinate 60,199,689 of NC_045549.1, forward strand.
ATCTTATTGTCCATGGCAATTTGGAATTTTAAGAACTGTACTCCAACTTACATTTATTTATTTATTTATTTATTTATTTATTTATTTATTTATTTATTTATTTATTTATTTATTTATTTATTTGTTTGTCTTGTATGCCGCCCACTCCCGGAGGACTCCGAGCGGCTCACAAAAGACAAGGGAAAGGGGGGAACAAGACAAAGACAACATATTAAAAACAAAACCAACATTCACAATTTCTGTGGAGGTAGATGCTTCTCAGCTCCCCCCAGCCTGCTGGAACAGCCAGGACTTGGTGGCTTTGCGGAAGGCCGGGAGGGTAGTAAGGATCCAGATCTCAACAGGGAGCTCGTTCCAGAGGGCTGGAGCTGCAACAGAGAAGGCCCTCCCCCGGGAGTCGCCAGCCGACATTGGCTGGCAGATGGAATCTGGAGGAGACCCAACCTGTGCGATCTAATTGGTCTGAGAGAGACCATAAATGTAGTGTCACCAGAATGAGAGAAAAAGCTATGCTATAATTGTTTACAGCATTTGGAAAAATGAGTTGAATATATTATTACCAGGAACCTGATGTTATATACATACCGTACACCATTGACGCAATTGCTAGGAAATGTTTCACTACTACCTGCAGTGTTATTCTATTATTGATCAGATAAAACGTCTTTTATTATTTAACTAGAAAATAAATTTGAGGAACCAGTGGAGGCCCAGTTGTAATATGCAGCTGCTTCATCTCAGGTCACTGTTAGTGTTAGAACGGTTGTGGAAAGGAACGGAGACGTCTGAGGAAACAGTAACCATTTATTCAAGCAAGAACGGTTTGCAACAGTAACAGTAAGTAGACCGGATAGCCTCCAGAGTTGTGCAGCCTTTTATACTCGGCTGTCAAACTGTTTAACCAATCGCCTCGCGTATGACAGCCCGGCAACCGGCAGGCGCCTCTGATTGGCTAAGACGCGCCTGGCTGCTGCCGAGCTGTCATTCGTAAGTGTGAGGATTTACGAGGCTATTCAACAGTTAGACAATCAACTTTTCTTATAATTAAGATCCTGGATTTTTGTTTATCTGCTATAGCCCTAAATCAATTATATTTTCTCCCATGCTTATTTAAACTTTGACACATTTTTTTATCTAAGTTTTACAGGTAGTCTTTGACTTATGACCACAATTGAGCCCAAAATTTCTGTGGCTAAGTGAGATAGTTATTAAGTGAGTTTCCCCCCATCTTGCAACCTTTCTTGCCATAGTTGTTAAGCAAATCACTGCAGTTGTTAAGTTAGTAGCTGGTTGTTAAGTGAATCTTGCCTCCCCATTGACTTTGGTTGTTAGGAGGTTGCAAAAGATGATAACATGATCCTGGGATACTGCAGCCATCATGAATACGAGTCAGTTGCCAAATGTCTGAATCTTGATCATGGCCATGGGGAGGCTGCAACAGTCACGAGAGTGAAACACAATCATAAGTCAGTTTTTTTAGTGCCTTTGTAACTTCAAACCGTCACTACATGAATTGTTGTAACTTGAGGACTACCTGTATTCATACTGGTTTGACAAGCAGCCAAAAATTGTATTTTTGGTGGATGTGTTGAAAAATATACTAGAAATGTAATGCTCAACTTTTCAGGATGTTGCCTCTGAATATCAATGTCAAAATGTATTGAGCTCGAGCAGGAAAACTTTCAGATTGCATTCTTGCTTTTATTCTTGATGTAGTTACTAATTGGAACCGTATGGTGCTGGGAATATCATGTTTTCTTCTACCCATCTTTCTTTTCTTCTAAAGGTAGCAAATGTTCCAAAATAATGTTAGGACTTCAGACAGAAATGTTTATAAGCTATGTTGTTTTTTTCCCAATAAATCCTGGAAGTTAATTAATTGAAAATAGTGGCCGTGAATATTAATATGGAATAATGGATAGGCTAGAACAAATTGATGGGTACCCATCTGTACATGCCACTTGCCTGTAAATAAGATGCTTGGAAAAGAAAATGGTGACATTCTTAATATCAGGGGAAAAAGCCTACAGGAATAAACAGCTTTCTCATTAAAATTTGAAAAACAATGCTAAGGAAAATAAATTTTCTTGAAGACAGAGGTTTCCATTTGAATACTAAACTGACAATGAATTTCGAAGAAAAAAAGCATGATTTGTTTTCATATTCTAAATTGCACACCACTTTTCAACAGAAAAGCAGGCATATTTTTTTATTTTATTTTGGGGGTGGTGGGGTGGAGACAATTTTTTTTATTTTCATTTGAAGGACTACAAGTGCCATAAAGATAAAACATTACTGCATCTTTGGTGAAGGTTACAGGATTCTAGGACAACTCTTACTATGCTATTCTGACTCTAATTTAGAATGTAATATCAAGTATGTTATAAACTGGCAAAGGCAGTCAGGTGAAGTAGAGAATTAATACCAGAAGGTAACACTTAACCAACCTTGAATAGGCTCAAAAGATATGCAGAGTCAAATCTGGTTAATATGGGGATTTTTATTTTTTTATTTATTTTATTTGTCAATCGTTTACAAGATAATAGGTATAGGAATAAACATGAGTATGAATGAAATGGGTACGAATAAATGGAAACAGTAGGACAGGCACGATGGTGCGCTTATGCAAACTCCTTACAGATCTCTTAGGAATATGGTGAAGTCGACAGTAGACAATACAATATATATTATTGTATAATATATTGTATAGGAATGAGGTTCTTTTAGGAAATGCCAAACTGGAGAACAGAACAAATAGCACAGAAGAAGATAGTGACAAACTACTTCTGAATTGTTACCAAGAAAATGTTTTTAAATCTCCAATTCTGCTTGATTTAACATTTTCTGTGCTTGTTGTTTTTTTCGAACTCATTCTGAAGGAGATAGGGAAAAAATTAAGGGAAGCTGAAGTCTTTAATATTTTAAATCATATTTCAATAGCAGATTAAAATGTAAAGCAAGTAGAAATTAGATCTTCACTAATAAAACATTTGGGGTATCAACAGGAAAACTGAACAATAAAATGAATAGTTTATGCAATATTTCAAAACATCTGAATAAAATAAAAATCGGCCATGCAGATACATATTGAAACTTCAATGTCTCAAGCTGATTTTGTTTTATGCAGAAATATAGATTTTAGTAATTATTGCTGCAGCCTTTATTTGAAATACTTATAGATTTTAATTAGAAAGTTGCTCTTGTAAATAAAATTTCTTTGGACTTAATTTTCAAATTAAACCATAGTTTTGTATTCTTTCAAAGTGTGGGATTGGAATAGATGAAACTAAAGCTAGATATTGATTTTTATAAAGCTGAAATTTTCCAAAAGTCCAATACTTTTATTTAGGCCAGATTGTTTTATAATTCAATATTGTGAATGATTATTCAGAATTACAAACTACAGGAAATTAATCCTAGATATTAGATATGTGCTGTTTGAGCTAGAACTCCATGGTTTTTGAGCATAGATTTGAAACAATGTGAACCAAGAAAAGCTGAAAAGTAAACATGGACAAATTATGTTGTTTGTATCTTCATAAAGTATCTTTATTTTTTTAAAAAAATGGCTTGGTTGGTAGCTTTGTGAACCCAGCAATAATTGTGTTGTGTGAAAGTAGTAGCAACAGAGCAGCCTTCAAAGTAAGCATGAATCTACTGTCTTTGCAAACGTGCTCATGGCAGATTAAAAATTAAGACTAAAACAAAAAATACCAGAATAAAAAGAACACTATTTTTTGATGTGGTCCCAAAGGGCTAATGGTGGAAGCTTTCTGGATGTATTCTTTTTATCATTGGTTCAAGGTACTTTAATGAAAAACTTTCCTCTATCTGCATGGAAAGCAAGCTTAATCAAATTAGAATTGTATTTTAATGTTGCATTAGTAACAGTCTGTCTTTATCATGCAGCTCATAGGGATTCATCAAAATTCCCTTTTCAGTAAGTTATTCAAGTTTCTGCCTAGTAGCCTTTCACTTCTCCAGTGGTCTAGTTTTTATTAGATTTTTCAGAGTTGTAATATATAAGCTGTCACTGATTTAAGTTCCATCATTCCACTGGCACCTTATTCTCTTTATGTTCCTCTAATACATGTGCCCTGATAAAATGCTAGAAAAGGAGTTTGATATGATTAAAAGTAAAGCTCTAGTAAGGCTGTTTTTGAATCTCTCAGTGGAAGAAGAATGCCTGGATAATGGGAGTGAAAAGGAAAAGGGAATGAAAAGCCATGGTTGTTAATTTATATAGAGTCCTATATAACATTAGAAAATAATAATAAAACAGTATTAAAATGTGGCTGCAATATTTAAAACCAAACTGAAACGTTAATGTTAAGCAGCATTTTGCAATATTACCTCGAATGGATGGTAAGTACCAACAGCAATAAATATAAATATTTATAGATAAAGTTAATATTCACAATACTTCCTAACATTTTTTTTAAAAACCTTACTATTAATAAGAACATTGACAATACAATATATTGTCTTTTGAATAGTCACTACATTAGTAAAGCACACATATGCACGGACGCACTTTAAACTGGCATCTGAGATTTTGGCTGTAGAAAGAGGAAAAATGACACAGACATTAATACATCAAGGTTGCCAAGTAACTGAAAAACAGTTGCAATGAAGGAAATTCAGCACAAATAAAAAGTAGGTATGAAAAATGTAATTTTTGCCTTCTGCTGCCCATTTAATGCATTCTTGGATATTAGATTTCAATATTAAGCATCCCATCAATCCTTCAATCAGTTATAGAAATAATAAAATTTTGACAAGGATCAAAATTAAGTTTTATTGCTTACTATGTAATTTCATATTTTTTCAGTAATGAAAAAATGGTTACTGAGATATGAAGCTGATTTCATATTGAAGCTTGTGTGGCAAGAAAAAAGGGATTCAGGATCTATAGAAACCATTACTGAATCCCGTTCTAATAGCTGTATATAGACCTCTATACTTATAATCCTCAACTTACAGCCACAATGGCAGCTTCCATTGCTAAGCAATGCATAAAATAAGTGGCATCCAATTTGACTATCTTTTTTTGCTGCAGTTACTAAACATGGTAATAAAGTGAATCCAACTTCTCCTATTGACTTTGTTTGTCAGAAAGCCCATGAAAAGGTGACAAATAATGGGAGGAGCAGGCACCATTCCAGTACGGTGCTTCGGAGGGCTCACCCCCCTGCGCCCTCGCTCCTGAGCTGTATTTGACCCAACCGGGCCATTTGCGCACACACATGCAGCGTACGGCGCCTGTGCGATGCTCCTCTGAGCAGCTGAAACATCGTAGGCAATGGGTGTGCATGCGAGCGCAGCGTGCGTGCATGTGGTGGATGCCTGGTCCCCATCACAGCGTATGGGGGTTGCAATGGGATCTGGAATCCACCACTGCTATTGAACCTACTTCAGGGTTATAAAAGATTATAATGCATCCAAGAGACTTTCTAACCTTTGTCTAGTGGAACCTTTGTCTAATTTATTTCGATGGTCTATAATACTTGATATGTAGAATTTTACTCCAAAAAACAAGGAACAGGATAATTAATTAGGCTTTCTGATAACCTTTTTTTGCATTATTTTGAACAAAGCACTCTGTGAGTGAGAGAATTCATTTCATTTATAAAAATAGTTTCTTGGGAACTTTGTTTAAATTATAAATATTATTCTTTTAGATGTTTCTTTTCTTGAGATTCTAATTATTAATACTTTTAGCATTTATCTGATTTAGCGAAAAGCAAAAAATAAAGCTTTAATTGATTATTCTTTTCAATATCTTCACTTTTGCTGATTTCTATTGTTATACGCCAGCAGTAATGATACATCTGAGAAATTTGACTCATTGATCTTTTTTCCGCATTGTTTCATTGCAGCCAAATGAAACTTGTATAGTTAATAGCTATGTAAGATTCTGTCTCTTCTCAGAGGTTATTGCCTTTTCTGTTTCATTCACTATGTGCAAGTCTCCCAGATTTCCATTACACAAGTGAAAGGAGTTAATTTCATTCCTATTAAAAGGTATAATTGTTACAGCATCATGCTTTGCTGAGGCCTTGACATGCCATTTTCCATTAAATGTAGGGAATTTCGTGTTCATTATATTGAAGGCTTACTCATTTTTTCTTAACTTTGAGGAATGGATACAATCATGTGGGGAAAAACATTTCAAAGATTAATTTCTATTGTTATATAGGAACTTTTTCCAATGGGTGAAAACACATTCTTGGGGAAAATTTAGAATGATATTTTCTGGAACGACCTCCCCGTGGAGATCCGGACCCTCACCACCCTTCAGGCTTTCCGCAAAGCCATCAAAACCTGGCCTGGGGCTGATGAGTTCCCATCCCCACTCGAATTGTGTGGCTGTTGACTGCTTTTAAATTGTTTCCGTATTTTGTTTGTTTGTTTTTTGCTTTTTTGTCTGTATTATTCCCTTCCCCTTCGGTTTGTTAGCCACCCTGAGTCCGTCCGGGTATAGGGCGGCATACAAGTGTAATAAACCTTGAACCTTGAACCTTGAACCTTCTCCCCCACCCTCGTTCCAAAACTGCAGTTCACTAAAGTGACAGTTTCTTCTGGCCTCACTTCTAGTGATGTGGCCCCTTGAATGTGTGTGTGTGTGCAGAGCAATCTGGTTTGTTTCAATATCCACATCAGCAGGATACTATTGAGTCTAATAAGTATATTTAGATTTATTGAATGAATTTTGTACAAAATGCATCCAGTGATGGTATACTTAGTTAAATCTATGCAAAATGCTATATTTTGCCCTAAAGGTCCACTTAAAATTCTGTGTACTCTTTCCAACTTTCCTCATAAAACCTCTGGAATTAAAACAGGGCAGACAATCAGAATAATTACCTTCCAACATTTCATTAAAAACGCCTCATTAAAGATTTCTTCTTCTTTTTTTTTACATTCAATTAATATCTTTTGAAAATAAAAGCTTGGTATTAAATTGTTAAGTTGGGGCTTTTAGATCAAAGTTCTACAATACAGTACAGGTAATAAATGCTTATACACTTAATTGTTCTGAGCTTAATTGAGTTTATGAAATATGTTTGAGAGTGATATGGAACGACATTAGCAATTTCAGGTTCCAATCAATCTTTACCCCTGGAAGTTTTTGGGTGAAATGGTTCCAGTCACTGTTGTTTAGGTTTGTGTGTATGTGTTTGTGTACAAAGAAATTGGAAGAAGAAATGTATGTATATTATCTTGGTTCCTGGAGGCCAGATAGTGTATAGGTTTATCAAATTAGTAATCACGTCAATTACATATATACATACATTACATATTTTATTTATTTATTTGATTTCTGTAACTGCCCATTGCAAACATGGGCAGTTCTTGGTGGTGAACACTCATAAAACAATTAAAAACAATTAGCACATATTGCAAAGTTAAATATATATAGCAGCTGAGAAAAAAAAATCATCATATAGTCAATATAGCGCGAAGCAGGGGTGGGTTTCAACTGGTTCGCGGCGGTCCCTGCGAACCGGTTGGTCGGCGAACCTGGAAGTAAGTAACTTCCAGGAACGGCAATGGGCGCGCCCACCCGCCCGCGGTCCTTACCTAGTTTTGACGAGTTCTGCGCTTCCACGCATGCGCAGGATGCATACAGCGCCTGCGCGATCCTCCAGACGCAGCTGGAGCATCGCGCAGACGCTAGTACGCATGCGTGCACCGCGCACGTGCACGAGGACACCGCCGGCCCCATTCCAACCGAACCGGTTGGAACGGGGCCAGAAACCCACCCCTGGCGTGAAGCCATGGTTGATGTTCACAACTCTGAAGAAAGAATGTTCCAAAGAATAGGGGCTATTGCAAAGAAGACATGTTTTCTAATCCTTGTTAGACAACATTCTTTGGCTGAAGGGTCTAATATCACACCCAATTTTAAATGCTCTAGAAATCAATTTAAGTCATACAAAACACATTTACAATGTATATGATGCTGAACCTTTATTTTCATCATTTTTACACTTAGTGAAAAAGAAATTACGTAAGTGTTAACCACCTAAGAGAAGAATAAGAGAAGAATTAGCTTAACATTTATAGGAGAGAAAAAAGTAAAAAAAAAAAGGAAGAAAATAGAAGAATGAATATTACTGAAAGAGAATTTTGGACATATCAACAAAGATGACACAACAAATACTGTATTTTTCAAAAGGCTTTTGACAAATTCCCTTTTGTAAATGACAGAGGAGAGATAGAAGCTCTCAAGGATAAATGCAACTATTAAAAACAAAATTGACATCAATGAGAAATTCTGACAATGGAAAATTATTATTACTATTATTGCAGATTACTTTATAAACATATAAATGCATTTATATTTCACTTATGTAAGTATTTATATTTTAAGTATATTATGAATGTATAAAATTATTTAAAAAATTAATCTCAAGCCCTTTATTGTCATTGTACATCATATATGTACTTGAGAGACCGCCTTCTGCCGATTACCTCCCTCCGACCGATAAGATCGCACAGACTGGGCCTCCTCCGAATTCCATCCGCCAGTCAATGTCGACTGGTGACTACACGGAGGAGAGCCTTTTCTGTTGCAGCTCCGACCCTGTGGAATGATCTCCCCGTCGAGATACGCACCCTCACCACCGTCCAGGCCTTCCGCGCAGCCCTTAAGACCTGGCTATCCCAACAGGCCTGGGGATAAGTCTCTAATTTGCCCCACCCGAGTGTTGAATGTTGAATGCAAGTTGTGTTTTTATTACTTTATTTTGTTCACATATTGTTTGTTTTGAATTGCACCCCCTCCCTAATGATTGTAAGCCACCCTGAGTCCCCTCAGGGAAAAGGGCGGCCTATAAATCCAAATAAAATACAAATACAAATACAAATACAAAAAAATATATACAACAAAATTGGTTGTATATAAATTTAAATTTATTCATAAAATTTATACTAGAGTCTCTAATAGAACACTGTAGGATTTGATATTTTTTGACACCAAGGTTACAAATTGGAGCTGAACAATGAGTGGCCATATTTTCTGATGATACCAAACTATTCAGGGTGATAAAATCAAACAGGGTTTTGAAGAACTCTAAAAGTATCTCTCCAAACTTTGTGCATAGACTTCAAGAGAGCAAATGCAATTTTAGGTTAGCAAGTGTATGGTGTACAAGTTGTCAAATCAATCAATCAATAAATATAAAGATCAGTTACATTTGTTTGAGTCATTTGAAGTATCTGCGTTTTAGCAGAAAAGAGATTTTGGCATCACTGCAGGCAGCTCAATGGAAATGTTGATTTGGTTTGTAGCTTCTGCAAAATAAACACATTTTTTAAAATAATTGTTGTAAGTCTAAATTTCAGCAGGATGCAGTCTATACATGACAAGAATATAGCTGTGAAATCTCCTATCTTTAAACGGTTACCTTTTGCTCAGAAGATAAGAAGTATATGCTACCAACATATGTCAAAGCAATAACAACTTGTGAAAGATTTATGTTTGTCATGACTGGCATGGAATCCTGAGTTGCTCCAAACTAAGGTGAATATGCAGGGGTGGGTTTCAACCGGTTCGCGGCGGTCCCTGCGAACCGGTTGGTCAGCGAACTCAGAAGTAAGTAACTTCCGGGAACGGCGAAGGGCCCACCCGCCCGCCCGCGGTCCTTACCCAGTTTTGACGAGTTCTGCGCTTCCACGCATGCGCAGGACGCATACAGCACCTGCGTGATCCTCCAGGAGCAGCTGGAGCATCACACAGATGCTAGTATGCATGCGTGCACCGCGCGCATGCATGAGGACGCCACCAGCCCAGTTCCAACCGAACCGGTTGGAACGGGGTGAGAAACCCACTCCTGTGAATATGGCATAGAATATCAAATCCTCCACTTACATAGAATATCAAGTCCTCCACTTTCCTTAACTTTAGGATGAGTGGCAAGACAATCATTAATGCCCACTACATTAAGTCAAGTCATGAATGAAATATATCATATTCTGCATGCAGTTGACCTCCAAGAACAGTGCCTAAAAGCCAGAAGACAGGTCAGTATGCCTCCAATTGATTACATGGCTGAAGGAATAACCAGAAAATAAAACAGGCAATATCTAGCTTCTATTTTCTTTCCTACCATATTTATAACATGCCTGTTCATTTGCTACATTTCTGGACCAAAGTATTACAAAAGTATTCATCATTCTATTTAGCATCTATGTTAATTTTGTTGCCTAAACTTGGAAGAATCCTATTATTTTCATCCATTTCCTTTTATCTCCAGAAAAGAAGAAAAAATTCCCCCCTTTAAATAAATAAACTGAAACTCAATATTACAGCCCGCAGCAGCAGCGCAACAACAACAAATAGATCCAAATACAGTTTGAAAAAATACTGTAGGTGAAGAGAAGGCAGCTTTTCTGGATATTAAGCTAATATTATCCAGGTGTTTTTATGTGATAATAGCAGTGTAGTTGATAAAAACTGTGAAACTGGAGATTTCTGCTACCAATCTTTTGTTAATGATAAGTTCCCACCAGATATTATGAAACACAAAAATACTGTTTTTCAAATGCTGTCTTTACCTGATATTGCAAAAACTATATACAGTACCTCTTCTGTATATTTGTTTTTAAAAAAATATTAGTTGTTTAGTCATTGGCACTTTTTATTTAAAGCAATACAAAGTGTCTCTATATTATATAGAGTGTTGAGTTCAGTTAAAATTTAAATGTTTCTGTTCATCTTTGGGTTCTCTGGCCTAGATTAGTGTTTGTATACATTTTCTGAAAGTTCTCTAAGTAGGTCAGTGAAGAGTAAAAAGAAAATATTGATTGCTTGATTTTCCACTAGAATGTTCAGTTTTTACACTACACTAGATACCACACTTTATTCATGGAGTTTGCTCTGATAAAAATATTCAGTCAAATGCAACAAATACTATTGTCTGAAACTATGGGAATGGTACCATTGATGCACAAGTTTTTATCTTCATTTTTTTCATTTCACCAATTTAAGATTTTTTTTCTTGATACTATTTTAGTATGAAGGAGTGGGCAGGGGATATATTCATTCCAATCTAACCCTTTTTGTTGTAGAGACCCATTTGTGGTATAGTGGTTAAGGCATGAGGCCATAAATCAAGAGACTGAGTCCTAGTCTCATATTTGACAAAGCCAGCTGGATAATCTTGGGCAAGTCACTTTATTTCAACCTTAGGAAAGAAGAAATAGCAAACAATTTCTGAAATCAAATAAATATAAAATAAATACCCTTTGCCTTCAAAACAGCACCAATTCTTCCAGGTACACTTACACATAGCTTTTGAATGAACTCGGCAAGGTTCCTTCAAGATTGTTCCAGACATCTTGGAGAACTAACTACAGATCTTCTGTCTTTTCATGTAATCCCAAACAGACTCAGAGATGTTGAAATCAGGACACTGTGGGTGCCAACCATCATTTTCAGGACTTTTTGTTTTTTATGCTAAAGATTGTTCTTAATGACATTGAAGCTGTTGTCCTGCTACACAATAAATTTGGGGCCAATCACACACCACTTTGATGGTATGGCCCAGCAGGAGCCGTTGGAGCTGCAAACAGACTCTGACAGCGAGGGGCCCTATGAGTCGGCTCTGGAAGATGTGGAGGACCTTGGACAGGGTTCAGACTCCGAGCAGGGACCAGAGAGATTGGTTGGCCACCAGGAGGCACCTGAGGCATGGAGCAGCGGTGAAAGCCAAAAGGAGTGTGCCCATGATGTCAGGCCCTGGAGCAGTGGTGAAGACGTCAGGCCTTGGAGCAGTGGGGAGGAGCTAAGGGAGTTGGTCCCGGATGCCAGGCAAAGGCAGGCCGATAAGTGACGACAGCAACTACGCAGATACAGAAGATAATTGGACCCAGGTGGTTGTAATTAGGCTACTTCCAAGAGAGTATATAAGGAGAGACTTTGGGAGGAGGCTGTTTGCAGGATTCAACTAATATACCAATGCTGGAGAAGCTCTCGTGTGTATTTCTTATCTTGGAAGTCTGGATTGCTGCCAAAGTCCTGTCGGTGTGTTAATTTACTGTGAATAAATTGTCTAGCAGTAATCTTGTCTCGGAGTGCCTTGGCGTATGGACGGGGGGTCAGAACAGTATGGCATGATGGAGAAGTACTTGCCTGATTTCTCATCGTTAAGGACATCATTAATCCTGACCAAATCTCACTCCACTTGCAGAAATACAGCCCCAAACTTGCAAGGAAACTCCATCATGCTTCAATGTTGCATGCACACATTATTGCACTGCTGTCCAGTCCTTCAGCAAACAAATTACCTCCTGCCATCACAATTTTGATTCCTCAGTCCAGAGTACCTGCTGCCATTTTTCTGTACCTGAGTTCATGCATAGTTGAGTCGCTAGCCTTGTTTCCACATCAGAGGTAGGATTCTTTGGGCGCAATTCTTCCATGAAGGTCACTTCTGGCCAGAATTCTCTCAACAGTAGAGTCTCAACCTGGGTCTCGCTGGTTTCCAACAGTGCTGATGGCACTGCTGGACATCTTCAACATCAAGGGAAAATAAGCATGATGTCAGGTTCTGAAGGGTTAATGAAAACAGCCAAACACAGAAATGGTTGTAAATGCAGTTTGTAAATGCAGTTTATATTTTTCCTCTGGCACAAACTGACCAACAAGCATTAAGGCAATGAATAAATTGTCAGATCAGCCACCCAGTGCTCCCCACCACCTTTTACAGTTACTTGGTAATTAGGATGAACTGTACCTCATGCATACGCATACCCATCCCCTCTTGACCCAGAATGAAATCTACCCGGCAATTAATCATGGATTGTTTTAAGGTCAGTTATCAATAGCTCAGCTGACTGCTGGTGTAGGAGGGAAACCTGGTGAGTCTTGGCAGTTGGCCTGGTTTTCTCCCCTGAATGGCAGCTCCATGCCTCTGGGACTGGCCGGAGCTGACATGCGGCCACCTACCATGGAGACAGCATTTGGGGAACTAAAAATTACAGTCAGTTAGGGTTGAAGGACCCTCTTCCCCCTGGTTTTGTGGGATGACTGCAGTGCAATCTTGCTACCAGGTGGGGCGCCCTACAATCCTTGCTATCAACCTATGATGCTTCCAACAGGGGATAACTTTTCCATTAAACAAGGTATTGTAACCGTACCCTGTGACACCTGGTATCTAGTATATCTTGCATTACATAGTGCTGTCCCCATCTACAGTAACCGGAACTGGTGGCTGTAGCAGGTCTTCTCTGATATCAGCTGGTCCGGTTTTCTCCCTGAATGGCAGCTCTAGGCCTCTGGGCTGGCCGGAGCTGACACATGATGTGTCTTTCCTCTGCTGCATTAAGTTTCCTTGGCCAACCTCTGGGTTTTGTATTTCTTCTAACAAACTTGAACAGCACATCTTTTAACCTCAGACTGTTGTGTCTGTCTGTCTGTCCCTCCCTCCCTCCCACCCTCCATCCATCCATCTATCTATATCTATATAGGTCAGTGGTGGGTTCTGGATCCCGTTACAACCAGGATGGTTACAACGGGGCCTGGAGTCCTCCACATGAATGTGTGTGGCACGCGCATGCGCATACCTGCCAGTGACACCTCCGCAAGCCTCCACGATGCTCCAGCTGCTTGGCGGAGCATCACACAGGGACTGTACGTGCCATGCACATGGCAGAAGCACCAAAGGCTTTAAAGGACAAGTAAGGAGCTCAGGCGTGCGTGGTGGCCCTCTGGAGCTCCGTACCGGAACGGTACCCGGTGGTCGGGCAGGCCCCAGTACAACCAGTACCGGGGTGTAGCATTTGAAACCCACCACTGATCTAGGTCTCTATAAGTTGATTTCATCTTTTTCTCACCCTTGTTGAAGAGTATAACCTATATCAAAACTGGCTTGTTTTCAATTATTGTAGAAAAAAATCTACTTCATGACACTTTGAACAAAATTTAACGAAACAAATAAATGTTATTAAAATCTTCTATAGAGGTTTGCAATGGTATGGGTGGTAGGCAGTTATGGCCTCCACAACAGTCCCAGTTTCTCATGTGGTCCCTAGGGAAAATTGCTCACCCCTACCATAGGGTTAGAACTTTTTATCCATTAGAGGAGAGCCCTTCCTAAGATTCTTTCTATGACTGTTTAGCACCACGGGCTCCTTCTCCTTTGCTGATTGTTTCCTAATCAGCATCTCTTCCTTTCTTTCTCCAAGGTCATTCATACATTCCATTAGAGGAACCAAGGAACAAACTGGAAGAAGGTTGAGGAATGGCACCCATCAGAAGAAACAGACCAAAAATGAGAACCATGACTTACTACCATTGGTGGTTCATTTTTTCTTTTTATTGTACCTGGTGAATTAAAGCAGGATGAGAAACTCTATATGATTACCCAGGCGTTGTAAAACCTCGCTACTCTGCTTCTAAAGGCTCAAGAATTACAGTAAGAGAATGAAGCAATTGTTAGTGCAGTTGTTCTCACCAGTTGTCATACATGTGCCATTGCTGGAAATACCCAACCATCAGAATGTTCTTTTAATTTAAAATGTTTCAGCTCTGCTGTATGATCTGTTTTGTTACCTGGCAAAAAAAAAAGGTTTCGCAAAAGCAGAGTGCCATGAACCAAGAGATTAGTTCATCTTTTTTTGTTATATCCTTTCCTCCAGTCACTAACGCATCTCTTGACAAGTTGTTATTTATTATTCGTTCTGGAATGGCGTTTCGGAGAAGCTGCTATTTTAATTTGTAAGTATGAAGTTTTTATCAGGGGATATGGTGTAATACAATAAATTTGTTAAAGTAAATGCAACACATGATGGTTTCAGCTTTCTAAAAAATATTATACAAAAGCACTATTAGTAATGGAATGAGTTTGGTTTTTTGATGAAATGAGAATAATTATCACCATGTTCCCCATATTCATAACAATTTGAAGAATGCCAATATTTCTAGGATGGTATATGCATAATAATCATAATTACTGTTTTTGGTTTTCAACAATGAATGCATACATGGTAAAGATATATGTGCAGAAGTGTGAGCATTTTATTTTATAACATAGGGAAAAAAATGAATCATTATTGTAAGAGAGGATCTTGTGATCCTTTATGAAAGTTCCTGCACATTAAAGTAAGTATACACATGCTTGTATGCAGTTTCTAAAATATGGAATTGTTCACAATGAATATCAAGTCAAAATAGAGTTTCAAGAATGCTAAGCAAAAGCATTGATGCATGTCTTTCATTGCTACTAACATTTATAATAATTGTTTTGCTTTTCTATATTGAGTCAAATGAAATGCCTTGATTTGCTTCTGGCTTTTTAGTTATATATAAATCTGACATCATCCAAATGTCACTATAAACAGATACTGGAAGCACAATCAATATGCAATCTTTAAAATGCCATGCCTTTTGCTAAAGCTTGGAGGATAATCATAGCTGATCTCTTTTATAATTATCAGTTTATAGTTGTTTTTGAGACAAGAAAGCTTCCCCCACAAAAAATTAATTTTAGATCCATAAAATTCGGTAAGTTCTGCAAATATCCTCTATACCAGTGACATGCCGTGATGTTTATGGCTAGTGAGGCCCTGACACAGTGGTGGGTTTCAACTTTTTTAGAACTTCTTCTGTAGGTGTGGCCTGCTTTGTGGGAGTGATGCTGGCCATGTGACTGGGTGGGAGTGGCTTACTGGCCATGTGACCAGGTGGGGTTGAAAATGTGGTGAAACTCATTTAACAACACTCTTGCTTAGCAACCAAAATTTGGGCTCAATTGTGATCATAAGTTTCTTTCTTTTTTCTTTCTTTTTCTTTCTTTCTTTCTTTCTTTCTTTCTTCCTTCCTTCCTTCCTTCCTTCCTTCCTTCTTTCCTTCTTGTGTCTCTCTCCCCCAACATATTTTCTTTTCCTTCCTTCCTTCTTCCTTCCTCCCTCCCTCCCTTCCTTCTTCTTATCTCTCTCTCTCCAACTTTTTTTTCATTCTCTCTCTCTCTCTCTCTCTCTCTCTCTCACACACACACACACACACACACACACACCATTTTCCTCATGTCTGCCACTGACAGCTCTCAAAGAGAAGGAAGGACTCCTGCCTTGGGAAGGGGTTGGACTAGATTACCTCCATGCTCCCTTATTAGCTCCTAGGTCTACTCTTCACATATATGTTCTGCCTGTGCCAGTTTAAACTGTTTGGCCTTGTGTGTGAGGGGATGTCTTTTCCAATTTTTAATTCTTTTATAATTTAATTACTTAAAACAAACACACTCTAAAATATTTAGATAGCAAATGTAAGGAAGCTTCACCATACAGTAAACAAAGGACTAAAATTGAAATATGAATTTGCAGAGCATTCCTCTCTCTTCTTTGCAAAATTCTGTAAACATGCAATGGTTGAAAATACACTTGTAACAATATAATAGATAGCCTAATGGAAAAAAAACTGTGGGAATTAATTTTTTATAGCAATCAAATCTTTCATGACCTATTTATTTATCCAAATAGATAATATTAATAAAATAATGCACTTTAATTTATGGATAGTGGGAAGGAAATAGTAATCTTACTCTTCAAGGCAATGTATATTATGTCTATTATCAATATAAATATATATTTGGTTATACCAAGTAGACAAATAAAAATAACCTCCTGCTAGTTCTCATATTCCTGGTGACATTGAGCCAACATTGAGCCAACTGAATGATTTACAGCTTCCTTTTGAAAAGAGTCCTCTCAGAACTGGGCATCCTGTTTTCCATCTTTTGAAAATATTCCCACTTATAGTGGAAAAAAAGTGCAACAAAGAGGTCAAACAGAAGGGAAGGCCTTAACTCACATTGTGAAACTAAAAAAACACACACCACAAAGAGAGACAACACATATTTCTATACTTTATTGAAAGTGAATATTAAATTGAGTTGTAATATTTTTAGAACTGTTTCTTTTTAATTAAACATTAAAATGGTAGAGTTAACTCTAATTTATTTTTTATTTGATTGTTAGAACCACCTTAAGTATTCTGACGAGGTAAGGCAGAGTAATAATAAAAATTAATAAATAATAATAATTATTTACTATTTATCCTATGAGTTAAAAACATATTTTGGTATTGTTTAAATGATGAAAATGATGAATACTTTAAATGAATAAATTACTTTTTTAAAAAAAAAGGTTTCAGTGAAACTCACACACATAATGTTTAGGCTCACCATTGAAATTGGGAATGTGGCTTCACGTCTCACGATCTTCTTCCCCGCCCCGGTTCTGCGAATGAGAGGTGCGGCGGCGGCGGCGGTGGCGGGGGAGTCGGGGCACTGCCCACCAAGCAGCAGACCCATGCTAGCCCAGGAGCAGTAGCTGCTGCCATCAATCGCTACTACTCAAGCTGGTGGCCGGGCGCCAGGCGGGCACTCACAGGGGGTGTGTGCAAACCGACCAGGGGGAACGCTTTGCCAAAATATGATATCTCACATATCTTACCATGATGTAGAGAATAGTAAGCTGCAATAAAGCATGTCTTATATATCTCCCCAGCTATCCATGTTGATGTTTGCTGTGCTTAATAACCTTTCTGTTTTCCCAGTCTAAGGTAGATTTATCAAGGGAAATGCAACTATCTTTTTCCATTTGGTTTTGCTCATTTTGTCATACACTCCTTTTGTGACTCAGCAGTTCTGCTGAGAGTCTTTCGGGATCAAGATTCATTAGGCAGCTGGGAGTGGGTAGAAGGAGGTTTGGAGATAAAGGAGAATGCTACCACGCCCCAGTCACTGGAGTCAACGTTCCTTCGTGTGTTCCATGTTTGGTAAAATATTGTTTGGTTACTAATTGTGATTTATGCCTGTTACACTTGGACAAGTGCTTTGGTGTTTCATGTAAACCTGATCTGTGAAGACTGCAGAAGACTGCAGCATTTGTAAGAGCTTTTGTTTGAATTCTTATCGGAGTTTTGTGTTTATGTTTATTTCTGGGCTCGAAGCCAGTTTGAACTGAAAACTGATAAAGACAGAAGTCCTTTAAGTTGTCTGCCTGCATTTGTTACGAGCCGTCAAGGGGGGGGGGCAGAACACACTCCTATAGTTGGGGATGGAGGTGGAAAAGAACAGCTGTAGTGGCTTCATTTCCACGTGGCTTCTCTGCAATTTCAATGGTCATCTTGGGGCAGAAAACTGATTAATTAACTCCTCAAAAGTCCCCTTGATGCAACTAACTAAGTGGATTGTTTAAACCTTATCAAAACTGTGTCTGCTTAGGGATAAATCTTATCTGTCCAGGGTCTAATGGATGAACAGATTCCTTTGGAATCCACTCATCCGCTGGCAATCAAGCCAGTCACATGGACAATAGCTTAGAGTTACATCCAAGAGATTGCAGCATTTAATGATGCATTTAATTTATTTTTCAAGGGAATAAAGGTG
This sequence comes from Thamnophis elegans, assembly GCF_009769535.1. Lineage (NCBI taxonomy): Eukaryota > Metazoa > Chordata > Lepidosauria > Squamata > Natricidae > Thamnophis > Thamnophis elegans. Next base: position 60,218,087 of record NC_045549.1, read on the forward strand.
GCGCAGTGGTTAGGGTGCAGTACTGCAGGCCCACTTCAGCTCACTGTTATCTGCAGTTCAGCGGTTCTAATCTCACCGGCTCAAGGTTGACTCAGCCTTCCATCCTTCTGAGGTAGGTGAAATGAGGGACCCAGACTGTTGGGGGCAATGTGCTGACCTCTGTAAAACCGCTTAGAGAGGGCTGAAAGCCCTATGAAGCGGTATATAAGTCTAACTGCTATTGCTATTGCATTTTTTCCTTTTCCTTTTATTTCTTTTCATGCTGAGAGATGAGGCTGTGCCTACTTGCCTCACCTGACTGCATGTCACTGCTCTGTACAAAAGGTTAACATTAATTCTGTAAATATTGCACTCAACGTCTGAAAAGGTAGATCTACTCAGCTGGAAAGATCAACAGTGTTTCCTGGTAAAGAATTGTAAACAAGTTGTTTTCCCCCCCTCATTTTCCAAAATGTGAAGATAACAAATGTTGTTATGTTCAGCATGTGTGAAGTTAACCTCCATAAACAAAAAATGAAGTTCTTAAAATATAAAAGAGTTACCAAAATAGAATAAATCAAGGAGAGTAAGTAGAAACTGTCCTGAATATTACAACATAGAGACAAAAAACCCAACGACATTGGGATAAATTGAATAAGAAAGTTTGATTGCAGTTGCTTTCTATACTTTGTTAAGAATGGATCTGATAAGTATCTTTATTGTCAAGTATTTTTCTTCATTTCTGAGTTATAAAAAGTTTCCTGTCAAAAGCCTAACTAGCAGAAGCATAAATCACCATGTCACCTCCCGAGCCTTGCTTTCTGCTTGTTCACACAACTACATCTCACTCTGGCTTGCATTATGACAGTAAGAGCTCTAAACAAATCAGAGAAAAATACAGTTCTGTGGCCATATTTGTTGAAAAATAATGGGAGTGATAAAGTAACACACATATTGGCTAAATCTGTGATGGCAAACCTCTTGGCAAGCATGCCACAGGTGGCACACAGAGCCATATCTGCTGGCATGCGAGCTATCAGCTCCAGTGCACCAGCGTGCGCTGGTCAGCTGATTTTTGGCCTTCTGGAGGGCTGGGGGGAGCATTTTCACCTTCCTCAGGCTTCAGAAAAGCTTCCGAGCCTGGGGAGGGCAAAAAAATGGACCAGTATGGCTCACATACCATACTGTTCTCCAATGAGACTTTGAAATTGTCTGTCAAATGCTGAAATATGAAATGAGTATATTATACGTTGCAACATTCAGTTTGATGAAGTAGGTGGCAATCCACAAAAACTATTTGATGAACAATATGTTAATCTTTATGAAGTAACAAGAGACTTTTGTAGTATTCGCCGTATAAGTGAGTCTTCTGTTGAAATATTGCTTATGGACTTATGCCTATATCAAATTGTTGACTATACATTCAATAATATACACACAAATAAAGAACATCAAATAAGCTATTTATCCATCCATCCATCTATCCATTTGTTGTGATCCAGCAGGAGCCATTAGAGCTGCAAACAGACTCCGATAGCGAGAGACCCTATGAGTCAGCTCTGGAAGATGTGGAGGATCCTGGACAGGGTTCAGACTCTGAGCAGGGACCAGAGAGGCTGGTTGGCCACCAGGAGACGCCTGAGGCATGGAGCAGAGCAGTGAAAGCCAAAGGGAGTGTGTCCATGACGTCAGGCCTTGGAGCAGTGGTGAGCATCAGGCCTTTGAGCAGTGATGAGGTTCAGAGGGAATTGGTCCCGGACGCCTGGCAGAGACGGGTGGAAATGCTGGCAGCAATTAAGGAGACAAAGGAGATCCTTGGACCCAGTGGTTGTGATAGACCCCTCCAAGAGAGTATAAAGAATAGACTTTGGGAGGAGGCTGTTTGCAGGATTCAACTAATATACGAATGCTGGAGAAGCTCTCATGGGTATTTCTTATCTTGGAAGTCTGGGTTGCTGCCAAAGTCTTGTCGGTGTGTTAATTTACTGTGAATAAGTTGCCTAGCAGTAATCTTGGGTTGGCTGGCTCACCGTACGAAGTGGGTTAGAACACCATCCATCCATAAAAGAATAGAAAATAAGCTATTTATCCATCTATCTACCCACTCACCCACTCACTCACCACTCATCCTAAGTTCTTTTCTAGCCTTCCCAAGTAGTTGAAGATTTCTTTCATTGTATAGGGAAGTGAAAGAGACACGTTAATATCACTTTTCTAGCATAGTTTGTGATATGTCAGTTTTTTGTGAATCTCCTTTTCAGAGTCCCCAAAGCAGCAAAATTTGAACCATAGAATCTATAACCTTACTGTCAGTTAGTTTTTAATCAACCTTTAACTAGCATGTAAATGACTAAAATAAATGAGAAATAATTGTGTACAGTAGTAGATTGTCTGGAGACAGGAGAAGTGACCAGGGCAATATTTACAATTATTACTGTGTTCTTGAAATAGCCAAATTCAATTATATGCCTTAACAACATCATAGTCAGAGTAATTAACCCAATGGTATTTCACTGAAGCAAGCTGTTAATTGGTACCTTTGTGAGTTTATGTAATATCAGAAGTTCAATAATGTTTAGTGCCAGGGTCATTTAAATCATCTGGCATGATGCAATTTATTAAACTTTTTTTTTTAAAAAAATGTAAACTATATTAGATGCATGAACATATTCTGAATTCATGATGGCAGTTAGCAGACATTATCAGAAGTATTTTTGGTTTGCAATTTTTGGCAATGTTGCAAAAAAATTTCTTTAAAAAAAAGGATAATATTAAGTGCCACTTTCACTTCCCTATATTATGAGATATCCTTGTTAAAAAAAAAGATCCAGGTGCATGCGTTCACCTTCCCAGATCCCCCAATATATGACTACTGGCCTGTAATGCTGCCAAAACCAGTAAACATTTGATTTGGCTGTAATACTTAGTAAGTGCAGGGCTACAAAAGTGCATTAAGCATCTTTGAGACTTAAAACATCCTTTTCCTTAAAATAAACACAAACATATATGGTTTTAAAAGTTCCCAAACATTTTACCCAGTGGTGGGATTCAAATAATTTAACAACCAGTTCTCTGTCCTGATGACCAACTCGGTAGGCAGGGCTTGGTGGTCATGTGACTGGATGGGTGTGGCCAACTCAACATCACTCAGGTTGATGGGCACTTTGCCTTAGCTGTGACAATGTGATAAGGGTTAACCCGAGAGGCAGTTTCTGTAAGTAGTGCAATAAAGATTAGGCTAGAAACACCACCAGAATGTTCCTTCCTTCCTGCTTTCCTTACAGCATTAGCCCTGTAAAGTGGGAGAGGGGGAATTTCTTCCAACAACCGGTTCTCCGAACTGCTGAGAAAGTTAACAATTGGTTCTCCCGAATAGGTGCAAACCGGCTGAATCCCATCACTGATTTTACCCCTGCTGATTTCAGTGACCAGATAATATCATGGATTACAAAGCCTTTGTCTAGGTATAAGTGAAGTAGGGGCTGGAGGCCAAAACCAGTTCCAATCGACTTTTCTATGCATTGCTAAATATAAAGTAATCTGTAGATATTAAATAAATCCATGGTTGAATAAAAGTATTTGGTGCAGCAAAAACAAATTAAATTCTGAAAAGCTAAAAAAATGACATCATCAAAGGGCCTACTTAAGTCATATTGAGTATGAAATGCCAACTGATTACTGCGAAAGAATAAGACATTTTCATTTAAACTATTGAGTCAAATAACTACAATTTTATGCATTTGGGAAGATATAGAAAACAATCTTAGGAATTAGTGGATAAATGGAGGTATAGAGGGAGGGATATAGTGGATATAGAAAGTGGATACATGCCTGTTAAATGCCAGGTTTTTGTAATGTAAAAAAATCAGACCAAGATAAATGACTTCAGATTCTTTCCACTTTAAATATAACATGTACAATTCAATTGAAAAATAAACTGAAATCCTTTAATGTGAACTAATAAAAAACTATAATAAGTGTCTGCTTAAGTGTTTATACCATCTTATAAGTAGGAATGTGGTTCTGTTCAGCCTCTTTTCAGATTGGCAAATGCTACTTGCACAATCAAATGCAGCCTCAGGTCATGTCTGTATCTTGATGAAGGTGGCTGTAGATCCATAGGTTGTGACAAAATAAATTACCAACTAGTTAATCATATAGGCCTGATGTTGGTTTGATCTGTGTTCAGCTCAGCATTGCCATAGCAGGCAGAGAATATTCATTCAGTATTGTACCACTAGGAGGAGTAGACTTAAGTGCCATATTATTCCAATAGTATATTATTAAAGTATTTAACCAATTCAGATAGCTGTTGCATAGAGATAACTAATTGTGCATATCTGCTTTTATATGTATAAATACCTTAGAGTTCTTAATAGGTTGGCATAAAAATATAATAATAAGACTGTAGCTTTGGACTTATGTAGAACAGTACAGTAGTAATCCGCTTACCCCATTTTTTCCCTAGATTTCATTCATCCTCCGTTAAGTCATTATATTTTGTAAGTAGATATAACAGTGATCTATGGGACACAAATTGGGAGCCATTGTCCAATACCATGCAGTACATAAAGGGTGTCACATTTGAAATTATCAGACAGATCAATTCTTTTCATTAATAAAATATTAGATAATCCATGACCGGTTGTATCATCTTTTCAGAGACATTTCCTACTACAATGAGAAATGGAATGATCAAAAGTAGGCAAAGAAGCAGTGAGAGTGGGAAAGATTTCCAACTTTGGCTTTCCAGTTGAGGTTGCTTGTGTGAAGCTGACAGGGACTATTGGAAATTATTTCTCCTCCTCTGCTGGCCCTAGGAACCGCCTGCCATTTTCCCAGGAGGATGAAAAAGGGAGCCATGGACCACAAGGAAAACTGAAACCTCTCTGCATCCTTGCATGTCCCAAGAGCCTCCTCTCGCCAGTGAGGAAGGCTTTTTATCTATTGCTAGCACTCCCCTGCTTGCCCTACCTCACAAGGCAGCATCTGAGTTGGTCCCTTATCCTTCCCTCACTGCCTACTACCATTAAGAAATTTCAAATTTTGGCCATGGTCCAATTGGGTGCAGGGACCAGAGGGGGGCCAGAAAGTGGGCAGGGATATTCTATTCCCATCTTTCTTTACTTTATGCTTATAGGTCTCTGGAAAGTATAGTCGGAAGGTTCAATGACATTGAAGTAGATAGAACTTTACCACATTCCAATCCCATGGGAGTAATGTTTTCTGGACTTCGGATACATTCTTTAAGTTAGCATATCTGAAGTACATTGATTCCAAAATTGTGCCTATGAGGCACTGTTTTGCCCCATTGAAGGTTACAAACAAACACTACAGTTTTAATAGCAAATAAATTATTCATCATTTAAAAACAGTCCAAGAACTAATTTCAATATTTGGGTTTCTCACATGTTCCTAATTGCCAGTCCATAGACTTAATGGAATAAAATATGTATTATTAGTAATTAAGTTAAAACAATTGGGGCAAGTTCAAAAACAGATAAGGTTCTCAGATACGGACTCTGCTTGTATTAAATTCAGATAAATAGTTCAAATATTGTCCTAAGTGGAGGTATCTTACTTTGAGCTGTGGAAACAACAGCTAGAGATTTCCGGCACGGAGATGATGATTCACCCTCGGCTGGCCCCCCTTCTCTTTGCAGCCAAAAAGCTGCAAACTTCAAAGGAAAAGCTCTTGCCAGCTGGATCTTCTCTCCCCCTCTTCTTTGCCTAAAGAGTGAGGTATCTGCCAGATGTCTAGGCAGATAACGCGACCAGAAACCTCTATTAAGCTGCCACCATCAGCAAGATCCCACCCAGGAAGTCCTTTACTTTATGCTTATAGGTCTCTGGAAAGTATAGTCGGAAGGCGCAATGACATTGAAGTAGATAGAACTTTACCACATTCCAATCCCATGGGAGTAATGTTTTCTGGACTTTGGATACATTCTTTAAGTTAGCACATCTGAAGTACATTGATTCCAAATTGTGCCCTATGAGGCATGGTTTTGCCCCATTGAAGGTTACAAACAACACTACAATTTTAATAGCAAATAAATTATTCATCATTTAAAAACAGTCCAAGAACTAATTTCAATATTTGGGTTTCTCACATGTTCCTAATTGCCAGTCCATAGACTTCAATGAAATAAAATATGTATTATTAGTAATTAAGTTAAAACAATTGGGGCAAGTTCAGATAAACATTTGCAATCCCAGACTGTTAAAGACTTATAAAGGCAACATTTTCCTACAGTGGAATGAATCATCACTTTCCTAGTCATCTTGACTACTGCAGTATTCCTCAAGTTGCTATCATACAGTACGTTAATTATACTATCAAGAAAGCAGTGTACAGCTGCTGAGGTATGTTAGCATATTGAGACAGTTTTTAGTTTATGCACAATGTAACACTCTAATACTATGCCTTTGGGTCTTCTGAAATTTTAATTATCCAATCATAAGCAAAACAATGTTTTCAGTAGAATGAATTTCCACTATCTTGCCAGCCAAAATGCTGCTAGTGGTATTGCTAACATGGGCTGAGGAGGAAAACCTACATTTTCTGAATCTAGTTTCCTTTCGCTCTATACAGAATCCAGCAAATAGCAAAATTAACTGCTTGTTAGTCCATATCTTCTGTACTTAAGCTTTAATATTCCATCAATAAAATCTGCTTAGTAACATCTAAATTTCTACCTTCAGTGTTGCTAGAGACTTTATAATGTTTAACAGCACAAACTACTATTTTAAAGATTTTTTTAACTTATACAAAGCACAACAAAAAATTACTAGAAGGTTTCTGAGGAGAAGAATGAAAGTGTGTAAATTCTGAAGAGAGTAACCACAATAATGGCTTTTGTGCTTACCACTTTCCCCCAGAGCTCCTTTCTGTGAGAGACTTTGGTCTGTGTCTTTCTAATAAGCCACAAAGGTGTGTAGTGAGCAACACAGCCTGCTTTGCGTAAACTACATGAGATGCCTGAACCGTTGGAAGAGATGTTAAGAAAGAAGAATTTGGGGATGGGGAAATCTTTGTCAGTGAGGTAAAAGTAAATCAAACCAATAATGTTCTTAAACATGAAACAATTTGTACCGCGATCATTATTCTGTGGTCTTCAGTGGAAAATGCTTTCATGCAAGTAGATTTTGTAACATGTGCTTAGTTAAGTTCAGTCTATTTCTTTGGGGCAGAAAATTAATTGGCTGTACTATTTTCTGGATTAAAAAAAAAACCCAAAGAATTATTTTGGAAGAGCAGAAACATGAAATCACTGGTTGTAACAAATAAGGCTTCCATTTCTTGGCTTGGAATGGAGGAAATGCCAATTAAACTCAAATGGAGGCACATTAACATTCAGCAAAGTATAGTAGAGCTCTGTGTCCAATTTATAAAATCAGCTTCAATGGAAATGTTATCAAAAGCTTATTTTTGTTAACAGCATGCAGCTTAGTATGCAGACAGTTTTCACTGTGATGCTTTGGTTACCAATTCCTAATGCTGCTGAACAGCATAAAGAAATAAGGGCTGGTCACAGCAAGCCTCTTTCTCTAAACATTTCATAGTCAAGGGGATATAGGTACACAAGGTGGAGTTACTATTTCTTCCCTCATGAAGAGCTAGCTCAGAGGTAAAATGGCACAAACTATTATCAGAGGAGAAATTGTGGGTGAATGGGATAAATTAATAGAAAAATGTATCTGCACCCCCCCTACCAGGTTAATCTCCTGTAAGCTATATACTTATTTTCTGCTAGAGGTTTTATCAAATAAAGCTCTATTTGCATAAATGTTATTTGCCATTTACCTTATGCAGACAGGAAAAAAAATAGAAAATTCGGGATGGATGCCAAGAAAAAGACAACATTAAATATGGAGGTTAGCATCATTAAATGGAATACTCAAGGAATATTCTAATTCACTTAATATTTTTGAAGAGCCAGGAAATTTTGATCCTAGATCAATTGAAGGATGTGAGCTTTTTATTGTCCTCTAATTGTTTCCCTAAGGCTGATAGGAAGATAAACAAGTAGCAATTTCAGAATGTAGCAGATTTGCTAAGCCTACTTTTAAAATGATTTAGAAAATATGATGGAAATAAGAATATAAAATAGATTTACTCTTGTGTAATTGTAATTAGAAACTGAAAGAATAACGACAATAAAAAAGTATATTGCCTCCTTTTGATAAATACATAAAATAAAAACCTTGTCTTCTTTCTCTGATATTATAAAATCATTCATGTTTCAAATGTTGGGAAGCATGAATAAACCGCAAATGAATCCAAGTGATAAAGCAGAAAATATCAATCAATTTTTAAAAACATGATAAAAGTTGCAAAGTTTTTTTTAGGAAAAAGTGGGGACTCACAAACTGGCTCAGGTAATTACTGAAACTAAAAATCTCAAAAGTGCAGATATGGTATCTTAAATTTCATCTTCCTTTTTTGAATAGATTTAAAGAATTCTGGATTTGCATGATAGACCCAGAAGAGTTTTTAATCACTGTCAAACTCTACAGTTCTGGAAATTATTTTGATGAAATATTTTAACCTAAATAAATGTAATCCTGCCTAATCCAATTCTGTGGATTGCTTGCACTTTGGGAAAATCTTTGCAATAAATCCAGTCCAAACTTTCTCATGCAGTGATTACATTTCTGTGTTAAGGTATATGCATGGGAGATCATAAAATCCATTTGACTACATAATTCTCTTTAAAATTTAAATTTTAAAGTAATATTTTACTTGAAGAGAAAGAGATCTTTCTCTTCACTATTTCAATATAGAATCAAGTGGTTGGAAGAGACTTGGAAATGTTGAAAACCAATTCCCCGAGGCAGGAATCCTCATATTCTCTCAGACAAATGATGTGGATAATAGGGCAGCTCTCATGTTATAGCTAATTGTACAGTATGAAGATCTTGAAATTCTTTTTACTAATACTTCAAGGTTTTCTGTGCTTGTGCTTATGCATTCAAAAAGCAACATTAAATCAGAAAACAGCAGTGTCACCAGCCTCAAGGGTTACTGATGCTTGCTAAATCTTGAGGAAAACTTCACTAAAATAAGAAGAATCCAGAAGCATAGTTGAGACTAAGAGACTGGAGGACAATGAGTAAACCAGAAAGTAGAGACATCTTAATTAAAAACAAAAGTTCAAACAGACTTGGTTGCAAATTGAAAAGCTGCAATAGTTCAAACAAGAACTAATACTAAACTTTAACACTTCAAAATAGGAATAGGAATATATATGTCTACTACATCATATAGTGAAAGAAAAAAATCAGAAAAAAAGAAAACCAATGGGGAAAAATAATGGCCAGTAATAAACAGAAGGCTGAATCTTTGAATGGCAGGAAAATAGGAAGGGAGAAAACTGAACAGCATCCCTATAACCATAAATAGAAAGTCTACACAGTAAAATGATTTTGCTAAAACTTAACTTATCTTTTAAATAATTACTGTAGCACACTTAATAAATATATTACTACTATACATATTATTTAATATATGTGATATGAAGTTATAAAAGCCAAGATACTTGCATAGTTAATACTTGATCAACACAATACATTAACATTCCACAACAGTTGTAGTTTCAACATTCAAGCTTTCATTTACCTTATGTGTCTTCTGAAACATAGACATTATGTGCAAAAAAGTAAAGGACTTCACAGATTGTAATCAAAATGCAAAGTGCTGAATTAATTGGAGCAAAAATGAAATTTCCTACAAGGAAATTCAGAACAGCAATACCAATATGGAAAACATTTATAGTTGATTAAACAGCCTGCGTTCCATTGCATTATCACTGCAAAGATATGTCCTTACCTAAACTGAGAAACACAAGGACCAAGGACAGACAATAAAGCAGAGGGAGCAGGAGAGACTTCTGACTTCCTGCTGGCTTTCCCATTGGGGAAGGTGGCAGTTCCCTTGGGGAAGGTGGCAGGAACACCAGAAATCTCCCATTCCCTTCTTTTTCAACAGACATGTGGAAAGTGGGTGGAGGAGTGAATGAGTGACTATGAAACTGGCTTGGAAGCTGTCATGGAACATTGAAAATAATGATCACTTGACTGCAGGAAGACTGCAGCAGCCAGTAATAATGAAGCAGCCTCAATCTCTTCAAATTTTATTCCATCAGAATTGACGCTCCCAGATTTTGGATGCATTCTGTAATCAGGCCCATTTGGCTCATAGTTGCCCCATGATGAACCATTTCACACAGTTAAAGGTCATGACAGTGAGAGTTTAATAATATATAAATAAGTATGCTTCAGATGGTTTAGGATAAATAATTTTGGGGTATATTAAAACAATGTTTCAAATGAATTTTTATGTACATTAAATGCCATTTCCTTTCCCCTTTGAGGATATATTTATGCAACTTCTTTGTGACCAATTAACATTATGTATTAAAGAATGGAAATGTGAGGGTTTTTTTTCCTTTATTTTAGAAGATTTATTTCAAATATTTTAATCTAAGATATTGTATTAGTTTAAATTAAAACACAAATTAAAGTATATTGTGGTTGTCAAAATTATTTTTGAAACTGGGTATGTTTGACTTAGTGTTTGATTAATTCTTATTAATGTTTGATTAATTCTTATTAAGAAATAAATATCAGTACTGATTATTCTTTTGGGAGAGTTATATTGTTGAACACAACAATATAACTCTCCCAAAAGAATAAATCAGTACTGATATTTATTTCTTTAATAAGAATTAATCAAACATTAATAAGAATTAATCAAACACTAAGTTTGATTACACAGTTGACCTTTTTTTCTGATGTCTTTCCTTTAAGCTTCAATATGCAAGACTTTGTTTTTAAGATAGTTGTTATTGTTAGTCATGAAGTCATGTCTGACACATTGCTACCACATTGCTACCCCATGGACAATGTTTCTCCAGGCCTTTCTGTCTTCTACCATCCATTTAAGATCATGCCTGCTGCTTCAGTGACTCCATCCAGCCATTTTCTTTCATCCAATTTTTTCTTTTGCCCTCAATTGTTCCCAGCATTAGGCTCTTTTCCAGTGAGTCCTTCCTTCTCATTAGGTGGCCAAAGTATTTTAGTTTCATCTTCAGGATCTGGCCTTCTAAAGAGCAGTCAGGGTTGATCTCCTCTGGGACTAATTGGTTTGATCACCTTGCAGTCCAAGGGACTCACAGGAGTCTTTTCCAGCACCATAGTTCAAAGGCCTAAATTCTTCCTTATGTCCAACTTTCACAGCCCTACATTGCAACTGGAAAAACATAGATAGGTGGTTTTTAAGATAGATACAATGCTAAAGATTAGCAATATAAATATTTTAACATTAATCCTACTTTCTCGCCACCTGGAAGCCATAATGGATTCTCAAATAGAACACTGGTAAGGAATAATTAGGTTTAACAAGCATATGAATTTGTGCTTTTTTAAAAAAATACTATAATCTTTTAAAGTATTTTTACTTTAAAAAAACATGAAAAATCTATAAATTATTGACCCTCCTTGCATATGCAATAGTAACTAATATGGGCTATGTTCAGAAAGAACTGCAGGGCAAACCTTTCAAAGTTATATATTCATTTTATACTGTTAAAAGAATGAGCAAGAATGAAATTTCTCTCTCTGTCTGAAGTATAAATTCAGCATCAATAAATTATCAGACTCTTGTTCAATTTGATGCTATTTGTAACATTCATCACAGAACTGGTGGTCATTTTCTCTTTTCCCTTTTCAATTATCTTCTAATAATGGCCCATGTTAATAATTTGTGTCTTGCAGATAGAAGGGTTTGTACAGTCTGAATAATCCTAGTAGCAATTTTTTAGTAACTGTGGAAGGAGATTAAACCAAAGGAATGGTAAGTAATTGCTATTTAGAAAGTTAAGAACATTTCTTGATATTCTAATGAAATGGTGCTATAATGCAATTCCACAATATGCTATGATGGTGCGTTCCTTTCCGATCATGAAATAGATCAGTGGTGGGTTTCAAAGGTTTTTAGAACCTCTTCTGTAAATGTGGCCTGCTTTGTGGGAGTGGCTTTCTGGCCATGTGATCATGTGGGAGTGGCTTGCCAGCCATGTGATCGGGTGGGCGTGGCCAACTTGTAAAATGTGGTGAAACTCACTTAACAACGCTCTTGCTTAGCAGCCAAAACTTTGGCTCAGAAACTCTGGCATTTGAAGCATGCAAGTCTTAAAGCTGTCAAGTTACAAGACCCTTGCATCCCTAACCCTTTAGGAAAAAAAAAAACCCAGGAGTGTTCAAACCTGATAGCTTTAAGACTTGTGGACTTCAACTCCCAGAATTCTTCCTCTCGCTCTTCATCTTGATGATGTGCGGACGGGCGGGGGGGAAGGGAGCTGGAACCGCTTCTAAACGACACTGTAGACTTGTGGAACCTCTTCTATAGAAGAGGTTAGGACTGGCAGGAACCCACCCCTGAAATAGATGCTACAATCAGCACGGCAGGTACAGAAACCAAAAGGCTAAGTAACCTTTCAGAACAGCTCTTCAGCAGCTTGGTGGAACTGTTGTGCAGTCATACTGATGCAAATAAATATGTGACAAAGGACTAGTGTAAAGAATTTGCAGCAAAGTCATGACTGCTTTGATTTTTGATAAATATTATTTCAATTAAAAAAATATTTAGGATCCTACTTGAGGGTCCATTGGCAGTTATAAACATGAGACTATTCCTGACTAGAAATTGAATTGAAAGCAATTAAATCCATTCCTACAGCTGATACCATTCTAATCCTGTTCATAAGATTCAAGTACAGGTAGTCCTCAATTTACGACCAAAATTGAGCCCCAAATTTATGTTGTTAACTGAGACATTTGTTAAATGAATTTTGTCCCATTTCACAATCTTTCTTACCACAATTGTTAAGTGAATCACTGCAGTTGATAAGTTAGTAAATTGGTTGTTAAGTGAATCTGCCTTTTATTTCTATTTCAAGTGGTACCAATTAACCTAGGGAAAAACTTTTTCATAGATTTAAACAAATTGATTGCACATTTTATTTGGTCAGGGAAAAAAACACGAATTAAATTAAAATTGTTACAGGATAGTAGAAAAAAAGGAGGATTTGGACTTCCCGATTGGTAGCTTTATTATCAAGCAGCAGTTCTGACCTGGATAAGGGACTGGATCAATCTAAAAAACAGAAGATGACTAACAATAGAAGGTTAGAATTTGGAACTGGGTTGGCATGCCTTTATCTGGGATGGGAAAGACAAAACCCATAGCTACTTCCAAAAACATTTAATCAGAAAAGCTCTACTCCAAATATGGTTAAAAATCAAAAGAAAACTCTACAACAAAATCCCAATCTGGCTATCCACCATGGAAACTCTGATATACCCAAACATATTGGACATAAACAAGATAATAAGGTATAAAGACATATTAGGTAACCAAGAAAGACTAAAAAGAAGGCAAGAATTGAAAGACGAGGGAATAGACATGGGCTGGTGGCCCTATTTAAAAATACAGGCAAGGTATAAAAAAGACAGGGAAAGGGATGGATTTTATAAGGAGCCACAAGAGCTGGATAAAATTCTACAGGGAACCGAAGAAAAATTGATTAAAAATATATCATTATTTATTAAAAATTAAAATGAAAGAAGAAACTGTGAAAGAAACGATGATAACATGGGCGACAAATTTGGGGTATACTATAGAATTGGTGGAATGTAAAAAAATTTGGGAAATAAATTACAAATTAACGATGGCAACGGCATATAGAGAGAATATGTAAAAGATGTTCTACAGATAGCACCTCCCACCAGCGAGAATTGCGAAAATGTTCCCGGAGTGTTTACCTATCTGTTGGAAATGCAACCAACAACACGGAACATACTACCATATGTGGTGGACGTGCACATCGGCGAAAAAATATTGGAAAAAAATATTAAAGATTGGCTGGAGGAGATTACTACACACCAAATTGAACTAAAACCGGAATTATTTCCTTATAAAAGGAAATTATGAAAAAAATATTAGATACTTAATTCTACACATAATCACGGCAGCAAGAATTACATTTGCACAAAACTGGAAAAATAATTACACACCCACAGAAGATGCAATTTAAAAAATATTGGAATGTGCAGAGATGGATAGGCTCACCAAAGAATTAAAAGAGAAAGAAGAATCTGAATATTACTCCATATGCGATTTATGGCATAATTGGCTAGAGGAAAGGCGGGCGGGGAAGCAGGAAAGCAAAAAAGAAAGGAAGAAAGATCAACAAATTAATAAACAACTACAAAACTGGAAAATGATTAAACTATAGAAATATGAGATAGACTGTAGCAAATAAATAATAGGAAATGGATACAAAATGACTCAAATGTAGTAAAGATGTTATACATAGAATATACAGAATATTATATATAGAATGAAGAAAAAAGATGTATGAAATAATATAAATGCACATATGTATAAAGTTATAGTTATAAAAGACTTATTTGAACAGATAAAAGAATCACAACAGATATGTAAAAGAAATGTAATGTGTTGCAAAGATGTGAAGTTTATATAAACAAACTAATTTTTTTTTAAAAAAAAATCTGCCTTCCCACTGACTTTGCTTGTTAGAAGGTTGAAAAAGGGGATCCCATGACTTTTGGGACACAATAACAGTCATAAATATAAACCATTTGCCAAGCAGCTCAATTTTGATCTCATTATCATGTGGATGGTATAATGGTTGTGACTGGGAAAAATGGCAATAATTCCCTTTTTTCAGTGCCACTGTAACTTTGAATGATCACTAAATACACAGTTGTAAGTCAAGGATTATCGGTAATTGTTACAGACATTTTTGATGAATTGACCTATAATCTCTGCATTTTTTCATGTTATTATTGATTATATGTATTACATATAATACATATAATTGTATGTTATATGTATATTATTATATGTATACACACACACACAGGTATGTATGTATGTATGTATGTATGTATGTATGTATGTATGTATGTATGTATACATTAACCCCTATATACAGTTTTTCTTGGGCAGCTTTCCCTAACATAATTTAAAGTGAAGGAAGAGGAGAAGCGAAAAGAATAAAACTCCTATGAGAAAAAGAGCCTGCACTCCTTTGGAAAGAGAAAGAGATTGTCACCCCAAGAGAGAGGATGGTGATATCTAGGTTGAAAGACTGTATCCTGGATAGTGGTGGGATTCAAAAATTTTACTACCGGTTCTGGGGGTGTGGGTTGGTGGGCATGGCATAGCTTGGTGGGCATGGCTTGGTGGGCAGAGCTTGGTGGGCATGGCAGGGGAAGAATACTGCAAAATCCCCATTCCCTCCCAATCAGCTGGGATTTAGGAGGCAGAGAATAGATGGGGGTGGGGCCAGTCAGTGGTGGTATTTACCAGTTCTCCGAACTACTCAAATTTTCTGCTACCGGTTGTCCAGAAGTGGTCAAAAACTGCTGAATACCACTGCTAATCCTGGCTAACTCTGCCCACAGCCTGGAGATAGATCCTGACTGGTTCAAGCTTGACTCATCCATTTCAATCCTTTGGCAGTGAGTAAAATGAGGACCCAGATTATTGGAGGTATTATGCAATTTGTAAACTGCTCAGACAGTGTTGTGAAGCACAATGGAGTGGTGTATAAGTCTAAGTGCTATTGCCATGAAAAGGAGATTCCATAGTTTGCATAGGAATTCCACTTCTTTAGCTAGGCTAGCCTTAGTACCAGGAAGCCTTCCATCCTGGATGCCACTATGAAGCTTAGAGTCTCTCTGTAAGCCCCCATTCACACTTCTATGGTCTCAGTTGCCAGGATGCCGCCTGCTACTGATCCATCTAGTTGGCAAAACACGACTGGGCTTTCAACCATCTTAAGTGGACCCCCAATTTCTCTATCATGGCTGGATTAACTAGGTACATGGTGCAATGCTTCTAACCAGCACTCAGCATCTGATTGGTCGCTGCTTTAAGCTGACATCAGCAGACATCAGCTGATAAAATTTAAAGCAGACTGCAGAATGATGACGTTTAGACTGAAGGCACACACAATAGTGTGAAATTTTTTTTCTAGAAGAATTAGTCCTATTTTAATGCTTTTAAAATTGTTTTGTTTTTAAAATTCCCAAACCCCATGTGAAATCAAATCTTCTGTATTCAACTACTAGATTTTAAAACTAATAACAGAAGAAATTCAGTCTGTTATATATATTGGGTTTCATGAAAATAGTTTGTTCTATGGACGGCCACAAATATAAAGGTTTATTATATATGTTAGCCTGTTATCAAACAATTTGGAGATTTTTAATAGAAAATCCTACCATAATTGTATCACAAACTCTAGAGCAAAGCAGAAATAAGAACAAATAAGCTATGCATTAAAGAGTATATAAATAATAATAATTATTATAATTATGATGACAGTGATGTAGGTAATATGAAGATATTGTATCCATGAATACATACATCAATCAGTTTTTATAATATAGCCTGAATCTAGTAAATCTCTGTTACAGTATTTCCATGAAAGTTTTTAATATATTGTGTCATTTGCAAACTTGGAATTCAAACAGAATAAAATATAATACAGCAGTACAGACTAATGAAAAACTTCATAAAACATGAATATTTATATACAATCATAAATATTATTCCATTCTCAGATATGAATTCAGAGCAGCCAAATGTAAAAGCAATAACACCCAGCTGTTATCTGATGATATAATAGGAAGTGGTTCTACACACACACATGAAAAGGCAATAATACATTTAATTAGCCAAGTTATGGTGTAGTGATAATGATTTCAGGAGATTCAAATTGCCTGATAATCAATTTCATTAGAGAATAACAGATGGCTTGGGACCTAAAACAAGCAACTATTTCACTGGGGAGTCTGAGGAGTTCATAAAATTCAACAGCACTATTATTTTGGAATGGGAAATATTTCTAAGTAGCAATATTTCTGGAAAAGAAGATACTTTTGAGATATGCATGGCAAAATAACATATTGAATAAAGGTATGAACTGGGAAGAAGATTGCTGAAAAGGTATTCAAGGCAAACTTTTCAGTACAATGGTGATTTTATAAATAGGAGCTACTTTTACAGTCATCTATAGCAAGTTTGACTTAAATTTAGTAAAGTTTTTAAAGGCAATTGACTTACAGTTTGTGATGGAAGTATGTTAAAATGCTAAGGACAACAACTGTTTTTTTGTCTTTTTTTGGAGATCCTTTATTTATAAATAATGGGACGTGATGGCTCAGTGGCTAAGACACTGAGCTTGTCTATCAAAAAGGTGGACAGTTCGGCAGTTCGAATCCCTAGTGCCACATAACGGAGTGAGTTCCCATTACCTTGTCCTAGCTTCAGCCAACCTAGAGGTTCCAAAGCATGTAGAAATGGAAATAGAAAAACAGGAACCACCTTTGGTGGGAAGGTAACAGTGTTCTGTGTGCCTTCATTGTTTAGTTATGCTGGCCACATGACCACGGAGAACGTCTTCGGACAGTGCTGGCTCTTCAGCTTTGAAATGGAGATTAGCATTGCCCCCTAGAGTTGGGAACAACTAGCACATGCAGTATGTGCGTGGGGAACATTCATCTTTACTTATTGGGTCATGTAAATACTTGAAAATGCAAATATGGGTGTTTACCCTTGTTGCCTACTTATTGCTAGCTTCAGTCTTTCATCTTCCCCTCTCTTTATATAGCCTATGCTCTTCTAAGGAACCACACTATTTTTGCCTTCACCTAATTCAGGGTTGTCAAACTGACAGTCCCTGGGCCAGATGCATCATGCACAGGCCACGCTCACACCAGCTCCACGAATTGGAAAACATCATTAAAACTTATGTGATGGCAACGTGCCATGGCTTGTTTGACACCTGTGACCTAACTGATTCTCATCAAATATTTTTACTTGACATATTGTTTGAATTAAGAGTTCTTCTTGTGCTGTCTGAATTTTCATTTAGAACATCTGTTTTGGAAACCTCTGTTCTGCATGGCTATATAAGTCTGCACTGTACACTTTGACACACTCTAAGATACCTTAAAATAGCAAGGATATTTGAAAGCTACTGTAGGCTATTTCACATGAGAGGTTCTGTTTAAATCAATAAATGAAGCTTGAAAATAGAGGGACACTTCACTAAAATAATCTGTTTATGGATCTAAAGCAAAGTGTATATTAATATATTTAATACAAAAACGTTGTCTCATTCTCAGCATTATCTTCTGAATATATAACCTCAATTTAGAGCACAGTTTACTTTTTCTTTAATTATACTTTCAGTTTTTTGGGCAGCAATCCAGCACAGATAAGCCGTGGCAGCAATCCAGCCTGCCAAGCTCACACTAATGTTCTCAACATTAGTTCTATGTTGGCTTCTGCAAGAGGGACATGTGCACAAGCAGTCCTTTTGTAGTCTGGAGAGGAGTCTAATGACCACCAGCTGAGTGCAATTACCTCCTGTAACTGCGCAACTATTCCTGACGCCTATTAGCTCTTCGTTGGCGTGCATCCAGGAACAACTCACTACTGGCATCTGGCTCACTCTCCCTTGTCTCCTCCTCACTGATCCAAGGCTCAGGCACCTCCTGGTGGCCAACAAGCCTCTCTGCGCCCTACTCGGAGTCGGAACCCTGTCCAGGGTCCTCCACATCCTCCAGAGCCGACTCATAGGGCCCCTCGCTGTCGGAGTCTGGTGGCAGCTCCAACGGCTCCTGCTGGGCCACACCAGAGAGTGATAGAAATCCCTCTGATTTCCATGCCTTCTCCCTCTCCTTTTGTTTCATTGTGTTTATTCAAGTCTATAGCTATGCCTACCATAGTGCAACTGGGAAATCACCTATTTTACCTTCAATTCCACCTATTTTATTCTGTAAAATGTTCCTTTATATTGTGAGTAAAAAATATTAATTTCTCAAAATCCTCAAAGGATGATTTGTTATCTCGCTGACAATTTTGTCTCTAAAATGTTTCAGTTAAGTTGTGTTTACTAAGATACACGATAATCTACTTTAGAATCTATTTTTCCTTATTGCATAGCTAACTATTGTTATAATAATCACTTATTCTATATAAACTACATTGTCTCTCTAATTAGAATTAGAATTAAATAATCACAGATGTTTTGTCAAAATCAGGATTAACAATCAGGGAAGTTAGTGGGATGATATTTATCATTTTGGACTTTTATCTAGCTTTAGTAAATATTATACTATACTATCTGTTATTTATATTGTTCATATTTATTATTGTTTACTTTTGGGGAAAAAGTTACATTTTTACTTGCACATCTACTATCTGTGTACATTGTTTTGCTCTGTATTCTAATATGAGTAAAATCATATGTCCTAAATGAGATGCTTGATAATACAATTTTAAAGATAAATCTACCATCCTTCTTATCGCCGTGAGTTGTAAATAATTTTCTTTTTGACTCTTGACTTTTTAGCATTAAAATAAAAGTTTTTTAATTTTTTTTCTTCTACCATCAGGCTTCAAACAAAAAATGACATTTAGAGACTTTTCTAAGTGGAATATTTTATTGTACATCCATAGACAAAATCATGCCAGACTCTGTACTCTATTACAAGGATGGCTAATCTTTTCCCAACCAAGTTCCTAATGCCCATGTGCATGTGCATGAATGCATGCAGGCACCCGAACCCCCAAAATGCAATGTGTGCCCAGCCACCATGCATTCACCCCACCCCATGCATGCGCTCCCATGTACATGCCAAGTGCATGTGTGTGCACCCCATGTTCTCCTGAATGCACGTGTGCCCCCGTATGTGTCCCACCCATGAATGTGTCCCCTTGCACATGCCCCCTTGCCCCCTGCCCCCATGCATCTGCATGCCCCCCATGCGTGCCCCGACCTCTACACATGCATTGCAGAGACCTAAAGATCAGTTGACCGGCGGAAGGTATGCACACATGTGTGGCAGAGCTGAACTGGGGCAATGAGTCATGTGCCCACAGAGAGGGCACTGAATGCTACCTGTGGCACGCGTACCATAGGTTCGCCATCACGGCTCTATTACTTCCATCTAGGGAATACTCTGTGAAGCATTAGGGAGGATCTATCTTTGCCTCTTTGTCTCATGCATAATCTGTACTAAATTGTCTTTGACTTCTATGGAATGCATCCCCTCTCTCTGAGAATCCATCTCCTTGCTAATTGGGTCACAGCCACATTGATAAAGTTTTTATCTGAAATTTTAACTGATAAGGCTTGGAATATTGGATTCGAATTTTGAAATTGCCATTATTTTAACAGTAGTAATTCAATCCAGTTATAGTCAAATGGTCTCTTTGCCATATTTTCATTTCTTTTTACTTTTTGTAAATAGGAATACAATTATTCCTTACTTCCAATTATTTTGAACAATTTACTAATATTTTAGCAACATTCATTGCCAAATATTTGAACGATGATTATGTCATTAGTACACAGAATTTAATTGACTACATTAAACTCCTCTTTCTGCAATTTAGGAAGTGTGAGATGAGATTTCCAAAAATGCAATACTAAATCTAATAACTTAGCAAACGTTTCCACCATTATTCTAATATATTTTTCAGAATGCTAAGAGTTTTAAAGTGGGGGAATAATGTCACTAGTAAACTAGTTTAACAAATATTTTTATTCCTTTCATTTCCTTGTTATCATATAATGCTACTATTAAGGTTACTATTAGAAGAAAAATAACAATGTTGATAAAGACACTTTGCTATGTGCTTTTGAAAGTATAAATTATTAAATTATTTTGAATCTTATTTATCAATTCCAATTTGAGCAGAAATATTACAGATTTTCTCTATCATGTTTAAGAAATAAAAAACCTCAAATTTCTACAATGTTTGCTTTAAAAAATGTTGCTTTAACACAATCAAAAGCTTTGAAAAGCATTACACTCTAGTGAGCATAATGATAGAGATAATGTACTAATTTTACAATTGTTAATTATATCCAACAATTTCATTTTAGGGACTGATATATTCCTTTTGGGGACAAATCCTGCTTGATCAGGATATACAATTTTTCCTACAATTAATCTGAACAATCAGCTATAATCTCACTCTATAAATTATAACTTAAATTAAACAGAGATATATGTGTATAACATGATACTGCTTGTAAATCTTTACCTCATTTGGGGATTAAAGTTATTGTAGAGGTCTCTCTGAGATTAATAATTGGATGAATGTCAATCTCTTAATAAGATTGGAATTTTGTGCTATCCTGTGGCTAGTTACATGTATTGCTGAACTCTAGTGGCTTCTACAGAAAAAAAGGATAAAGTTCAACATAAATGTCATCCTTTGTGGCCTATTACTTTTTCTCAGATAAATTGTGCTACCATGGCTGTTTATGTTGGTAACTCAGTTTTCCTGCGATTAGATGACTACAATTAGATGAGCAGTTTGCTATGGATTATACTGCTGTTATTCCTACTCCTTCATAGGAAATCTAATGCACTGTTGTCATCTCAAAATAAAAGAAATGAAGTGTAAACTTGTAATCATAGTTATTGACACAGAAGTCAGAAAGTTAAGAGATGTATAGCTTTGCAGTAACATACTACTGGGGAAAGACAAATTGAAAGAACTTTTACACTAGAAAAAAATGGATCTTCAGGGAATTTACATTTCTAAGTACAAATAATTTTGTATTTTAAAGACTGGTGTTTAAAGAAAGAAACATGGTGGCCTAAGGGTTAAGATGCTGAGCTTGTTGACTGAAAAGTTGGCAGTTCAAGACCCAGGGACCATACAAACTGAGCAATGGTGGGATTCAGCCAGCTCGCATCTATTTGGGAGAACCAGTTGTTAACTTTCTAAGCAGTTCGGAGAACCAGTTGTTGGAAGAAATCTCCTTTTGTTTTTTTCCACTTTACAGGGCTAATCCTGTAAGGAAGGCAGGTAGGAAACATTCTGGTGTTGTTTCTAGTCCAATCTTTATTGCCCTGTTTACAGAAACTGCCTCTCCGGTTAACCCTTGCTACATTATAACAGCTAAGGCACCCATCGACCTGAGTGATGTTGAGTTAGCAATAGCAATAGCAGTTGGACTTATATACCGCTTCATAGGGCTTTCAGCCCTCTCTAAGCGGTTTACAGAGTCAGCATATTGCCCCCAACAACAATCCGGGTCCTCATTTTACCCACCTCAGAAGGATGGAAGGCTGAGTCAACCCTGAGCCAGTGAGATTTGAACAGCCGAACTGCAGAACTGCAGTCAGATGAAGTAGCCTGCAGTGCTGCATTTAACCACTGTGCCACCTCAACTCATGTTGGCCATGCCCACCCAGTCACATGACCACCAAGCCACGCCTACCCAGCTGATCATTAGGGCAGAGAACCGGTTGTTAAATTATTTGAATCCCACCACTGAAACTGAGCTCCTGTCTTGCCCCAGATTCTACCAACCTATTAGTTCAAAAGTATTCAAATGCAAGTAGAAAAATAAATACCACTTGGGTGGTGAGGTAACAGCATTCCGTGTGCCTTTGGCATATAGTCATTCTGGCCACATGATCACAGAAGTGTCTTTGGACAACTCTGTCACCTTTGCCTAGGAAACACAGATGAACATTGCCCCCTAGAGTCAGGCATGATTGGACAGGGGAAACTTTTACCTTTACCTTGAAGATAGATGTACATTGCTAAGTCTTCTATGTAAGAAGCTTTATAATTGACTATATTATAGTAATATAATACAATATATACTGCATTATATACTGTATTATATAATACAGTATATAATCCATGTGAAAATTTAGAATTTATATACCGCAACACTGTCAAATACATAATGTACAACCATGTTGGTCAATTATAAATCTGTTCATTGTCAGTTGGATTCTGGTTTGACTGAGACTTCAATTGCTAGGAAAAGCAGCGATCTAAGACTGAATTATATTGGTCTGGATTGTCTCCCCTCAAAAGCACTTTGGTTTTCATATAAACTCTAGAAGAAGTAATAGAAGACTTGCTATAGTACTGCTGTGGGAAAATTAAGAGTGAATCTGATGGAGCATGTATAAAGGCCTGTATTAAGGATGACCTTGCAGTGATGAGGTGACAAAATATAATTATTTTTCCATTCTTCATACGACTGCAAATAGCCAGCCAATAGCTCTGTTCAAGATGAGTAATCTCCTCTGGGTAGGGATGTAGACGCTAAAGAGATGACCTTGAAAAAACAAGGCAAAGATTATGATTGAAAATAGCAATACACTTAGACTTACTGTATATACTGCTTCATAATGCCTTACAGGCTTCTCTAAGAAGTTCACAGATTCAGCATATTTCCCCCAACAATCTGGGTCCTCATTTTACTGACCTCAGAAGGAAGAAAGGCTGAGTCAACTTTGAACCAGTGAGAATTGAACTGCCAAACTGCAGTCATCTGGCAGTCAGCAGAAGTAGCCTGCAGTACTGAATTCTAACCACTGCACCACCACGGCTCATGCTCAAGCCTGGAAAACAGAATAGATATGAGAAAGAAATTAAGAATGACATCTGATTAGAGTGTAAATTAGATTTTCAACATTATGTTGGTAAAGTGTATATCCAGCAACAATTGTGAAATCTAGTTCCTGATCTGGTCAGGATCTAATGGAGGTACATTAAATGATTATTAGATGCATATATCAGATTGGATCCACTTTGAGTTGAATTCAGGCTGTGAAAGTCCTTTGGAGTTGACTGAGGAATGGTCTAATGTGATCATTTGGAAAGATTCAATTTCTTGCTCCAAGGAAGTAGGCAGTGTTGCCATGGCTGTAAGTATTAAACCCATTTCCCCTATGGATAGATAAGGCCTCCTGGGAAATGATATGTTTGGATTCAGCAATGTGAATTCACCTCTGAGAGAAGAGATGATTCCACTGGTTCCTAAAAAGACAAGCCTTTTGTCAGTGGGAAACCACTTCTGGACTAGATCATTCACCAACATAGGGTTAAGTATTGTTAATATGCTGATGGTATTCAGCTATATATCTTATCATGGACTGATCAAGACTGACAATATCAAGGCTGTTTCCCAGCTGTCTGGATGTTATGTGGTCTGCATGGAGAATAACAAGTTTTGGTTCAACACAAGCAAGGATATGATACTGTGTTTTTTAGATCTCCCCAGAGAAGCAAAAAATGGAGGTCTAGAGAATTTTTATTATAGTATGTGTTGGATTGCCATTCTCTATATAGAAGAATTTCCAATGACATGGGCAACAAATAAATTCAATAAATAAAATAAAAATAAAATGTTAAATTAAATTTAATAATGCACTACTCCAAACAGATGGTATACAGTTTGGGGATATTCTGATTTCTGCTTGAATAGCAGGAGAAACAAAAGTCTTTAAGACATATCAAAGGTCTTCATTTTCTGTCTTCAAAGTAAGCAGAAAATCGAATTGGCTATCCATATGGTCAAGAGATTATCTTTTTAAAAAGCCAATAAACTTGATCTGTTCTTCTGGGCAATTGAAACATCTTTCCCCAAGGCATGATCAAAATCTTGTAGAAGGATTCATAGGCTGATGAATGATAACATTCTTGACAGAAGAGTCATGCACCATTCATGACAAAATGCAAACGGTGACAAGATCAAGGCCAGTATTTTAATTAATTGAGTAAAAACCACCCAGACTTGTCAGGTTAAGAGTCAGCATGGATATATCTTAGAAATAACCCAAGAAAGGGAATTAAAGGAAGTCTATAAGGAAATGTCCACATGATTTTGTTTTTAGTTAGTAGCCCCAGGAATTAGTCCTACAGGATATTGAAAAAAGAATCTTTGGGTTTGGTAAGGAGTCTGTAGAAGATTGTGTTTCTTTATCTACAATTGTATTTATTCTTTTTTCATTTGTTAATAAAGAAGATATGTATCAGTATAAATAGAAATGAATAATGCAGACAATAATATTTAAAGGAAAAATAGGCAGACTGAAGGAAATGTTATAGGAAAGTACTTCTTTGGAGCAGAGAAACAAATGACAACATTTAGACTGGTTGCAAAGTAAAATAAAAGTTAAATTGGATAATAATATAAAATACTGTATTTCAGTTTAAAATGGTCTAAGTTTTTTCTCTTTTGAAACAGAGACGCCTATAATACAGTATATTAGTTTTTCTCCTTCTACTCAATTATTACTAGGCCTGGTAAAAATAAACATGAGCATCTGGGACCTAGAAATACTTTTGATAGTTGGCTGTTCTTACCCCCTCCTCCGTCCAGTAACGAAAGCTGAGACAAACGTAAAATGGAATGTCCTTTAATAACAAGACCAGACTCTCGGTGGCTGAAAGCCAAATAAACAAACAGATAAGGACTTTGGCAGCAAGTCCAACAAACCTTGGCAGCAATTCAGACTAACTCTGGCAGCAATCCAGCCTGCCAAGTTCATTTCTCTTTAGTACAAGCGTTGACTTCTGCAAGAAGGGTGTGGCACAAGCAGTCTCATTTATAGTTTGGAGAGGAGCTTAATGACCATCAGCTGAGCGTAATTACCTCCTGTAATTATGTAGTTGTTCTTGACGCCGAGTAGCCCTTCGATGGCGTGCATCCCGGAACAACTCACTGTTGGTTTCTGGATCACTCTCTTTTGTCTCCTCCCCACTGATCCAGGGCTCAGGTGCCATCTGGTGGCCAACCAGTCTCTCTGCACCTTGCTCGGAGTTGGAACCCTGTCCAGGGTCCTCCACATACTCCAGGGCTGACTCATAGGGCCCTTCGCTGTCGGAGTCTGGTGGCAGCTCCAACGGCTCCTGCTGGGCCACAACAGTTGGCTTACATGATGATTATTAGAAGGATGGTAAAGAGCAGTACATTATTTTAATTGTGAAAAATGGCATAATTCCATAATGGTTGTTAAAAAAAATCAATACTAGTGATGTATTAAACTTCTTTCTTCCAAATCTTCATTAAATACATGAGGAGACATTCTATTATTCGGAACACCATTAAGAGTTTATTGTCAAAATTTAGCTATGATTAAAACTGATTGACAGTAGCAACAATCAAGAGAGGTGAAATGTGAGAAAGCTATTATAAGTGACAGAAGCACTGCTGTATATTGATTTCTCTCAGGTTTTCTCCCGATTGAAAACACCTCTATGGCCTTTAAAGTGCTAAAGTTATCCTCTGAAGTGAAGGTGCAGATGCTGAAAAGAGATCTGTGAATGAGAAAAGAGTAGCAATCTCTCAGTATTTGGTCTTGGCTGAATGCACTGATATAGCTTGCTTTACAATTGGGTTGTTAAAGAAAACAGAATAAATCTGTTCCAATTTTGTAGATTCCTCTTACAATGTAGATAAGATTAACCCATTCTTGCTTACTGAACTTATATTTGAATTTGTGATGTTTCCCTTGGACGACTCCTCAGATTCTTCCTCGGAGGTCAGCTCAAGGGAGGATGAGCTCATGCCTAGCATGTCAGGAACTGAGTTAATTAATCACTCTGAACAACCGGTCGAAAAGATTTACAGGAGGCTTTGACTGGGGATAGTCTCCAGGGATAGGTAGTCAGGGAAGAGGAGGAGAAGTTGTCTTCCATAGTGGATCCAAAAGCACACAGAGCAGAGAAAAGCAGGAGCAATGGAAATCTGCGAGTTTACTTGGGAGAAGTCCTTACTCATCTTGATGGGCTGCACTGGAAAGCTATTTATCACGGCAAGCAGAGGAAGGCATTGCTGGGGACAATGGGTTTGGTTTCTGGTTGGGTATTTGTTCCTCATGCTTCCTACTTGACTTTGTGTCTGGGAGACTCTGAACTTCTCTTGCCGAGTGAGCTCTTGTGGGTGTACTTCAGTTTTGACTGGTAGATTTAAGTTTGTTTGATGGATTTATTTGTTGGAGTGACCTTCCATTGTTTTATGGACTATTGGCTAATGCCTTATGGACTAATCCTGGCTTGCTTGTGGCTGGATTTATTTGAAACAGTTCTGAGGCTGGATGAAGGGAATTGCTGGGGAACATTAATAAACCATGCTTATGTGTGTGTGTGAGTGGTGCAGCACAGAATCTCAAAGAATATAGATTCTTTTGAGTGCTTCTGAGCCGAGGTGGCGCAGTGGTTAGAGTGCAGTACTGCAGTACTGCAGGCCACTTCAGCTGACTGCTATCTGCAGTTCAGCAGTTCAAATCTCACCGGCTCAAGGTTGACTCAGCCTTCCATCCTTCTGAGGTGGGTGAAATGAGGACCCAGACTGTGGGGGCAATATGCTGACTCTGTAAACCGCTTAGAGAGGGCTGAAAGCCCTATGAAGCGGTATATAAGTCTAACTGCTATTGCTATTGCTATCTTTATCAGTGTTCCCTATTTCTCATCATATGTCAGCTAGCTGGGATAGAGATACACATTGGTTTGTACATGGCCTTCTAGCAATTAAATCCCCATTCTTACATTTGACCAAGTGTGCAATCTTTGGTTTTCTGCCCCAGACATAATTTTCTAGTGATCTTAGCAAGTAACTCTGTTAAAACAATGATTGACCATTGGAATATGATATATGACCATGACTCTCTACGATGGAGGCATTGATACATCCAAATGTGGTTGATATGGAAAAAAATCATAAGATATAAAGATATTTTGAATGAGAAAGGGGAGTTGAAAAGTAAACAGGAACTGAATAGTCAAGGGGTAAATTTAGCATGATAGTTGCAGGTACAAATACAATCAAGATATGAAAAAGATGTTAAATTATATGGTTTTTATAAAGGACTAACAGAAATGGACCAGATTCTAACATGAACTGATGAGAAATTAATTTTAAAAAATTACACTTACCTATTGAGTATTAGAATGGAAGAAGAGCAAGTAAAAAAAAAACCAATGATAGTGTGGGCTAAAAACTTTGGTTAATCTATAGAATTGGATAAATAGCAAAAGCTGTGGGATTGAAGTTACAAATTAACAATGTCTACTGCGTATAAAGAAAATTTACATAAAATGTTCTACAGATGGCACTTTCCACCAGCAAGATTAGCCAATATGTATAAAGATATGTCAGCTAAATGTTGTAAGTTTAATCAGACTCCAAGCTCATACTACCACATGTGATGGACGTGCCCAAAAGCAAAAACATATTGGACAAAAATACATATTTGGATAGAAAAAGTGACGAAGGAACATGTAGATTTAAAACCAGAAATATTTCTGTTGGGTATCATACCAGAAAAATGGTATGGGACTATGTATTTAATATTACATGTATTAACAGCAGCCAGAATTGTATTTATACAACATTGGAAAGGTGTGGAGATTCCCACAGATGAGAAGATAGTAAAAAAGTACTAGAATGTGCAGAAATGGATAGATCAACACTTGAAATTAAAAAGAAGGAAGATACAAAATATTTTGAAACATGGGATTTGTTTTATCTTTGGTTAAATAACAGAAACAGAAGTTAGAATATCTAAAATTGTAAGTGAAGGATTAATTTTACCATGAGGGTTTATTATGATGTAATAATCATATCAATATGTTTTAGTATTAACAATTAAGTATTAATATTATGTGGACAAAATACTGTAATTACATGATCACTACTAATGAACATTAATATTATTATTATGACTATTGTTCAAATTAACTGTTGCCAGACAACACACTGTTTATATAGACATTGAAATTGTTGCTCTTTCTTTATATAGTAAAAATAAAACAAATATTTGGAGAGAAAAAAATGGAATATGATATATGATCATGATATCATTAAGTACCCTGGTCTGTAGGTAGTTCAAATACAATTGCTTGGATTTTCCAAGGGACTTTGCAGAAATAGAACTATAACAATAATAAAAAGCAGATGAGATGTGGCAAGGAAAACACTTTTTCTCCTTGTAGGTTGTAGGATCTGACTGAAGATTTGGGGATACCAAACTCTATTTGCCTCTGAGCTTGGAAGAAGAGAAGGTTAGCCACTCAATAATCTGATATGAACGAATTTCATAACAGTTAGCAAATAAGTCTTTTGCAGTAGGTACCGTAATGAACTGGCCCACCCATGATTTCTTTTAATTGCATTAACTTTCTAACTTAAAATAATTTACATTTAAATAATGTTAACATATGTAATTCAACAGATTTTCTTCTTTC